>NW_027518625.1:0-299773 GCF_049243985.1 Paroedura picta | reverse complement strand
AGTGGTTTCCTCCTTCTGCTTTTTTCCATAGCCATATAGGCAAGCTGAATTTGAATTAACATATCTCTGTAGTGACTCTCAGCTTAAACTTAAAGCATAACTAACAGGAGGCACCTAACTGAGGAGGTGTAAATGTAACTAACAAAGACTTTATTTTACAAACTAATGAAGACTCTATTTTATCATTTTTTGTATTAATAATGTACACTTATACAGCTTACAACCTTAACAACCTATATATATATATATATTTCTTTTTCCGTACAACTAAGTAGGCTTTTATTTTTTATTTTCCCTAATGGAAATGAGGATGGCTCTAAGACCACGTTAAGTATAAATTGTTTATGATTGTTAAAATTGTTAAAAACTATGCAAACAAATGTTGAAACGATGGTAACAAAGTAGACTTCTCTTTTAAAATGTGGTGGAAACGTGAAAAAGTTCATAAGCTTTGGGTAAAAGTCCATAATATTGTAGCCATGTGGAGTCTTATAATCTTAAATGAAGAGAAGAGGCCTTTCAAGAACAATGGGGCCCTTATCTGATCTACCTAAGAAAATAAGTTAAAAGGGGATTGAAACGGGGTATCAAGCGCATCAAACGAAGAGCATAATCTTTTTCTTTCTGTATCAATAATGTAGATTATTTGCATTGTATTATCTTTAAATATTACAAAAGGGGATTGAAATGGGGGACTAAATGTATTAAATGAAGAGCATAACCTTTCTTTTTCTGTATTAACAATGTAGATTGCCTGTATTTCATTATCTTTAATCTAGGAAAACAAAAATAAAAATCTTATATAAAAAAAAGTCTAAAATAGCAGACCCCCCCCCCCCCCCGGTTCCCCTCTCTACTTTCTGGGAAATGAAGCTGTCAGCAAGACAAGTTAAGAAAGTAATAGTTTGTATTTTTAGCAGAGTTGGTCTTCCAACAGATGTCTGGGTAATTTAAGTTACCCATGACCACTGCTTCCTGCCTCTTTGAGAATTGTGTAATTTGGCCTAGGAGTATCTCATCCAAATCCTCTGACTGGCGTGGTGGTCTATAGCAGACCCCCCCCCCCAAAAAAATACCACTCTCCTTTCCTACTTCCGTTTATATTTTCCCAAATACACGCAACTCAACTTTCATGCTCAGATACCTGTATTTCTTCACAAGTCTAAAGTTTCTTAACATACATTGCTACTCCTTCCACCTTCTTTACCCATCTGTCCCTTTTGAATAGATTGTACCCCTCAATTCTAATATTCCAATTGCGAGTATTATCCCACCAAGTTTCTGTGATTCCTATTAAGTCATAGCCCCCTTCCACTATTAGGACTACTAATCCCTCCTGCTTGTTTCCCATACTCTCTGCATTAGTGTAGAGACATCGTAACTCATCCTTTGTGTGCCCCATGGTTTTGGTTTTTGAACTTCCTTGCAAGTTAGTAGTTCCCTGCTTATGTGCCATTTCCTGTAGCTTTGCAATCCTCCCATCTTCAGTTCTTGCCATCACATCACACCAGGTGATAATGCTGTCTTTTCTCAGGTATCAGAATGTTTCTTTTTCTCTGTTTTGTCCTACGTAATCTAGTACCCATCATGGCTGTATACAGAGGATTTAGAAGGTGGCTAGATCGTCATTATTTCCTCTGTTTCCACCAATAAGAATGGAACACATCATACTGAAATGTAATGGCGGATAGGAATATCTTTCATGATGTTTAATTTGATTTATTAGCTTCATTCCTTAATGTTAGATGGTTAGCTGACCCACTAAAAAGATCTGGGTTCGGTAAATATGTGAAAGAACTGCAGGCTGGCATTTTATTTTTGCAGGAAACCTAGAGAGCTAATGTTCAAGGTAAATTTTGTCCTTAAAGGATCCTAATGGCTTTTTTGTCTTTGTGTGTGTGTGTGTGTGTGTGTGTGTGTGTAGGGGTTGCTGGGTTCATCTACTGTGACTACATTGGTCTCAGTCAATTTTCCAAATAAGGGGAAACTGGATTTTGCATATAAATTTTTTAGGAGTGGAAAGGGAAGGCAACTGTAAGCCACTTTGAGCCTCCTTCGGGTAGAGAAAAGCGGCATATAAGAACCCTCTTCTTGGAAACTTGGCAAATTTTCATCGTCTGATAATAGATGATCTTAATATTAATTTGTAAAAACATTTTTATAGGTTATAAATAATGAAAATCAATCTCCTCTGACAGATTAACAGAAAGTTTCTGCAACTATGAGGAAAGCATACAAACAATAGTTCAAAAATTTAGTGTGAATTGTGGTCAGAATTCCATCCCTTTGATAATTACAATCATGCACCTATCACTATGGAGCCAGATATAGTGGGTATAATGGCTATACCTTTCAATGGTGCGTTAATTCAGTTTTGCTAGCTCAGGAAAAAGTAGGCAGAATATAAAATATTACCTAGAAAGATATTTCACAGAAAACTCAAATCCATCTATATCCTATTTAATATGTTGGGAAGCTATGAAGGCTGTAGTAAAAGGCACATGTATTCAAAAAAAAATCTAAATTAAAAAAACAAAAAAAATCTAAATTAAAAAAGACAGAAAAAGCATGTTAATGAGATTGAAAAGGAATTTATAAACTTACCTAAAATATGAAGTATAGCTACTTGCATCAGATAAATTACTACTGGGTAAAAAAAGAAGCTGAATATTTTAAGAAACAGATAAGGCCTCTGTGCAGGTGTGGTATGCAAACCAAAAATATTTATTTATTTTAAGATTTATATCCTGCCCCCCCCAGTACTACCAGCTTGAGGTGGCTCACAATAAAACAGTAAAACGTATTAATAGTTACGCAGTAGCCAACCTCAATTAAAATACAAACTAACATCTAATCAGAAACACAAATAAAACAAGATGGCGGAAAATACACACAAAAAAAATACAAACTTACCCAATTCCATCCCGCCAGCCACATTCGCATACCATAGTTGTCATAGGTAACTATCCAGTTGCTATCCAGATTTTCTATGGCTGCATAAATACACCAGGTGGGACCCCAAGATCATAACTTCGGGCACCCTCTCCCAAGCCTCAACCAAATGCCTGGCAGAAAAGCTCTGTCTTGCAGGCTCTGTGGAACACTGACAGCTCCGCCAGAGCCCTTAGATCTTCCGGGAGCTCATTCCACCAGGTGGGGGCCAAGGCTGAAAAGGCCCTGGCCGAGGCCAGGCGGCTGTCCCAGGAGCCTGGAACAACCAGTAGGTTTGTACCTGCAGAGCAGAGTCCTCTGCGGGCAGCACAGACAGACAAGTGGTCCCACAGATAGGTAGGACCCGAGCCATGTATAGCCTTGAAGGATAAAACCAAAACCTTGAACTTGATCCAGAAACAGACTGGTAACCAGCGCAGTTGTTGTAGCACTGGCTGGATATGGCTCCTCCCAAGATGTTCTAGTGAGGACCCTTGCAGCCACATTCTGTACCAGCTGCAATTTCTGGGTCAGGTAAAAGGGTAGGCCCACGCAGAGCCTATTATTATGAGTGGGATGGGATGAAAAATTGGCAAACAAAATTAAAATCGCCCCCCAAAAGAATACTAAGGGAGCTCTACTGAAGCTATTAGTTGAAAAGCCTGCTGCATGTGCGAATGCAGTGGGTGCTAGTGGGGGTGTGGGCTTGGGGGGGGTGGAGGTGGCCAGTGGGCGGGCAGGGAGGGTTGCGCTGGGAGGCTGGGATGGGCCTTCCATTGTCAGGCTTCTCTTGTCTGGAAGGTGGGGGGGAGGGCAAGAGCAGGCTCAGGCTGGGCGGCGGGGTAATGGCGACAGCGCCCACAGCTGCCTGTGCCATTGCGTGGACAAAGCCTATTGTATTCAGGAATACAATGCGCGCTAGATTGAGGTGGTGGGGTAGAAGAACACTGCGGATGGATTCACTCTCGCCCAGGACCTGGAAAGGTTGGAGGCAGCTGTTAGGGCAGCAAGTCCCTGGCCAAGGCTGCAGCCAGGTGACTCGGTTGTCTAAGGGCGAGGCATCCTCCCGGGGAGCACCAAGACCCAAGGGCTGGAGTTCCCCGGGCAGGGAAGTCACCGGCAGGGGCAGCTCTTGCACAGCAGGGATCTGCAGCCTCTAAGCCTCGGAAGGAGGGGGTAGTCAGGAGTGGGTAACAGAAGATGATTGGCTGGCCACTGGACAGACAGGCAAGCCAGCTGGAGCTATTCAAGAGTGGGACAGCTGCCCTGAGTGAGGGTTGAGTGGCACTGAAGCCATGACACCACTGTCCTCCCATTCCTGTCCTGGTCCTGTCTTTTGGTTTCTAACTTTTGGAAGTTTCCAACATTTGGTTTTTGCAGATTAGTCTTATTACAAATTGGTATTTTGAACCTAAAATGGAATTTGCGCTTCTTAATTTATTTTGGGGTGATTGTAAATATAGTAAACTGGAAAATTTTGTACATTTTCTTTTAGAGGCTGTCAGGATGGTTATTGTGGCCAATTGGGAAATTGTTAATAATGGAAAAAAATATGAAATTTCATAAGCAGTCTAATATTAGAGTGGAGCAAGTTAAGAAGATTATGGATGTAGTTCAGGAATTGTGGGACTTATTAGGTATCTAAGTAAATTTCTAGACTCTAATAATACCCGTAGTTCTCTGTTACAGTATTATCTAACCATAAATAAAATCGACACCGTCTCTCTCCCGCTTGCCTGAACAGGAGGGCCGACCTTCGGAGGGTGCGTGGGACTGGAGGGGCGTGCCAGGACATCCGCCCCCCAACTAACTGGAAGGGCCTGTTCTGCTTACAGCCGGCCAAGGGCCGTCCGTGCCTGGGACGTTCCTCTTCTTCCACAAGGCCCCGCAAAAGGACGCGCGCGGGAGGGGGGGGAGGCAGCCTCGTCCACTGGGGGCCCACTGGGGGCCCACCTGCCCTCCCCCCCACCCCCCACCCCCCACCCCCGGGGCTGCGCAGGCCCCCGGCAACGTCCCCCGAGGCCCGGAGCGCCGCTTCCGCGGGCAGGAGCCGGGCCACAAGGGCTCCGGAGGGGCCTCGACGGTCTCGGCGCCCCCCGCCCACCCACCCCCCGCGAGAGGGCCGTTACCTGCCTCAGCCGCACGAGGAAGCGGCCGCCTCGCCGGGCCGAGTCCGGGAACGCGGAGCGAGTCACAAGGGCACGCGGGGCCAATGAGCGGCGCGGCTCCGCCCCTCCGCCTTCCCGAGCACAGAGGCCGAGACAAAAGAGTTGCGAGGCCCGGCCGCCAACGCTCGGGCGCATGCGTGATCTGGGGGGGGGGCTCGCGAAAACTCGCGAGACCCGAAGCGTTGCCGCGGCAACCGACCCATCTCCCCCGCGGCACCTCAGGGGAGCGGACGTGACGCAGGCCGCGGCCCCCACGCGCCCACTCAGGGGACGAGCCGAAGGCCCGCGCGCCGCCAGGGACAGCGCCCAGTCTGGGGGCAAGAGAGGCGGGCTACATAAGTAGAAGCAGACAGGAGCCACCACGGGTCACACACGGGAGAACTGGGCCCGCGCAGCCGACACAAGGGCCGCCACGCAAAGAGCAGAGCGAGTGCAGGAGGGCGCCTTTCTCTCCCGCGGGAAGGCCCCAAGCGGCTTCCCTCCCTCTCCCCACCACAGGCACCCTGCGAGGGAGCGGAGGCTGAGAGAGCCCTGACATGACTGAAGAAGAAGAAGAGTTGGTTCTTAGATGCCGCTTTTCTCTCCCCGAAGGAGGCTCAAAGTGGTTTCCAGTCGCCTTCCCTTTCCTCTCCCCACCACAGACACCCTGTGAGGGAGGGGAGGCTGAGAGAGCCCTGAGATTACTGAAGAAGAAGAAGAGTTGGTTCTTAGATGCCGCTTTTCTCTCCCCGAAGGAGTCTCCAAGTGGCTTCCAGTCGCCTTCCCTTTCCTCTCCCCACCACAGACACCCTGTGAGGGAGGGGAGGCTGAGAGAGCCCTGAGATTTCTGAAGAAGAAGAAGAGTTGGTTCTTAGATGCCGCTTTTCTCTCCCCGAAGGAGGCTCAAAGTGGCTTCCAGTCGCCTTCCCTTTCCTCTCCCCACAACAGACACCCTGTGAGGGAGGGGAGGCTGAGAGAGCCCTGAGATCACTGAAGAAGAAGAAGAGTTGGTTCTTATATCCCGCTTTTCTCTACCCGAAGGAGGCTCAAAGGGGCTTCCAGTCGCCTTCCCTTTCCTCTCCCCACAACAGACACCCTGTGAGGGAGGGGAGGCTGAGAGAGCCCTGAGATTACTGAGGAAGAAGAGGAGTTGGTACTTATATGCTGCTTTTCTCTACCTGGAGTCTCAATGCGGCTTACAATCACCTTCCCTCTCCTCTCCCCACCACAGACACCCTGTGAGGGAGGGGAGGCTGAGAGAGCCCTGAGATTATTGAGGAAGAAGAAGAGTTGGTACTTAGATGCCACTTTTCTCTACCCGAAGGTATCTCAAAGCAGCTTCCAATAAACTTCCCTTTCCTCTCCCCACCACAGACACCCTGTGAGGGAGGGGAGGCTGAGAGAGCCCTGACATGACTGAGGAAGAAGAAGAGTTGGTACTTAGATGCCACTGTTCTCTACCCGAAGGTGTCTCAAAGCGGCTTACATTCGCCTTCCCTTTCCTCTCCCCACAACAGACACCCTGTGAGGGAGGGGAGGCTGAGAGAGCCCTGAGATTTCTGAAGAAGAAGAAGAGTTGGTTCTTATATGCCCCTTTTCTCTCCCCGAAGGAGTCTCCAAGTGGCTTCCAGTCGCCTTCCCTTTCCTCTCCCCACAACAGACACCCTGTGAGGGAGGGGAGGCTGAGAGAGCCCTGAGATCACTGAAGAAGAAGAAGAGTTGGTTCTTATATCCCGCTTTTCTCTACCCGAAGGAGGCTCAAAGGGGCTTCCAGTCGCCTTCCCTTTCCTCTCCCCACAACAGACACCCTGTGAGGGAGGGGAGGCTGAGAGAGCCCTGAGATTACTGAGGAAGAAGAGGAGTTGGTACTTATATGCTGCTTTTCTCTACCTGGAGTCTCAATGCGGCTTACAATCACCTTCCCTCTCCTCTCCCCACCACAGACACCCTGTGAGGGAGGGGAGGCTGAGAGAGCCCTGAGATTATTGAGGAAGAAGAAGAGTTGGTACTTAGATGCCACTTTTCTCTACCCGAAGGTATCTCAAAGCAGCTTCCAATAAACTTCCCTTTCCTCTCCCCACCACAGACACCCTGTGAGGGAGGGGAAGCTGAGAGAGCCCTGATATTACTGAGGAAGAAGAGGTTTTGGTAGTTATATGCCACTTTTCTCTACCCGAAGGTGTCTCAAAGCAGCTTCCAATTAACTTCCCTTTCCTCTCCCCAACACAAACACCCTGTGTGGGAGGGGAGGCTGAGAGAGCCCTGAGATTACTAGGGAAGAAGAAGAGTTGGTACTTAGATGCCACTTTTCTCTACCCGAAGGTGTCTCAAAGCAGCTTCCAATTAACTTCCCTTTCCTCTCCCCAACACAAACACCCTGTGAGGGAGGGGAGGCTGAGAGAGCCCTGAGATTACTAGGGAAGAAGAAGAGTTGGTACTTAGATGCCACTTTTCTCTACCCGAAGGTGTCTCAAAGCAGCTTCCAATTAACTTCCCTTTCCTCTCCCCACCACAGACACCCTGTGAGGGAGGGGAGGCTGAGAGAGCCCTGAGGTTACTGAGGAAGAAGAACAGTTGGTACTTATATGCCAATTTTCTCTACGCGAAGGTGTCTCAAAGCAGCTTCCAATTAACGTCCCTTTCCTCTCCCCACCACAAACACCCTGTGAGGGAGGGGAGGCTGAGAGAGCCCTGAGATTACTGAGGAAGAAGAAGAGTTGGTACTTAGATGCCACTGTTCTCTACCCGAAGGTGTCTCAAAGCAGCTTCCAATCTGAGGAAGCTTCCAATCTGAGGATTACTGAGGAAGAAGAAGAGTTGGTACTTATATGCCACTTTTCTCTACCTGGAGTCTCAATGAGGCTTCCAATCACCATCCCTTCCTCTCCCGATCACAGACACCCTGCGAGGGAGGGGAGGCTGAGAGAGCCCTGAGATTACTGAGGAAGAAGAAGAGTTGGTACTTAGATGCCACTTTTCTGTACCTGAAGTCTCAATGAGGCTTCCAATCACCATCCCTTCCTCTCCCTACCACAGACACCCTGCGAGGGAGGGGAGGCTGAGGGAGCCCTGAGATTACTGAGGAAGAAGAAGAAGAAGAGTTGGTTCTTGTATGCTGCTTCTCTCTACCAGGAGTCTCCATGAGGCTTACATTCGCCTTCCCTTTCCTCTTCCCATCACAAACACCCTGTGAGGGAGGGGAGGTTGAGAGAGCCCTAAGATTACTGAGGAAGAAGAAGAGTTGGTTCTTAGATGCCACTTTTCTCTACCTGGAGTCTCAATGCAGCTTCCAATTAACTTCCCTTTCCTCTCCCCACCACAGACACGCTGTGAGGGAGGGGAGGCTGAGAGAGCCCTGAGATTACTGAGGAAGAAGAAGAGTTGGTACTTATATGCCACTTTTCTGTACCTGGTCTCAATGCGGCTTCCAATCACCTTCCTTTTCTTCTTCCCACCACTGTGAGGGAGGGGAGGCTGAGAGAGCCCTGAGATCACTGAAGAAGAAGAAGAGTTGGTACTTATATGCTACTTTTCTCTACCTGGAGTCTCAATGCAGCTTCCAATTAACTTCCCTTTCCTCTCCCCACCACAGACACGCTGTGAGGGAGGGGAGGCTGAGAGAGTCTTGAGATTACTGAGGAAGAAGAGGAATTGGTACTTATATGCCACTTTTCTCTACCTGGAGTCTCAATGCGGCTTCCAATCACCTTCCCTTTCCTCTCCCCACAACAGACACCCTGTGAGGGAGGGGAGGCTGAGAGAGCCCTGAGATTACTGAGGAAGAAGAAGAGTTGGTACTTAGATGCCGCTGTTCTCTTCCCGAAGGTGTCTCAAAGCAGCTTCCAATTAACGTCCCTTTCCTCTCCCCACAACTGTGAGGGAGGGGAGGCTGAGAGAGCCCTGAGATTACTGAGGAAGAAGAAGAGTTGGTTCTTAGATGCCGCTTTTCTCTACCCGAAGGTGTCTCAAAGCAGCTTCCAATTAACTTCCCTTTCCTCTCCCCACAACCCTGTGAGGGAGGGGAGGCTGAGGAAGCCCTGAGATTACGGAAGAAAATAAGAGTTGGTTCTTAGAGGCTGAGAGAGCCCTGAGATTACTGAGGAAGAAGAGGAGTTGGTACTTATATGCCACTTTTCTCTACCAGGAGTCTCCATGAGGCTTACATTCGCCTTCCCTTTCCTCTTCCCACCAGAAACACCCTGTGAGGGAGGGGAGGTTGAGAGAGCCCTAAGTTTACTGAGGAAGAAGAAGAGGTGGTTCTTAGATGCCACTTTTCTCTGCCTGGAGTCTCAATACCGCTTCCAATTAACTTCCCTTTCCTCTCCCCACCACAGACACGCTGTGAGGGAGGGGAGGCTGAGAGAGTCCTGAGATTACTGAGGAAGAAGAAGTGTTGGTACTTATATGCCACTTTTCTCTACCTGGTGTCTCAATGCGGCTTCCAATTAACTTCCCTTTCCTCTTCCCACCACAGACACCCTGCGAAGGAGGGGAGGCTGAGACGGCCCTGAGATTACTGAGGAAGAAGAAGAAGAGTTGGTTCTTATATGCCACTTTACCTGGAGTTTGGGTTCTTCTTGGGGTGCCCAATTAGGACTGACTAAATAGGCAGTAAAATGCATAGTTTTAGGAAACGTTATAACCTGCTAATAATTTTATAGAGTAGATAGTTTCTTTACTAAGTAGCCAGATTTGGACTGCATTTATAAGATAAAAGGGAAGTGGGAACCTAGGCTAAATAGTACTTTCTTAATAGTTAAGAAAACTGAAACCAGCTGTGCTGTTTCTCTCTATTGAAGGCCAGCTTTCCTGGTAGAGACAGGACTTTATTTAGAAGCCACCAGGTTCAGGGGTTCTTCTTAGCAGATCAGGTGGGGGCCTGCTGCGCAAATCTGCTGCAGCCTCCCTTCTAGCTAGTAAAGGGAGCTGAATGAGTTAATATAACACACAGATACTGACTGCCAGACTAAGATACGTGAGTCAAACTCTTAAGCCTGCAGTGATTAAGATATGTGGATATCCTTGTGTACTTTTTCACGCAACCAGGGAGGTCAAAGGCTGTGATAAGAGTGTGTAATGAAGTCTAGCTATGCAAAGAGTGTCCTTTCATCCCTACAAGTGGCACCCAGAACAGGGACATCACCCTCTCATCAACACCTGAAATAGGTCCCGCAGTGCACTTCGTCGTCCTCACAACCCTCATTGTATGACACAGACTCAGCTTGAGTATGACACAGCTAGAGAATTAGTCTCTATGTCAGAAGAGTGGCAGGTTCACCTCTGACCAAGACATTCAAGGATTACTTGAGACTAATTATCCGCAATGTCCCTGGTATCCGGAAAAGGGCACACTCAAGATTAGTGACTGGGAAAAAATAGGAAAGGCTTTACATAACGAACTTCGTGCCCCAATTGGCGTACTTCAAACCTGGTTTCATTGTCATTATGCTATTAATTGTATTTGTTCTGTTTCTTCTTCTACTTCTCTCCTGCCTAAAGACGGTCTTGACTGCATTCCTGTCGTTCCTCAGATCAATCCAGCTTTGCCTGCCTTGTCTCTCTCTCTCCTTCGTCCCCATGTTTTCAGTCTTCTGTGCTTCCAGATAAGGTGTCATGGCCCCGTCTCCAGAGGGTGCTTCTGCACCACTGCCTGAGCTCATTCTGCCAGCTCCCTTGGAGGAAGAAGTGGAGGAGCTGGTGCAAAGCAGCAGGGTGCTGCTTAGAGAGGCAAATCCCGATAGGGAGCCACAACCAGGTCCCAGCCAGACAAGCACCATGCCCTCTGCACCAGCATAACCTCAGCCTGCAGCAACACCCCTGAACAGCCCAGACTCATCTCCAGAGCGCAGGAGGGAATGCAGGAGGACAACGTTTGCAACACGCAGGCAAAGTGCTCGGCTTAGACTAAAGCAGGTTGGGCTCAGGTGGGGCTCATTCATCGGAGGAAGGCTGAGTGCCAGGTGCAGCCACTTGGTGTGACAGCTCAGCTTGTTCTTAAGCATAACAGAAGTGCTTCCCAGTGTGGCTGCAACTTTGTGCACATGTCCAACCGTTGCCTTGACGCATAGAGACTATGACTGTGGGATCGACCTCAAACCAGGGGCTGCTGTACTGGTCAAGAGGTTGTATGCACTCTCTGAACCAGAACGGTAGGTGCTTTAGGAGTTCTTAGAAAAAAACCTCGAGCGAGGATTCATCCGTCCGTCCACTGCCCCCACCTCAGCTCCAGTTCTGTTTGTCAAAAAGAAGTGTGGGGAGTTGAGGATGTGCCATGACTATCGGGCCCTGAACCAGATAACGATCAAGGATCACTACCCTTTACCTCTCATCTCTGAGCTGTTGGAGCAGGTACGGGGGGCCCAACTGTTTACCAAGCTGGACGTGCAGGGGGCCTATAACCTGATTCGTATCCGTCAGGGGGATGAGTGGAAAACAGCGTTTGGCACCCGTTAGGGCCAGTTTGAGTACACCATAATGCCTTTTGGCCTCTGTAATGCACCCGCAGTGTTCCAGCGCTTCATCAATGATGTGTTCCGCGACCTGTTGGATCGGTTCGTCATCATTTACCTCGATATGCTGATGTACTCCCGCTCTCGCCAGAAGCACGCAGACCATGTTAGACAAGTCTTCCAACGAGTTCAGGATCATGGGCTGTTTGCTAAACTGTCCAAGTGCTCCTTTTCCCAGACTACCATGGACTTTCTCGAGCACCGTCTTACCCCTCAGGGGGATACAGATGGATCCAGCCAAAGTTCAAGCTATACTACAATGGGAGGAGCCCCAGAACCGAAAGCAGCTGCAACGATTTCTGGGGTTCGCCAACTATTATAGGACTTTCCTCCCTAATTACACGGACTTGGCTCACCCTCTGACGCAGCTTCTGAGCACCAAGCGCCCTTTCCAGTACGGATCACAGGCTTTTCAGACACTCAAGGAGTCCTTTGTCTCTGAACCTTATCTAGGGTACCCTGACCCAGAGAAGGCTTTCCTGATAGAGGCAGACACTTCGAGCTCCGCCCTGGGGGCCGTACTCCTGCAACCCGGTCCAGGAGATGGTACACCAAGACCTTGTTTGTACTACTCCAGACAATTTACCCCTGTGGAAAGGAACTATACCATCTGGGAATGGGAGCTGCTGGCCATTAAGACAGCTTTTAAGACCTGGCGCCACCACCTAGCAGGAGCTAAATACCCTGTTCAGGTACGCACTGACCACCGGAATTTAGAGTACCTCCAGTCTGCCCGCTGCCTGAATCAACGCCAGATCCGATGGGCTTTCTTCTCTGCCCGCTTTGATTTCCGGATTGAGTATATCCCCGGAAGCCAGAATAAGAGAGCGAATGTTCTCTCCAGACAACCCCAGTATCATTCGGACACTGAAGCCACACCAGCTCCCCCACTATTACCTGTTTCGGTTTTTGTTGCCCTGCCAGACTGGCTTGAGCTGCAGCAACAGATCCAGGATTGACAGGTTGAAGATCCATGGATTCAGGAGCGGATGCAGTGGCTCCAGGAACACCATGAGGAACGATCAGAGTACCACATCCATCAGAGTACCACATCCAGCAGGGTCTCTTACACCATCGGGATTGTGTAGTACTCCCAACCGCTGACCTTCGCACCCAAGTTCTAAAGGTAACCCACGATGACCCAGCAACTGGACACTTTGGCCAGTACAAGACCCTGCAACTGGTAACCCAATATTTCTGTGGGCCCCAAGTAAAGGCAGATGTGGAAAGATACGTGGCCTCCTGTACGATTTGTAGACAGGCCAAATACGCACCTGGTAAGCCCGCAGGACTATTACAACCACTGCCTCTGCCCTCTGGACCCTGGCGAGAACTCACAATGGACTTCGTAACCGACCTGCTTGCCTCAAAAGAGTTCACCACCATTCTGGTAGTGATGGACCGCTTTTCCAAAATGACGCACCTCATCCCTTGTCGATGGTTGCCAAAGGCTCGGGAGACAGCTCGTCTATTCATGGCCCACATCTTCAAGCTCCATGGCCTCCCAGATCGCATCGTAGCGGATTGTGGCATACAGTTCTCCTCCCGCTTCTGGCGTGAGCTGCATGCCGCCCTCGGAACCAAGTCTAGCCTCTCCAGCGCACATAACCCCCAGACAGACGGTCAAACCGAGAGAGTCAATGGGATTATAGAGCGGTACCTACGGTGCTATGTCTGTTATCAACACGATGACTGGCCACGTTGGCTCCCATTGGCCGAATTTGATTATAACAATGCGACCCATAAATCTACCCAGATGACCCCGTTCCAAGCCTTCTATGGATATCATCCCCAGTTCCTGCCAGATGCCCTTGTGCCACCAGCCATTCCCCAGGCAGCTGCTGAACTGGACGAGTTGCAAGTGCAACACCAGGTATTGAGAGACACGCTCCAGGAGGCACAAGACCGGTACAAGTCCCAAGCAGATGCATACTGGATCATGGGGGCACCTATTGCTGTCAGTGACAAAGTTTGGCTGTCAACCCGGCACATCAAGACCAGTCGACCGTCCAAGAAGCTGGATGCTCACTTCATAGGGCCGTTCAAATTGACCGAACAGGTCAACCCTGTGGTGTTAACACCTACCCCACACCTATCGTATGCACCCAGTGTTCCACTGCTCATTACTGCAACCCGCTCTGCCAGATAGCTCCCGGCCAGCCTTGTCAACCCCTCCCGCTCCTATGTTGGTTGAAGGAGACGAGGAATACGAGGTCCAGCAAATCCTAGACTCCCGGCTGCATCAGGGCGCCCTTCAATATTTGGTTGACTGGGAGGGATACGGACCCGAAGAATGCACCTGGGAACCCGCCGACAGCGTACATGCTCCAGCATTGGTCAGGGACTTCCATTGCCACTACCCCGCCAAGCCAGGACCTGACCCTGCGGAGGGGGGCCCTGGGAGGGGGGATGGTGTCATGGCCCCGTCTCCAGAGGGTGCCTCTGCGCCACTGCCTGAGCTCATTCTGTCAGCTCCCTCGGAGGAAGAAGTGGAGGAGCTGGAGCAAAGCAGCAGGGTGCTGCTTAGAGAGGCAAGTCCCGATAGGGAGCCACAACCAGGTCCCAGCCAGACAAGCACCATGCCCTCTGCACCAGCATAACCTCAGCCTGCAGCAACACCCCTGAACAGCCCAGACTCATCTCCAGAGCGCAGGAGGGAATGCAGGAGGACAACGTTGGCAACAAGCAAACAAAGTGCTCGGCTTAGACTAAAGCAGGTTGGGCTCAGTGGGGCTCATTCATCGGAGGAAGGCTGAGTGCCAGGTGCAGCCACTTGGTGTGACAGCTCAGCTTGTTCTTAAGCACAACAGAAGTGCTTCCCAGTGTGGCTGCAACTTTGTGCACATGTCCACCCGTTGCCTTAACTGGTTTCCTGCTCCCCAACGCTTCGGCGAAGCTGTGTTTGACTGATTCCCCGATTGACTTTGGTAAAGATAAACAACAACTCTTTCGGTTCTCCTTTGGACTTCGTCAGCTAACAATTCCTGTTAAGACCCGGACTGGACTTTTGACTACTCTCTGGTACGCGCTTTGAACTTGCTTGACTCGGTAACCGTGCTTGCCCTTGCACTAACCCTGCGTGTGCCTGGCTAGGACAGCACATAAGGAGACTTTCTCTCCAGTTCCTCATTGCATCCCTCCCAAGGAGGCTCTCCAGAAAGAACCTTCTCAAACTGCAGCAAACCAGAGCCCAGGAGACGCCAGAGAATCTTTGACTTGTACTTTTTGCGGTTATAACTGCCAATTCTGCTCACACTCCTTCTTCATGGAATGAAGCTATTCCTCTTCCCTTTGGAAGTTCTTTTGTTCCTTCTCTACAGCAACCCAACCAGCCATGACAGGCCCATGACAGACTGAAGTATAATCTGTGGACCCACTTGGCACAACAAATGCCTCCACCTTCTGTCTGCAGTCTACCATGAACTTGCACAATTGACTGTCCTCATGCTTAATTTCTGTCTGTTCTCCCCTGCATCTTCTGTTAAATGAGACTTTGTTGAAGGGAGCAGTATCAGTCAACAAATTTGATTATGGGAAAATCACAGAATCCTAGAGTTGGAAGGGGCCATACAGGCCATCAATCCCCTGCTTAACGCAGGATCAGCCCAAAGCATCCTAAAGCATCCAAGAAAAGCGTGTATCCAACCTTTGCTGGAAGACTGCCAGTGAATGTATGATTGGGGAAAATGCTCCTGCTTTCTTAAAGATTATTCTCTCCCCCTACACACTCCTTATGTCGCCTTCAACACCACCTGTGCACATGTTATTAATTGTTCTGGCCACACAAGCACACAATTGTTCTGGCCACACATGCCCTATGCCTATCTGTAGGACCTAATATGGTGCACTGTTCAGAGATCCAGAATGTTCCATTTGCCTATGCTCACACATCCTCCCCTCCTGGTGGGCACCTCTTTGGAGATGGTTACTTACTGAGCTTCTAGGGATGATCCTGCAATATGCTATTCATTGTCTTTTGGCCTTTTGGGGACTAGTCTCTGTCAGTGCCTGTCTAGTCTGGTTGCATGAACTTCCCAGCTCATGCTCTCCAACCGTTTGCAGGCAGCGGTTCTGAGGCGAGAATGGGGGGAGACTGCCTCAGGCATGGACAGTGATTCTGACTCTCAAGCCTGCAGGGATTAAGATATGTGGATGTCTTTATGTACTTTTCTGGGCAGAGAGGTCAAAGGCTGTGATAAGAGATAGCTGTGAAGTCTAGCTATGCAAAGAGTGTGTAAGCAAAATGTACTGAATAAAGCCTGGGGTCCGGAGAAGCCCCAGGGAGGAAGAGAAGAGAAGAAGATTCCTTTTTCTCCTGATACCTGTGTCGTGTGTGTCCTTTCATCCCAACAGCTAGTAACACTCAGGTAGCTTAAAACACTTTAAACTTGTAAAAAGGTCTTTTCTCATTTTTTTCCTGCTGTAGGTTAGGTAGGGCCATTTAAACTTAGCCAGGCTTAACAGAGACAGGTCAGCTTAGGATCTAAGAAAACCAAACAGGTAATTGGGGGGAGGTTTAATAAGTTTCCAACCAGGTTTCCTTAGAAACAGGTGTCAGGGCAGTTAGTGGCAGGATCTCAAACTTCCCTGTCTCTTAGATTAGACGGAGTTTGTCCAAGGGAAAAGACATGAGTGGCAGGCAGGAAGGTCAGGCTAGGGGCCCTGGGGGAAAGGCCCTACAGAAAACTAGAGGGGTGGAGGGGAGTGAGAGGGGGAAGGAAGCGTCCTTCCCCCCACCTGAGAAGAGGCCTGTCTTGGGTCGACCTTCCACCATTCCGACCTCTGGCCGACCCAAGACCTCTGGCCAGAGTGGTGCAATAAAGAGGGTCCGCAAGGGTCTCTTTATTGAGGCGGCTGCCAGGGCGCCCCCTTCTAAGGTGCATCAGACAGGGGTCTTTGCTGGCACTTCTGTGGGGCCTGCTGATCAGGCAGCCCCTCGTGTCGCTCCTTTTGCTAGTGAGGCATGGGGGTGTCAGGAGGAATTGCCTGATCTCTCCCTCGGGGTGAGCCTTGGGGACATGAGTGGCTTGTCCTTCATGTCCCCAGGCATCACCTCGGGGGTGCAGAGAGCCCTGGATGAGATGGGTGAGGGACTGGCCCGCCAGTCTACTCCCTTTCTCCTCCAGGATACAGCAGGCTTGAGTTGGGGTGCGGGCAGGAGCAGATGGAAGAGGTGGTGCAAGAGGGAGAGATGGAGGTGGCACCCCCTTCCCCGCCATCTCAACCGCTAGTGGCCTCATGAACCACCTGAAGAGGCACCACTAGGCTGTCCTGCTTCAGGGGGAGAGAAAGGCTGGCAGTGGGGGGCCTGCGCAGGCACAACCTACAAGCACAGGGCTGGAGAGTCTACCTGGGACTTCCACCTCCAGAGCTCTCCCTAAGAGTTCTGCTCAGGGGACGGGTGGAGTTAGAGGGAGGCAAGCGACCATGGTGGAGATGCTTGCCCGGGCTGGCAGCAGCATGCCAAAAGGGGGGGGGGGTTTGAGGCTGGGTGTAGGGCCGCAAACCATGACCTAGCTGCGCTTATGGCCGTGGCTGGGTACCCCTTTTGTCTGGCTGACAACGTGTACTTCCGCCGACTATGGCATCGCATATCCACCTGGTACATGCCTCCTAGTCATACCACGATTAGCAGGACAGTGTTTCCCTCTCTTTATAGGGCAGCCAGGTGCCGTGTAGAGGTAGAGATGTCCCGAGCTTCAGGGACCGTACATTTGACGTCGGACATATGGACGTCATGTCATGCGCAGGATGCATACATCTCGCTGACTGCACATTGGTGGGACATACGGGAGGTGCTGGGTGGGGTCGAGCCTGTTAGGCAGGCTGAGGGCTGCCCGGCAGGCTATCACCATGCCTTGCTGCACATCGAACCCTTCGATGTGCGGCACACGGAAGACAATATTTAGGTCACCATGTGTAGAATGGTAGATGGGTGGGTAGGTAGTGGGACAGGGCTCACCAAGGGCTTCTTGGTGACTGATGGTGCCCTAAACATGACCAAAGCGGTCAAGGGCATGGGCCTGAAGCACATCTCCTGTGCGGCCCATCTTCTCCATCTTGTGGTGAAGGATGCCCTTGGGATTGGTTCCAAGGGAACCGGTTCATCTGCCGAAGCCATTGACTTCAGGCATCTCATCAAGAAGTGCCAGAAGATCATGGCACATTTCTCCCACAGCTTGTACAATGTCTTGAGGCTGGGGAGAAAGCAAGTCCTGATGGGCGTGCTGCAGCACTGCCTTATCAGAGACGTCAGCACGCGCTGGAACTCCACCTGTACCATGCTTGAGCGCTTGGTGGAGCAGAGGAGACCCTTAGACGCCCTTGTCCAGGAGACAAGGATGTTTATGCCTGGGGAGTGGCTCACCCACCGAGAGTGGGAGACCATTTCTCAGATTGTGGAAGTTCTTGGGCCCTTCAAGACTTTCACGGAAATACTCTCGGCTGACACAGAAAGTTTGGGTCTGGTCTTGCCCATGGTCCACATGGCCCGTGTGGTGCTGGCCCCCTTCCTGGCCCCGGCTCGAGGACATGCAGACATCGTTCCAGCCGTGCTTGCAAGGAGGCTTCTGAGAGGGCTCGAGAGCCACTTTGAGCCCCACTGCAAGTCAGTGACAGACAGGGTGGTGGCCCTGTGTGATCCGCGGATTAAGGGCAGCATAGCTGAGAGGGAGAGGAGCCTTACTGAATGGCGTGAGTTGCTTATTCAGAGGCTTGTCTGGGAGAAGTCCAAGGAGGCTGACGTGTCAGGCCAGGCAGGGGAGGAAGGAGCCAGCAGGTCCGCTTCTCCTCCCCCCCCCCCAGCCTCTGCGAGAAGGCTGAGAAGGCCACTTCTTGCTGGGGTTCCTCCATCCCACTCGATCCCACTCCTTCCCCTGAGGGCAGTGGGTGCCCGAGGGAGGACAGTGCCTCTGGGATGGTGAGGGCTTACCTCGGTGAGCCCCAGGAGTCCGAGAACGGCTGTCCCTTAAGACAGTGGTCCCCAACCTTTTTATCAGGGACCGGTCAACGCTTGACAATTTTACTGAGGCCCGGGGGAGGTTAGTCTTTTGCCAAGGGACGTCGCTGTCACCTGAGCCCCCACTCCGCTTGCTTCCCCCCCTGCCGCCGAGATCAAGTCTGGGTCCCTCAGTCATGGCACCCATTTTGAAAACTTTTCTCAGTCCCAAGTGACCCTTAGAGCTCATCTTAAACCCAAGAATCAACTTATCATTTTTCAGGTGACTGGAAGCTGCTTTGAGACACCTGTGGAAAGCAAGTCTTCCTCTTGTTCCGTATTTGTTAGAGGGTGGGGGAGGCTGGATGGGAGAGTCAGTGATGAGTCTACAACAAGCCGGACTAAGCGTGTTTCCTTCTGCAATGTCTAAAGGCAGGTACAGGAGAATTCCCCGCAATGAAAGAATTTGCAGGTATTGCCATACAGAACCAGACTCAATTTGCCACATCATTCTGCGATGTGAATTGTATAACAACCAACGTTCCGACTTGATCTCCCCCCTTTGACCTTCCCCTGATATCTCGAAGGGCAGGGCTCTTGAGCTGCTGCTTGCTGATGGTTGCCCAGAGACCACTGAGCGGGGAGCCAGGTTCTTGTATGTGGAGATGACCCACAGGTTAAAGAGGTGGACGTCACTGGCTTTGTTCTTCTGTTTGCTGCTCCCTTGCCTGCTGCACTTTTCCTTACAGCTTTGTTGACTTGTAGAACTGATTTTTGTTTTGTATTGTGGATGCCATTAAAGGTTTTGTATTGCATTGTATTGTATTGTTGTGTATTGCTTAGGAGATTGGACTTGTATGTATGCATTTATTTATTTAGTTTTAGATTTATATACTGCCACTCCCCAGCTGTTCTCATGGTGGTTTACATGATAAAATATTAAAAATACAATAAAACCCCATAAAGGTAAAGGTAAAGGTATCCCCTGTGCAAGCACCGAGTCATGTCTGACCCTTGGGGTGACGCCCTCTAGCGTTTTCATGGCAGACTCAATACGGGGTGGTTTGCCAGTGCCTTCCCCAGTCATTACCGTTTACCCCCCAGCAAGCTGGGTACTCATTTTACCGACCTCGGAAGGATGGAAGGCTGAGTCAACCTTGAGCCGGCTGCTGGGATCGAACTCCCAACATCATGGGAAAAACTTTCAGACAGCTGCCTTACCACTCTGCGCCACAAGAGGCTCATAAAACCCCATAATTTACCCAATTAATTAAAAATTACAACAGACAGCATATATAATCAATTCTAATCCCATCGTGTTCAGCCTGAGGCCCGACCATCCCTCCAGTGAGAGGGGGAGCTGGTCCGATAGACCCTGGGATCCAAGTTGGAAATCCTGGACCCTGCCCTGGCCTCAACCGTATGCCTGGCGGAAGAGCTCCGTCTTGCAGGCCCTGCGGAAAGCTGGTAACTCCGGCAGGGCCCTCAGCTTTTCTAATCTGGTGAGCTGGATTAGATCCCACGTTTCCCCACATAAAGCCAGCTGGGGGACCTTGGGCTCGCAACAGCACTGATAAAGCTGCTCAGATCGAGCAGGAATATCAGGGCTCTCTCAGCCTCTCCTCCCTCACAGGGTGTCTGTTGTGGGGAGAGGAAAGGGAAGGCAACTGTAAACTGCTTTGAGACTCCTTCGGGTAGAGAAAAGTAGCATAGAAGAACCAATTTTGGCTTTCCAAGCCATGGCCTCATCTGACCTGTTTTCCTGGAAGTAGTGACAGGGGAGGCTGCTACAGAGCCTTAAGGGAAGCAGGAAGGGCTAGCAGGAAAGACGAGGCCTAGAACCAGGCCCATCTTATAATGAACCCCTATTTCCTGCCCCACACACCCTTCTCATTACACCTCTAATCCCCCGTAGCCTCACAGAGGGGGGTCCTGACCTCTCCTGCACCCTCCCGCTCAGCGGCACTTGCAGCCCCCCCCCCTTGTCCTCAGCCATGGATTTCCAAGGCTCACTCTGCCCCGGAGCCCTTACATCTAGCTATGCATTTCAAACACTCTCTTTCGGGATGCTCCTGCCAGCCAGGTTGAAGTGAGGCTGAGGGGAAAGCATCTTTGCACCTTCCTTCGATCAAAGTGTATCAATGACTTTCACAATCCTGTGTGAAAGCCCAGCCCCTTCTCGGTCTCTCTGTCAAAAACGGTGTTGGTGGGCTCTGAAGGCCAACTCCTTCAATACACGAGTTCCGATTCGAAGCCCGAGAGTGATGTCGTGGGAGTGAGTTTACGGGGGCGTTAACTTCTCGGCTCCTGACTCCTCTTGCCCAAGTCTAGGCAGAACAGCTGGACCTCCTCCTCCTCCTCCTCCTCTGGATGAAAGGACGCTTTTGCTGCAGCTCCCAACACTCCTCCACTGCCTCTTGGCAAAAGAAGAGCTGTTTGTTTAAACCCTGCTTCTTATAACCCAGAAAAGTTGCATGGCGCATGGAACCCCTGCAGAAACTTTGGGTACCCACCTACCCAAACAGCCCCAGTTGAAGAGGAATGTAGACAAACTGGAGCGTGTCCAGAGGAGGGCAACAAAGCTGGTGAGGGGTTTGGAGACCAAGACGTATGAAGAAAGGTTGGGGGAGCTTGGTCTGTTTAGCCTGGAGAGGAGACGACTGAGAGGGCATCTGATAACCATCTTCAAGTATTTAAAAGGGTGCCATATGGAGGATGGAGCAGAGTTGTTCTCTCTTGCCTCAGAGGGACGGACCAGAACCAATGGGATGAAATTAATTGTAAAGAAATTCCGTCTGGACATCAGGAAGAAGTTCCTGACTGTGAGAGCTGTCTCTCACTGGAACAGACCCGGGTTTTACCTCCATCACCTTTAAATAATTTTGGGTAACCATTTGTTTATAATATTATAAACCAAAAACCATAACCCTTCATGTGTTCTTGAGTTGGTGATAGTGCAGGCCCTGGGGAGATTTGTTTCTCCCCACCTATGTACCCATGTACACTCAAGTACTATGTTAGCATTTATTCAAGAAATACGGAGAGGTTTTAAGAACAATACAATATAAACTTATTATTTATTAAACAATTTATTAAACAAGTGTAAACAAACATTAAAAACATTAAAACATAAAAAACATTAAAAACATTAAACACATTAAAAGCATGAAAAACATTAAAAACATTAAACACATTAAATCCATTAAAACATTAAAAACATTAAACACATTAAAAGCATGAAAAACATTAAAAACATTAAATACATTAAATCCATTAAAAACATTTTTAGAAGAACTGTGCCCTCCTTGTCACTGTTGGTCTTCTGTGCCAGACTCATCGTCTTCCTCCTTCCTGATATTTAGCCCTGGGGGTGGAGAAAAGGGTAGTTAGTCCAAAACCCTGATGAATTGTCTAGCTGTTATTGCGGGGCAATGATCTTCCTGACACTGAAAGAAGTCCAAGCTTGCCTTCAGATAGCTCACTCATTGTTGCCCTTGAGATAGGCGATCAGTTGTCAAGGGGGCTTGCCTATACAAAATACTCATCAGTCTCCCTTCCAGATTTCAGCCAACTCCTCTTATTCTTCCCCTTTCATTTTGTGCAAATGGGAGAATGCTCCCTCTCACCATGGAATCAGAGAAGCAAATATCAGGATGGGCTGCGGGGGGTGGCGTGAGAGGCCATGAAGAATAAGGCAGAGTGCCCTTGACCCGCCGCACTCAGTGCCTGCACTTAGGGGAGAAGCTCAGTCATTATGCTCCAGATGAAAGAAGTCCAGGCATGCCTGCGCACAGGGGACTCCTCACTGCCCTTTAGAGAGAAGGTCAGTGCTCAAGGGTGCTGGTTGACGGGAGGTAAGCTAGGGAGGCCAACCAGGGGGTATTCCGCATGATGGGAAAGTTGGTGGAAACTCGCTAAAAACTTTCTTTTTCAGATCTCTGCACAGGATAGTGAATTTGCTCTGCGAAAACAAGCAATTTTATTTTTGAACTGCATGTTGAACCCTGTCTTGGGTGTTTTTAGCGTGGTTTTTGAAAGTCACTTTTCAGCTACTTATTTTCTGCTGCCAGCCTTGGACACTCTGTTAGAGATGCAAAGCTTTAATTCTGTTATACAACTCCTCCCCAGTAACGACATGCACCAATGGGCACAATATGGCTTTATGGAGGTTTTCCATCTCTGAATTAGACAGTCCAAGGGAACAACTACTTCCTGGAAACACTGTCCACATTTCCAGCAAATGCATTTCTGTATTTTGCCAAATGCGTGTTGTTAACCACTTCTCAAGAGTTGAATCTGGAAAGGCTATGAATCTCTGTCATTGGTTAGCAAGTGGAAATCTGGTGGGTGTGTTGGTCTCACCTTCATTCCTAATAGCTACAACATCATGGCACCCTACTTTCCCACTGGGGCGGGTTTCCAAGACGCCTCCTTGTTCCCTTCGGGGTGGTTGCCATTGGGCTTCCTGGAGCTCCACCAAGATTGGTGACCCTTGGGAAGTCCAGCATTTGCACCATAGAGGTGGGATGCTCACGAGAACCTGTGGGGAGGGAAGTTTAGAAACCTGGTTAATGGATCACAGAATACTTCATCATTATGTTAGATACAATTAGTTTAAAAACAGTGGATCCAAACCCTGTATTAATACCAAGGAAACAACACTCGGCCTGACATACAGTCCTCACTTTAGCTGGCACGCTGAGTCAGGCTAAGACCAGGGAGTCACTCTGGATGCTTTCACACATGCAAAATAATGTGGTTTCAATCCACTTAAGCACCCCATAGCAAGCGGATTGTGCCAATCCACATGGCAAAATCCAGTTGCAAAGTGCACTAAAACGGGATTGAAAGTGCATTATTGTGTGTGTGTGAAAATACTGAATATCATGAAACTTGCTGGGTTTCCCTGGGCCAGCCATGATCTGTTATCCCACCTGCTCTGCACAGGACTGTTTGAGGATAAAATGGAGGAAGGGAGAACAACATCTATTGCCTGGAGTGAGAGAAAAATGTCAGAGCCAGATAGCTAAGGAAAGGCACTTTTAAAAAAGATTTAAAACATTCACAGGCACCATTTTATTAAGTAAAAACTCAATTACAATTACAGAGGCAAAATACCCTTTGCAGAGTTACAGAAACATTTAGATACCTTCTTGCCAAATGTTCTGTGCTTCTGTCCAAAAGGCAATGTTCGGTTTGTCAAGGTGAAATGAAGCCCATGATTGAGAGTGAAAATTAGGTCTGTGGAAACATGCCAACTTCATGTGATTTCTGTGCAAGCTCATAGATACCACCTTGAAAACCCCTGGCCACTGATGATGAGGTCTTGCATCCAGCACTACAAAAGAAACAACAATGGTATGAAATTTAGAGAACCCAACAAGATGCTTCAGTCTAAAACTTGTATGCCAATTCAGAAAGTAGAGAAGGAATTTCACTGATAGGCATCCATCATTGCTACAGGTCAGCTTTGGGCAGAAAGAGTGAAGTAGCAGTATCAGGAACTCCTTTTTGTGGCAATCAGCCCTATTTAACTGTTCAAGGACTTCAACCAACCAGGCATATGAAGTTACGTTTCTTATCAGCTTGGAAACAACGATACAACGCACTGAGTGGGTTCCTTAAGAACCAGGGCTGTGGATCTTCCCCTTGTTTCTCTCCTGCTTGCTGTCTTTTCTGAACCAGGAACGTTGACTCAGACAGGCCAGGGAAGTTGTACTGAAGACAAACTTGCCCTCTCCTCACTCCTCAATGACAGAAGAATCAAGAGGGGCAATTTTTGCTCTTCCTCTCTCATCTGTGCAGCCTCCCTGACTGCATGGCTCTGTTCCTGTGTCCCACATCCCTGGAAGCAGACAGGTAACAAGGGAACATTGACTACATATGGATTGCTGGATTCAACTCATTAAAACTTAAGGACAGGCGGACTCTGGTGGAGAAGTGAGTTCGTTTTAGGAACTGTGAAGAGCCTATACATCCTCTGTGCCCTGTAATACAGATGCACATATAGGCTGATTCAGGAGCTTTCTAGACTTCTGCTTTTTAGCCAATAGAAAAGGAATATTTGCCTCAAAACAATTATGCCTTAATGTTGTGAAGTTCTATAACAAATTTCCAAGGTATACATGAATCTTTAATATTAATGTTAAAATTTACATGTTTGGTGTATCTACAGTAAAATTAACAAGGTTCAGGGCTAAGTCTAAAATGTAGGTTTTAACTGAGTTAAGAAAATCACTTTAATACATACAGTGCTGATGTGAACTTTCTTCTACTATATTGACCACAGTTTTTTTGGGGAAATATGGAACAGGGCCCCGGGTAGATAAAGCACTCTTGCTGGTATTGAACTGCTGAATAAAGAATTCCTGAAACTTCATCCCTATTTCGATGAGATCTGAAGTAGTTGATGTGGAAATCCTTAGTTGAAAAATATCCCTGGACAAATCTCCATGGACAAATATTTCACTAGAATGCAAAAATGAGAATATCCACCAGGAGTTTTATTACAAACTTTCTATATGAATACAAAAATACTTGCATATAACTCTTTAATAAAAAGAAATAAAAAATGGCGTTACACTTATATGTAACTGTTGTTCATCGAGTGTTCTTCTGTGTACACAAACATGGGACTATGCAGTTGCAGACCAGGTACAGAGAGAGCTACCAAGCTTTTTCTAAGATTTTTCTAGGGCCTAAGATTGCCCCCCCCCCATTTCCAGTGTGTCCACGTTCCCACCCAAAGCATCATGTGTAGAGATGTGGAGAACTCTTCACTCAGTTCTCCCTTTGCTGCTGTGAAATGCTAGAGACCATAGCAGAGCAGCCCAAAGCAGGAAAAGGAGGGAGGGATGTGTGCATGCATAGAAGATCACTTGATGAACAACAGTTAAAGATAAGCGCAATCCTGTATTTATTCTTGTGGCTTCTATGTAGTCCCACTCAGGAAAATAGCAAGCCTACTTATGAAGGAGGGATATGTGGGCTGATTAGCACAGGAAGCCTTTATCATCAACATTCCTTGCTTTCTTTTCGCTTTCCCATCCAGCAACTAACTCTTATCTGCCCCCAATCTTTAACTACCTTTATTAGTTGTTGGAAAACTCAACAGTGGCCACAAAATTGGGCAATAGCCAAACCGCCCTTATCCAGCTGGCACAGGAGATCCTCCTTCAAGGCAACCAGCACTGATTCCTCCCCATGGCCAGGATGGAAGCCCGACTGGTATGGGTCCAGTGCTGACTTTTCCTTCAAGAAAGCTAGGGGTTAATACTATTTTAGTCTGGGAACTAAGCTCAGTTCGTATGGTCTGGGTTTTTATGCTGGGATGTTAATGCTGGATTTGACTGTTTTTTAAAGTTTTATTATTTTATATTGCGGCTTTGAAATATATAAAATAATAAAACTTAAAAAAACAGTCAAATCCAGCATTAACATCCCAGCATGTTGTAAAACTCAACCATGGCCACAGGATTGGAAAAGGTCAGTTTACATTCCAATCCCAAAGAAGGGCAATGCCAAAGAATGTTCAAACTACCGCACCATTGCACTCATTTCTCATGCTAGCAAAGTTGTGCTCAAAATCCTGGGCATGGAATTTACGCACTGGAGGTTTCATGCCAGGCTGCTATTTTATTCGTGGCAGGTTGCCCCACCTCTTCTTGCACCCACACTTCTTGCCCCACACATTTGGCTAGGTGTACCTCATCCACTCCTGATTTGTATTCCTGCACAGGAGCTGGGACAATGAAGTTCCCAGAGCGTAAACGGTCAAGGTGAAGGAAATTCACTAGCGGAATAATTCCATCAGATTTTCTCGCCTCCACTCCCACCGCAGGAGCACATGCCTCCACCACTGACATTGCACTGCAATCTCTATGTATTGGTCAGTTTGAGGCAACGGGTGCCTTTTAAAATTGTGAGATTCTTAAAACTGGGTCATCTTTTCTAAGGTTCAGTACTTTTTAAGCATTTAATTTTTATGTCCCCCTTAAATCTTGTGAGAATCAGGGTTCAATGTTAGTATAAGAACTACAGATAAACCTTTCATTTTAATCCCCTCCAGGCACTCTCCCCTTCTTCCTCCTGACATGTACATTACATGGGATTTGTTGTTTTTTTTAGAAGTGCTTTGAAGCAGCTGTCCCCAATATCCGGTACTGGTCCGTTGATCAGTTGATACTAGGCCGCGGCTCCTCCTCATCCTCCTCCCTGGCTGCTGCCTCGGGGGCTGCCCTGCCACTCTGCTGCTAGCTGACCTTTGATGCTCTCTGGCGGAAGCCATGGCTGGGGCTCCCCCTCGGTGTGGCGCCGCAGCTGCTGCTGGCAGCACTCCCTAGTGGGCGGGAGGAAGTCAGGGGCACTGGCGGGAAAGCAAGCAGAGCTGGGGCTCAGGTGGTGACGTCCCTCAGCAAAAGCCTCCCCCCCCACCCCGGGCCTCAGTAAAATAGTCAAGCGTTGACTGGTCCCCAGTGATAAAAAGGTTGGGGACCACTGCTTTGAAGGTTTGCTGTTTGCCCTTCTCACTCTTCTCTTCTTATTTTGACAATTTCTTTTTAATTAAAGGAACTTGGTACGGTCAGATTCCTGGTTGTTTTCTTTTAAATGATTCTAGCAAGGCATTGCATTGCTGTTTTTTTTTTTTAAGGTTTTTAAAAAATCTTCAAATGTTATTTATCTACTTTGGACTCCAGTCTAGGTTGTATGACTCACATAGACTTCTGATGATCAGAAGTTCACGAGTTCAGATCTAGCCTTGCCAATTCAGTTTATATTTTGAGTTTATAGTTTGAAAACCTGTTACAGACATTTTTGAAACATGAGGTTTTCAAAAGCAAAAACTGAACCCTGATTCTAGCAAGACTAAATGGGGGCTTATAATGCCCCTGTTTGCAGTGTGGCACCTTCAAATAGGTGGGTCCAAGGCCTTGAAGGGCTTTGTCGCTGAGAGACAACAGCTTGAATGGAGCCCAATAACTTCCTGGGAACCACTGGGGTATCTGCAGATTCTAGTTTGCACCCAATAGAAGTGTTGCATATCAATTTCATTTTTTGAATTGTCTGTAAGAGCAGACCCATTCATATAGTGCATTATAACAGTCTAGTTTTAGGTCACTATAACATGGATCCATAGGGCAAGATGAGCCAGTTCAAAGGAGGGGGGCGTCTTCTGAAATGGAGCGTGTCTAAAATGCTCTTTTTCAGCTGTATCCACTTGTTTCTCCAGAAATAAAGCTGCAGCCATCCATAGGCTCTTGAGTCAGCAAGAGACAACTGAGGCCTATGAAAAGTGAGGAGCCCCACCCAGGTCCCCAGCCTTCCCAGGCACTTCCCAGGCACTCTGACCTCCACCTTGCCATGATTCAATGTGAGCTTGTTTAACCATAGCCATTTAGTTAAACAAAGAGGTGGTAGGTCAGAGGCAATTTGGATTATTAAATGCACAGCAGGAATCGTTGGCACCCTATCATAGAGTTGGAAGGGGCCATACAGGCCATTTAGTCCAACCCCCTGCTCAACGCAGGATCAGCCCAAAGCATCCTAAAGCATCTCAATGTTTTCATGTAGAGATTAAATAACATGGGGGTCAAGACTGAACCGTATGGAACCCCACAAAGCAGGCCCCAGACTGCAAAAGCTTGGCCTCAAGAACAACCTTCTGCCCACAAGAAACAATGGAACCGGAAAGGCCTCCCCTAGGACCTGTTTCTGCTCAACTAGATGGCATGGCCCACTGTGTTGAAGGCTGCTGATGAAGTCTACTACGACCAGCAGACAGGCACAGCCTTCCGTCTATTTAGACAGGGATCATTTACTAGGGCCATCAGCACCATCTCCATCCATCAGTCCAGTCTGAAAGGGGTCTAGGCCACTAGAGACTGGATTAAAGGTTGATCACATCTGAGAGACCTTGATGGCTTTGTACATCCAGATTACCATTGCACAAAATATAACTTATGAACCATATAGTATTCAAAATTGCAGAATTTATAGCTTACCAGTTCTGAAGAATATCTATTATTATTACTCGGTCCTCTAGGAAGAAAGCATATAGACTGTTTACTTCACTTGGAAGGCTGACTCAAATAGGACAAGGAAGCAGGAAGCAGGAAGGTAGCATCATTGTCATTTTTACTTTTCCAAATGAGCTCACTGACATAATCTCAGCAAGATCCAGAAGTCCGAGAAGTCATGCAGCGCCCCCAGAGTTCGCGGCATCTGAGATCCCGGTTTTATTTTCCTCTCCACATTGTTCACTCAGCCAACAGACTTGGGATCTGGTTTTCTTATTTCCTGAGATCCCCTTGCACTCAGTTCAGTTTTACTTGTATGCATATGACCGATTATGCACGGGGAGGAAAGGCTGAGCGGGCAGTGGCATGGCAGTGGGGCGAATCCCCGCTTAGCATGATGTCTCCACCAGCCTGTCCCACATTTGGGCCTCCAAAGGCCCACAGCAAGGGAACCCTGTGGCAGCCTAACCCAAACCCCCGCCCCCGTCTCCTCACAGTTCTGCTGCTTCATCGAAGCCCCTGGCCGCTCAGATGCCTGTCCCACGGGGAGTGAGCTAACAGGGTTGCATGGACTGCCCCCCAGCACCTCCCCACCCCCCCCCCAACAAAAGGAAAATGGATGTTTGGAAGGGTCAACTCTCTGGTACTGTAATTGGGGATGCCAGCCTCCAGGTGGGACCTGGGGATCCCCTAGAATCACAGCTCCAGACTAAAGGGATATGTTCCCCTAGAGAAAATGGATGTTTGCAAGGGTCAACTCTCTGGTACTGTAATTGGGGATGCCAGCCTCCAGGTGGGACCTGGGGATCCCCTAGCATTACAGCTCCAGACTAAAGGGATATGTTCCCCTAGAGAAAATGGATGTTTGGAAGGGTGAACTCTCTGGTACTGTAATTGGGGATGCCAGCCTCCAGGTGGGACCTGGGGATCCCCTAGAATTACAGCTCCAGACTAAAGGGATATGTTCCCCTAGAGAAAATGGATGTTTGCAAGGGTCAACTCTCTGGTACTGTAATTGGGGATGCCAGCCTCCAGGTGGGACCTGGGGATCCCCTAGAATCACAGCTCCAGACTAAAGGGATATGTTCCCCTAGAGAAAATGGATGTTTGCAAGGGTCAACTCTCTGGTACTGTAATTGGGGATGCCAGCCTCCAGGTGGGACCTGGGGATCCCCTAGAATTACAGCTCCAGACTAAAGGGATATGTTCCCCTAGAGAAAATGGATGTTTGGAAGGGTGAACTCTCTGGTACTGTAATTGGGGATGCCAGCCTCCAGGCGGGACCTGGGGATCCCCTAGCATTACAGCTCCAGACTAAAGGGATATGTTCCCCTAGAGAAAATGGATGTTTGGAAGGGTGAACTCTCTGGTACTGTAATTGGGGATGCCAGCCTCCAGGCGGGACCTGGGGATCCCCTAGCATTACAGCTCCAGACTAAAGGGATATGTTCCCCTAGAGAAAATGGATGTTTGCAAGGGTCAACTCTCTGGTACTGTAATTGGGGATGCCAGCCTCCAGGTGGGACCTGGGGATCCCCTAGCATTACAGCTCCAGACTAAAGGGATATGTTCCCCTAGAGAAAATGGATGTTTGGAAGGGTGAACTCTCTGGTACTGTAATTGGGGATGCCAGCCTCCAGGTGGGACCTGGGGATCCCCTAGCATTACAGCTCCAGACTAAAGGGATATGTTCCCCTAGAGAAAATGGATGTTTGCAAGGGTGAACTCTCTGGTACTGTAATTGGGGATGCCAGCCTCCAGGTGGGACCTGGGGATCCCCTAGAATCACAGCTCCAGACTAAAGGGATATGTTCCCCTAGAGAAAATGGATGTTTGCAAGGGTCAACTCTCTGGTACTGTAATTGGGGATGCCAGCCTCCAGGTGGGACCTGGGGATCCCCTAGAATTACAGCTCCAGACTAAAGGGATATGTTCCCCTAGAGAAAATGGATGTTTGGAAGGGTGAACTCTCTGGTACTGTAATTGGGGATGCCAGCCTCCAGGCGGGACCTGGGGATCCCCTAACATTACAGCTCCAGACTAAAGGGATATGTTCCCCTAGAGAAAATGGATGTTTGGAAGGGTGAACTCTCTGGTACTGTAATTGGGGATGCCAGCCTCCAGGTGGGACCTGGGGATCCCCTAGCATTACAGCTCCAGACTAAAGGGATATGTTCCCCTAGAGAAAATGGATGTTTGCAAGGGTCAACTCTCTGGTACTGTAATTGGGGATGCCAGCCTCCAGGTGGGACCTGGGGATCCCCTAGCATTACAGCTCCAGACTAAAGGGATATGTTCCCCTAGAGAAAATGGATGTTTGGAAGGGTGAACTCTCTGGTACTGTAATTGGGGATGCCAGCCTCCAGGTGGGACCTGGGGATCCCCTAGCATTACAGCTCCAGACTAAAGGGATATGTTCCCCTAGAGAAAATGGATGTTTGCAAGGGTCAACTCTCTGGTACTGTAATTGGGGATGCCAGCCTCCAGGTGGGACCTGGGGATCCCCTAGAATCACAGCTCCAGACTAAAGGGATATGTTCCCCTAGAGAAAATGGATGTTTGCAAGGGTCAACTCTCTGGTACTGTAATTGGGGATGCCAGCCTCCAGGTGGGACCTGGGGATCCCCTAGAATTACAGCTCCAGACTAAAGGGATATGTTCCCCTAGAGAAAATGGATGTTTGGAAGGGTGAAAACTTTGGCTAGGATTTTCGCTCCATGATGCCCAGAACACCCCTGGAGACCCAGCCCTTCCTGCAGGCTGTTCTGCCCAATTTCCTTCCATTATAGAGGAAAGAGAACAGCACTTCCTATCCTTCCCTTGGGAACTTGTTGGCATCATGTGGGGAATGACCCATGGCTTAGTGGTAAATGAGGTTGAAGTCTGTCCCAAGATTCTTTGGGGGTGCATTATTGCCCAAGTATCCTCCTGATTGTTCTAGGGCAGGGATGGCCAAACTGTGGCTCCGTGGACTATAATTCCCATGAGCCCCTGCCAGCCCTGCCAACAGTTAAGGAATGGTGGCATCTAAACTGGTGAGCTCTCAGCCCCACCTCCCTCACAGGGTTCTCTTATGGGGAGAATAACGCCTCCCCCCCTCCATCCACCCCCCTCCAGAAACCAACCCACTTGAATCCCCCCCCCCAAAACCAGGCCCCAGAAACCTTTCTCCAACAAAATGCTGCCATGGTCTCCAAGATGGGCATCTGGGGAGCTATTCGCTGCCCTGCCCTGCCGTCCCCCTCTCTGCAAAAGCCCTCCCCACTACCCTCTGCCACCCAGCCCCCTCGAAGCCAGCAACCATTCCCATCCAACCTTCCCCACTATAGTTTCTTCATGCCCATGTCCCCACTACCAGGACCACATTTGCCACCCCACCACCACAGCCCCCGCCCCACAAAACACCCCTTCCTCCCCATGCCCTTGCATGCAGGACAACCCTCCCCTTCCTCTTCCCACCCCCAAACTCCAGTCTGATCCAGCACCTTCGGAAGCTTAGTAGATGCATTTCTAGAGGCAATGTTGCAGTTCTGCTCTATAAATGCAACAGTAGTAATTAGCTAATTTCAGTATGTTGCTCATGCTTCATCCAACCTTTTGTATTTATAAGTGTTTATTGTCTGCAACAAATTTTGGTTTTAAGCAAACAACGTGAGCCATTGTTTTTGCAAAACCCTACCACCACCTCCCCCCTTCAAGGATCGCTGCCTTGTTGTGGCAAGGGGGCTTGCGTAGTTCAGTGAAACTATGAGCTATGCCGTGCAGGGCCACCCAAGACAGACAGGTCATAGCTGAGAGCTCTGACAAAAGGTGATCCACTGGAGAAGGAAATGGCAAACCACTCCAGTATCTTTGCCATGAAAACCCAATGGACAAGTTCAAAAGGCAAAACGATATGACGCCAGAAGATGAGCCCCTCAGGTCGGAAGGTGTCCAACATGCTACTGGGGATGAGCAGACGGCTAGTACGAGTAGCGCCAGAATGAATGAAGCGACTGGGCCAAAGCCGAAAGGACGCTCAGTTGTGGAAGTAACTGGTGGCGAAAAGACAGTCCGATGCTGTAAAGATTTTTATTCCATAGGAACCTGGAACGTCAGATCCATGAATCAAGGCAAGCTGGACGTGGTCAAACAAGAAATGACAAGACTGAACATCGACATTTTAGGAATCAGTGAACTAAAATGGACAGGAATGGGTGAATTTAATTCAGATGACCATCAGGTATACTACTGTGGACAAGAATCTCGCAGAAGAAATGGAGTAGCCTTCATAATCAATAAGAGAGTAGGAAAAGCAGTCTTGGGATACAATCCCCAAAATGACAGAATGATCTCAGTTCGAATCCAAGACAAACCATTAGAATCATAGAATCATAGAATCATAGAGTTGGAAGGGGCCATACAGGCCATCTAGTCCAACCCCCTGCTCAACGCAGGATTAGCCCTAAGCATCCTAAAGCATCCAAGAAAAGTGTGTATCCAACCTTTGCTTGAAGACTGCCATTCAACATCACAGTGATCCAGGTCTATGCCCCAACCACTGCTGCTGAAGAGGATGAAGTTGATCAGTTCTATGAAGCCCTACAACACCTTCTAGAAGCAACGCCAAAAAATGATGTGCTTATCATCATGGGGGATTGGAATGCTAAAGTAGGAGGCCAAAAGATAACCGGGATAGATAGGCAAGTTTGGCCTTGGAGTACAAAATGAAGCAGGGCACAGGCTGGTAGAATTTTGTCAAGAGAATACAATGGTCATAGCAAACACTCTTTTCCAACAACCCAAGAGACGACTCTACACATGGACATCACCAGACAGTCAACACAGAAATCAGATTGACTATGTGCTCTGCAGCCAAAGATGGAAAAGTTCTATCCAGTCAATAAAAATTAGACCAGGAGCTGACTGTGGTTCAGATCATGAGCTTCTTGTTGCAAAATTTAGGCTTAAATTGAAGAAAGTAGGGAAAAGCACTAGGCCACTCAGGTATGAACTAAATCATATCCCCAACGAATACACAGTAGACGTGACAAATAGATTTAAGGAATTAGATCTGAGAGACAGAGTGCCTGAAGAACTATGGACGGAGGTTCGCAACATTGTACAAGAGGTAGCAACTAAAACCATCCCAAAGAAAAAGAAATGCAAGAAATCAAAATGGCTGTCTGAGGAAGCTTTACAAATAGCTAAGGAGAGAAGGGAAGTGAAAGGCAAGGGAGAAAGAGAAAGATACACCCAATTGAATGCAGAATTCCAGAGAAAAGCTAGAAGAGATAAGAATGCCTTCTTTAATGAACAGTGCAAACAAATAGAAGAAAACAATAGAATGGGAAGGACCAGAGATCTTTTCAAGAAAATTGGAGATATGAAGAGAACGTTTCATGCAAAGTTGGGTATGATAAGGGACCAAAATGGTAGGGACCTCACAGAAGCAGAAGAGATTTTAAAAAGGTGGCAAAATTATACAGAACAACTATACAAGAGCGAGCTTAACATCCCTGATGACCACAGTGGGGTAGTTACTGACCTGGAGCCAGACATCCTGGAATGTGAAGTCAAATGGGCCTTAGGAAGTCTGAGCAACAATAAAGCTAGTGGTGGTGACAGCATTCCAGTTGAACTATTCAAAATCTTAAAGGACGATGCAGTAAAAGTGCTACACTCAATATGCCAGCAAATTTGGAAAACTCAACAATGGCCACAGGATTGGAAAAGGTCAGTTTACATTCCAATCCCAAAGAAGGGCAATGCCAAAGAATGTTCAAACTACCGCACCATTGCACTAATTTCTCATGCTAGCAAAGTTATGCTCAAAATCCTACAAGCTAGGCTCCAGCAATATGTGGACCGAGAACTTCCAGAAGTACAGGCAGGATTTCGAAGAGGCAGAGGAACTAGAGATCAAATTGCCAACATACGCTGGATCATGGAGAAAGCTAGGGAGTATCAGAAGAACATCTACTTCTGCTTCATTGACTATGCTAAAGCCTTTGATTGTGTGAAGCACAACAAATTGTGGCAAGTTCTTAAAGAGATGGGAATACCAGAGCATCTTATTTGTCTCTTAAGAAATTTATATGCAGGTCAAGAAGCAACAGTGAGAACTGAACATGGAATCACTGACTGGTTCAAAATTGAGAAAGGGGTTCGGCAAGGCTGTATACTGTCGCCTTGCCTATTTAACTTGTATGCAGAGCACATCATGAGAAATGCGGGATTAGAGGAGTCACAAATTGGGATCAAGATTGCAGGAAGAAATATCAACAAACTCAGATATGCAGATGATACCACTCTAATGGCAGAAAGTGAAGAGGAACTAAAGAGCCTGTTGATGCGGGTGAAGGAGGAGAGTGCAAAAGTTGGCTTGAAACTCAACATCAAGAAAACAAAGATCATGGCATCCGGCCCTCTCAATTCCTGGCAAATAGATGGGGAAGAAATGGAGATAGTGACAGATTTTATTTTCCTGGGCTCCAAGATCACTGCAGATGGAGACTGCAGCAAAGAAATTAAAAGACGCTTGCTCCTGGGGAGGAAAGCTATGGCAAATCTAGACAGCATCCTAAAAAGCAGAGACATCACCCTGCCAACAAAAGTGCGTTTAGTCAAGGCTATGGTCTTCCCAGTTGCAATGTATGGCTGCGAACGTTGGACCATAAGGAAGGCTGAGCGTCAAAGAATTGAGGCTTTTGAACTCTGGTGCTGGAGAAGACTATTGCGAGTCCCTTGGACTGCAAGGCAAACAAACCGGTCAGTCCTAGAGGAGATCAACCCTGACTGCTCTTTAGAAGGCCAGATCCTGAAGATGAAACTCAAATACTTTGGCCACCTCATGAGAAGGAAGGACTCCCTGGAGAAGAGCCTAATGCTGGGAGTGATCGAGGGCAAAAGAAGAAGGGGACGACAAAGAATGAGGTGGCTGGATGGAGTCACTGAAGCAGTAGGTGCAAACTTAAATGGACTCCGGGGAATGGTAGAGGACAGGAAGGCCTGGAGGATCATTGTCCATGGGGTTGCGATGGGTCGGACACGACTTCGCACATAACAACCACCACCTCCTCTACCCCCCCTCCAAAAATAAAATTGTGCACAGAACTGTTTCTTAAGTAAATTACACGAGGAAGTTCTTTGTCATTTCTGACATGTCGATGGCTTCACTTGGAATTAGTTGTGCGCTGCAAAGAATGCTTTCCTGTGGCAATGGGGCCCTATTCGTCATTACAGACATCTCGATGTATCTGTATCCAACAGGAAGGGCTCCATTGCACTCCCCTTTAAGAAAGACTGCACAGCTGACCCCCATGCGGCAGAACTATTCTGAGACTACTTTGTTTCCTCGGGGGGACACATTTCAGTGCCGGAGTGTATCTGGTGATGAAAGTGCCCCCCATGGGGACATAGTAAACGGTGGACCTTTATGCTCTGCAACCCTGGACTGCCGGCAGTCCAGAGAAGCTGCGGCTGTATGGAATGGGCCTGAGTGACTTTCTGCTGCTGCTGCTGCTGCTGCAGACCCACCCTGTGCAGAGCACCTCCCTCCCTCCCTGCCTGCCTCCCGCCACTGCCTCGCCCCTGCCTGGGACACTGAGGAGCTGTGATGGGCTGGGCCAGGCCCCTCCCTTGCTGCGGTGCTGACAGCCCTGGGGGCCACGCTGCTGCTGCTGCTGCTCCGGGCAGGTCCTGCCTTCCTGGGAGAGAGGTGGGAACCGCCCACCAAGATGTCCTCCGGACTCAGTGGGAGAAGACAGAGGCAGACTGTCTGGCTGCTGAATATACAGCTTCCAGTTAGCCAGACACATCTATCCTTCCCTAGTTTGCGGTTTAAAAAAACACACACACATCTAAGCTAGTGCCCATCAACAGCTTGTGACAGCTAACTCTACTGTGGCATCTCAACCTTTACGCGGAATGATCCTGGGGACGTCCCCTTACTGTTCCCCAAGCCCATTTCATGCCTTTTTACTTAAATCCCAAGGACACGTACCAAGGAGCGTGCTGAGCAGCAGCAGCAGCAGCAGCAGCAGACGGTCTTGCGTAGCCTTTCCAGGAAGGCTCTGAGCCTGCCCATTTGGCTGCCTCTCTTGAGGCTGCTCGGCAAGCTCTGGGGGGGGGGGGGGGGTGTGGGGGAGGGGCAGTTGAGAGAGTGAGCAGGTTGAATGTCCGGCCAACTGACCACTGAGGGGGGAGGAGCTGCTTAAAGCACTCCTGGTCCCCCATGCCAGGCCTTGCGATGATTTGAATTGACCTCCACCAATCAGAGAACCCCACGGACTGGAATAGGGAAGCAGTTCAAAGGTGCAATGGAAAAGAAACCCCGTAACCTCTAATTCAGCCTGTCTCAACTTTTTTACCATTGAGAAACCCCTGAAACATTTTTCAGGCTTCAGGAGGCCTTTGGTGGCACTAATGACGCAGAATGGGGTTGGGAAGCATAGTTGGGTCTACAACCACCCGGGGCCCCTCTCCCTCCCCCCCCCCCCGAGGGCATCAATGGCCATTTGGGGAGGGGGCAGGTTGACATGGCCATTGATGCTCATATCACCAAATTAAGGATTAACAATTTGAAATATATATTTTAAAACCCCCACCCATTTGGGAAGCCCATCCAGGGCCTCCAAGAGACCCTGGTTGAGAAAGCCTCCTCTCCCTTATCACTCCCAGGTTCTCTTCCAGCCAGATACAAAAGGGAACTTATTTATTTATTTACTTAATTATTTGTTTGTTTATTTATTGTATTTATATAGAAGAAGAAGAGTTGGTTCTTATATGCCGCTTTTCCATACCCGAAGGAGGCTCAAAGCGGCTTGCAGTCACCTTCCCCTTCCTCTCCCCACAACAGACACCCTGTGGGGTGGGTGAGGCTGAGAGAGCCCTGGTATTACTGCTCGGTCAGAACAGTTTTCTCAGTGCCGTGGCGAGCCCAAGGTCACCCAGCTGGTTGCATGTGGGGGAGCGCAGAATCGAACCTGGCATGCCAGATTAGAAGTCAGCACTCCTAAACACTACACCAAACTGGCTTTAGGACAGTTTACCGAAGGCTCAGGGCAGTTTACATGAAACAACAAAATAGTTCAGGTAACATAATTCTGGTAACAGTAAGGTGGTAACAAGAATAACATTAACATAATAGCAATAACAATAATAACAATTAAAGGATGGTGAAACTGCAAAGAGCTTTAGGTCACCTCATACTGAGACCCAGGGGTTGGGTGGATTTGTTAACAGTCATGGTAGGAGGCGTGGGCTTGTAGGGCCATTGGCAAGTGATGGATAGGTCGACCTCAGCCAAATGCCCGGTGGAGGAGCTCCCTTTTGCAGGCTCTGTGGAACTGCTTTAGTTCTCTCAGGGCACTGATCTCCTCTGGGAGCTCATTCCACCAGGTGGGGGCCAGAATGGAAAAGGCTCTGGCCCTGGTTGAGGTCAAGTGGGCTTCCTTGGGGCCAGGGACCACCAGGAGGTTGGAGGAGGTAGAGCACAAGGTTCTTTCAGGGGTGTAGGCGGAGAGACGATCCCTCAGGTATACTGGGCCCAGACCGCATATGGCCTTGATGGTGATAACCAACACCTTAAGCCTGATCCGGAATTCAATTGGAAGCAAGCACAGCTGCTGGAGGATGGGCTGGATGCGGGACCTCCGAGGTGTTGCTGTGAGGACCCTGGCAGCTGCATTCTGGACCAATTGCAGTTTCCAGATGAAGGATAAGGGCAGACCAGCGTAGAGCTAGTTACAGAAGACCAGTCTAGAGGTGACCGTTGCATGGATCACTGTGGCCAGGTGTTCCGGGGCCAAGTAGGGCGCTAGTAGTTTGGCTTGGCGGAGGTAGTAAAATGCCAGCTGTGCTACCATCGTGATCTGAGCCTCCATGGAGAGGGAGGCATCAAGTATCACTCCCAGGTTCCTGGCGGAGTGGCCCACTATTAGCTGCACTCCATCCAGATTGGATAGGTGTGCTTCCTCGCTTGGACCTTTCCTGCCCAGCCACAGGACCTCCATCTTTGAAGGGTTGAGCTTCAGACAACTCTGCTTGAGCCATCTCGTCACTGCTTCCAGGCAGCTGGCTAATGTTTCAGGGGGAGAGTCAGGGCCATCAGGAGGCCATCCATCAGGAGGAAGTGCTCCTGTTGGGCATGCAGTCATCTGGGTTGGTTGCTTCAGGGGAAGGAATATGTACACAGCAATGGTGTTACAATAATAGAATCATAGAATCATAGAATCATAGAGTTGGAAGGGGCCATACAGGCCATCTAGTCCAACCCCCTGCTCAACGCAGGATTAGCCCTAAGCATCCTAAAGCATCCAAGAAAAGTGTGTATCCAACCTTTGCTTGAAGACTTCCAGTGAGGGGGAGCTCACCACCTCCTTAGGCAGCCTATTCCACTGCTGAACTACTCTGACTATGAAAAACTTTTTCCTGATATCTAGCCTATATCGTTGTACTTGAAGTTTAAACCCATTACTGCGTGTCCTGTCCTCTGCAGCCAGCAGAAACAGCATCCTGCCCTCCTCCAAGTGACAACCTTTCAAATACTTAAAGAGGGCTATCATGTCCCCTCTCAACCTCCTTTTCTCCAGGCTGAACATTCCCAAGTCCCTCAACCTATCTTCATAGGGCTTGGTCCCTTGGCCCCAGATCATCTTCGTCGCTCTCCTCTGTACCCTTTCAATTTTATCTACGTCCTTCTTGAAGTGAGGCCTCCAGAACTGCACACAGTACTCCAGGTGTGGTCTGACCAGTGCCGTATACAATGGGACTATGACATCTTGTGATTTTGATGTGATGCCTCTGTTGATACAGCCCAAAATGGCATTTGCCTTTTTTACCGCTGCATCACACTGCCTGCTCATGTTTATTATTATTATTATTATTATTATTATTATTATTATTATTATTATTATTATTATTATTATTATTATTATTTAATTTCTAGACCGCCCTTCTCCCAATAGGTCTCAGGGCAGTTTACAACATAAATAGTTAAAACACAATAAAATCCCCATAAAAATCCCAATTAAAAGTTACATATAACATATCACATAACATATAGCGGCGGTGGTCACAATTCTGATCTTAGTTCAGCCTGGTGGAGAGAATAATGTTCAGAAGAGGGTGGCACCAATACAATAGATCTAACCATGATCTCGGTGTTAGAGATCTCAATATTGGAGGGGATCCTCTGATGGGTTAGTGGGAGAGCTGCCCTGGCCTCAACCATATGCCTGGCGGAAGAGCTCCGTCTTACAGGCCCTGCGGAAAGCTGGTAGATCCTGCAGGGCCCTTAGCTCTTCTGGGAGCTCGTTCCACCAGGTTGGGGCCAGGACTGAAAAGGCCCTGGCCCGGGTCGAGGCCAGGCGCACATCCCGTGGGCCCGGGACAACCAGTAAATTCATACCCGTAGAGCGGAGTGCCCTGCGGGGGGCATAAGCAACCAAGCGGTCCCGCAGGTAGATGGGACCCAGACCGCGTATAGCCTTAAAGGTCAATACCAATACCTTGAATCTGATTCGGAAACAGACTGGTAACCAGTGCAGATGACGAAGCACCGGCTGAATGTGGGCCCTCAAAGGTGTTCTAGTGAGGACCCTGGCAGCCGCATTTTGGACCAGCTGTAACTTCCGAGTCAAAGACAAGGGAAGGCCCGCGTAGAGCGAGTTACAGAAGTCTAATCTGGAAGTGACCGTTGCATGGATCACTGTGGCCAGGTGTTCCGAGGACAGGTAGGGCGCTAGTAGCCGGGCTTGGCGAAGATGGAAAAATGCTGTCCGAGCTACATTGGTGATCTGAGCCTCCATAGAAAGGGAGGCATCAAATGTCACTCCCAAATTCCTGGCAACTGATGCAGGTGTTAATTGCACCCCGTTCAGGCATGGGAGGCGCGCTTCCTGGTCCTGCCCTCTTCTGCCCAGCCACAGGACCTCCGTCTTGGAGGGGTTGAGTTTCAGGCGATTCTGCCTGAGCCATCCAGCTACCACTTCCAAACAGCTGGCAAATGTATCCGGGGTGGAGTCCGGCCGGCCGTCCATTAGGAAGTAGAGCTGGGTGTCATCCGCATATTGGTGGCAACCCAGCCCATAGCCCCGGACCAGCTGGGCTAGAGGGCGCATATAGATGTTAAAAAGTGTGGGGGAGAGTATCGCCGCCTGCGGAACCCCACAAGGGAGCTCACAAGGGCTCGACAAAATCTCCCCCATCGCAACCCTCTGTGTCCGGTTCTGGAGGAAGGAGACCAGCCATTGAAGCGCAGTCCCCCTTATTCCAGCTCCGGCGAGGCGGTGTACCAATAACTCGTGGTCGACCACATCAAATGCGGCTGACAGGTCTAGAAGCACGAGAATGGCGGAGCCGCCCCGATCCAGCTGGCGCCGGATATCATCCATGAGGGCGACCAGCACGGTCTCCACCCCGTGGCCAGGGCGGAAGCCAGACTGGTATGGGTCGAGGGCCGAAGTTTCATCCAAGAAACCTAGGAGTTGGTCCGCTGCGGCCCGCTCTATCACCTTACCCAGAAACGCCAAATGCGAAACTGGGCGGTAACTGGCGGGGTTCCGCGGGTCCAATGATGGCTTTTTCAGTAAGGGGCGTACCACTGCTTCCTTAAGCCCCTTGGGAAACTCTCCAGATGTTAAGGAGAGGTTGACAATCTCCCTCAAGGGGCCTCCTATCCGCTGGTCGCCCGATTTGAGCAACCAGGACGGACAGGGATCCAAGGGGCAAGTGGTCGTCCTCACTGAACCCAGTAACTTGTCCACTTCAGTTACAGAGAGCCGCCTGAAGCCATCAAACACTAACCCCCTTGAGTTTAGTTTACAATCCACAAGTACCCCAAGGTCTCGTTCACACACAGTGCTACCTAGAAGCGTATCCCCCATCCAGTAGGCATGCTTTTCATTTTTCTGACCCAGATGCAGAACTTTACACTTACCTTTATTAAATTGCATCTTGTTCTCATTTGCCCATTTTTCCATTGTGTTCAGATCTCGTTGAACTCTGTCTCTATCTTCCGGAGTATTTGCCAGTCTTCCCAATTTGGTGTCATCTGCAAACATGATGAGTAGTCCCTCTACCCCCTCATCTAGATCATTAATAAATATGTTAAAAAGTACCGGGCCGAGCACCGAGCCCTGAGGTACCCCGCTACTCACCTCTCTCCAGTCTGATGAAACACCATTGACAACAACTCTTTGAGTGCGGTTCTCTAACCAATTCCCTATCCACCTAACTATCTGAAAATCCAGATTGCAGTCCTTCAACCTATCCATCAGAATATCATGGGGAACCTTGTCAAAAGCTTTACTAGAATCCAAGTAAATGACATCAACCGAATTTCCCCGATCCAGCAAACCTGTTACTTGGTCAAAAAAGGAAACTAGGTTGGTCTGGCAGGACCTGTTGGAGACAAATCCATGCTGACTTCCTTGGATCACCAAATTGTCCTCCAGATGTTTGCAGATCGCTCCCTTTAATATCTGCTCCATTATCTTCCCCACAACAGAGGTCAGACTCACTGGTCTGTAGTTTCCCGGGTCATCCTTCCTCCCTTTTTTGAAGATCGGAATAACGTTTGCTCTTTTCCAGTCCTCCGGGACATCTCCAGTCCTTAAAGAGGTTCCGAAGATGATGGACAAGGGCTGTGCAAGTTATCTGGAAAGTTCTTTGAGTACTCTCGGGTGCATTTCATCTGGACCAGGGGATTTGAACTCATCCAGTGCAGCTAAATGCCTCTTGACAACCTCTCTATCCATGTTAACCTGCCACCCAGACACTATCCTTTGGCTACAGCCATCTCTAGATGTGCCTAAACACTTCGACCTGTGGGAAAAAACTGATGTAAAATAGGCACTAAGCCTTTCTGCTTTCTCTTGTCCAATTAATAATTGATTATTAATTATACGCTCTTGAAAGAACTACCTTCTGTGCTCATTCTTAGGGGCTTCCTTTCCCTGTATCTTTCCTCAGAATGATCGCAGTGACATCTGTTTACAATTTCCCAAGCCAATGTCTTGCCTTTTGGCATAAATATCTCAGAGCAAAATAAACACATGCACACAAACCCCCGATTCGTGACTGACCCCCTCGCCTCCCAGGCTCAGAACAACCTTCCAAGGCTCCGGACTGACCTTCTGCTTTGCCCTATTGACCCATTCCAGGCGCACTGCATCCCTCTACATCCTTCTGTCCAGGAGGTCAGACCACATGAGGCTGGCTCTGGACAATCTCTGCCTGAGAACGTTCCAATCATTCATGATCATGTTCACCAAATGCAAACCAGAGGTCCCTGGCAGGTCATTTTCACCAGGGTGTCCAATCAGCACACCCAGAGCCTCCGCATCATGGACGTCAGCCACAACGACATCCAACCATGATGGCCACGTTGTCCCAGTGATCCTCCAGGCCCAGATGACAGCCTCAGGCAGAAGTGTCATTTCCTGCCCAGGATACAATATTGTGCCCATGAATTAGGGCTACCAGAGAAGGCCTGCAACAAAGAACGTGTGACTACTGTGCCCCACGGCATATGTATGCTACAAACATCTGGGACTGATGGCCAAAGAGCCAAATCAGGGTTTGCCCATCCCAATTAATCACACGGAGAGAAAAAACCTTTTTAATATTTTTACTGCAGCAGAAATATAGACACAGGGGCAGTTCCCAAAACTGTGTGTAGAATAAGGATCGCATGAGACTTATAACATTCCATTGAAGGTGGGGAAAGATGATGCTTTTGGGGTCTCCCGCCTGGCCCATGTCTGACTTTCGTGCCCGCCCACAAGCGTCCAGAGCGGGCATTTCCACATGCTAGCAGCACTGTCTGCGAGTATCGCTCCCGCCTGGCACCCAAAAGAGTCCGGAAATTGGTCTTCCTGAAGGTCAACTTGCCGGCTCTTGGCTACCCAGAAACATTCTTGGGAGAAGACTGAGGTGAGCTCAGAACTGCTGTGGCCGCATCCTCTGTGAGTCTGTCCTGGGTGGCGGGGCTGAAAAACGCTCTCCCCAGGTTAGAAATCCTATACAGAGAAGCGGCAGGGCCATCACTGCCCTTCTCGATTGGCTTCTCCACCCCCCCCCCAAGAAAGATCCCCCCTCCCGCCTGGAAATGTCTCCCAGCAGACGGAAGACCGGAAGGCCTCAGAGATCAAATCTCGGCCCTTCAGTCTCCAGGAGCCACCCACTAATCGGAGAACTTCTCCCCAGTCGACCGTGAGCCTTAGAGCTCAAGGGACACCCAGAGAGCAACCATCCGTTCTCAGGGGGGGCCAGGGGTTTCCCACGCGTGGCGCAGTCTAGGGCCCAGCAGTGATGGAGACAGTGCTGGACTGATGAGCGCTTGCTGAAGTGGGGAAAGGCAACGCCCTGTGGCCTGTAGGGCCAGGTTGGATTTCCCCGCCCCAACGTTCAATCTAGGAGGCGTTTTGTAACTCCTGCCTGAGCAGTTCTGTCACAGAGCAGTTCTGTCAGAGTTCTCTCATGGTGTCTGCCACAAGGAGAGGAAAGGTGATTGTAAACTGCTTTGAGTCTCCTTTCAGTAGGGAAAAGCAGGGTTCAAAAATGAGCAGCTAGTCCTTCTCTTGACTTTTCTGCATTTCTTGGGGGGGGGGGGGCGGAGGCTGGATGGGAGAGCCAATGAAGATAGGTTGAGGGACTTGGGAATATCCAGCCTGGAGAAAAGGAGGTGGAGAGGGGACATGATAGCCCTCTTTAAGTATTTGAAAGGTTGTCACTTGGAGGAGGGCAGGATGCTGTTCCTGTTGGCTGCAGAGGAGAGGACACGCAGTAATGGGTTTAAACTTCAAGTACAACGATATAGGCTAGATATCAGGGGGGGAAATTTCACAGTGAGAGTAATTCAGCAGTGGAATAGGCTGCCTAAGGAAGTGGTGAACTTCCCCTCACTGGCAGTCTTCAAGCTTTTGGGCTGCATTGAGCAGGGGGTTGGACTAGATGGCCTGTATGGCCCCTTCCAACTCTGATTCTAGCATTCTAGCATTCTAGCATCTGTACACCGCCTGTGGCGCCGCGGGCGCCATGGACTAAATAAATCAGTAAGGCGTTCTGGGGCGCATCAGGCTGCCACCAAAGGAGCATCCGCCAGCCGCGCCTAGCGTGGCTGGCGGGTCCTCCCTCCACGGAGGCCTGGCGCGCCGGGAGGCGCGAAGTGCCTCCCGGCACGTCTGGCCGCCGCCTACCGCTACTGCCAACACTCCGCTCCCCCCCCCAACCAGCATGCAGCCGCCGCAATAGGAACCTGGAGGACCGCCGCCTCAAGCTCCTCCATCGGGACTGCGAGATGCTTCAGGGTCGCCAGAAGAGCCTTGCTGCTGCGTCACATACACAGTGGCCCAGCTCCTGCACCCAGCCTGAAGCCAGTGAGTTGGCCGCAAGGCTGGTGCGGCTGGGATAGCTTCCAGGCTGCCCGAAGTTCCCAGCATGCATTGCGTCCCCGGAAACAGTGCATGCCGGAAACAGGGAGGTGTGGGGGGGACGAGCAGGGGGGAGGAAGGACCCAGCCATGTTGTCTGCAGACCGGGAGCCCGGCCCTAGGTTGCCTGCGCGCCCCGCTGCCGCCAACACTCCACCACCCCCCAACCAGCAAGCAGCCGCCGCAATAGGAACCTGGAGGAACGCCAACTCAAGCTCCTCCATCGGGACTGCGAGTGCTCGCCACAGCTTTCCACAAGCGCCTGCTGCGCTCCGGCGCTGGCTGGACTACCAGCCCCAGCATGCATTGCGTCCCCGTGCAATGCATGCCGGGAACAGGGAGAGGTGGGGGGGGGATGAGCAGGGCGGAGGAAGCACCCAGCCATGTTGTCTGCAGCCCAGGAGCCCGGCCCTAGGTTGCCTGCACGCCCCATCGACCTTATCCAGCTTTCGCGAAGCCGCCTGCTGAGGGTTTCCCGCAGCAGTCCCTGCCGCGACTCCTCCTCCTCCTCCTCCTCTGTGCATGCCTCCTGCTCTATCGGCAGCAGCCCAACAGGTGAGCCCAGGCACACGACTGTGAGGGGGATGGGGGGAGAGGCTCCTAGGGCCCGCTGTATTTAGCGTACAGTTCTAGGATAAAGGGAGCATGGAGAGAGCACTAGGACCACCCTGAGCTCCTCCACTGAAGGGCAGTAGAAGAAGAAAGAGTTGGTTCTTAGATGCCACTTTTCTCTACCTGAAGGAAACTCAAAGCGGCTTACATTCGCCTTCCCTTTCCTCTCCCCACAACAGACACCCTGTGAGGGAGGGGAGGCTGAGAGAGCCCTGAGATTACTGAAGAAGAACAAGAGTTGGTTCTTATGTGCCACTTTTCTCTACGCAGGTTGGTTCTTATATGCCACTTTTCTCTACCCTGCCCTTTCCTCTCCCCACAATAGACCCCCTGTGAGGTGGGTGAGGCTGAAAGAGCCCTGAGATTACAGAAGAAGAAGAAGAAGAAGAAGAAGAAGAAGAAGAGTTGGTTCTTAGATGCCGCTTTTATCTACCCAAAGTGTCTCAAAGAGGTTTACATTTGCCTTCCCTTTCCTCTCCGCACCACAGACATCCTGTGAGGTGGGTGAGGCTGAAAGATCCCTGATATTCCTGCTTGGTCAGAACAGCTTTGTGGCGAGCCCAAGGTCTCCCAGCTGGCTGCATTTGGAGGAGGAGTGGAGAATCAAACCAGCTCACCAGATAAGACGTCCGCCCTCCTAACCACTCCACCAAGCTGGCTCTGCCTGCTTTGATACTTTCTGAACAGTTCCTTAAAGGCCAACTGGGTCTGCAGCATCTCTGTTTAACAGGACCAGGCAGCAGGTGATGTGAAAGCCCTGCAGAACCACTGTCTGCCTGAACAGAGAGTATGGACTTTTTGAGGTGCCGTGTCCAGAACTGTACATATTATTCCAAACTAGTAATCAAGCCCGCTGCGACTAATGCAGCGGGCACTAGGGCAGGCAGCCCCCGGCAGTCGCGCGGAGCTCCCATTAAAAGACTTTAAAATATCACAGCATAGCGGTACAATAATAAAAGCCCCTCACTTACCCCCCCTACCTAAAAAAAAGGGGGGGTGGAGGAGAAGGAGGTCAACGATATTCAAGAAGAAGCCTGGGGGAGAGCAGTCGATGTACCCCAGCAGCCCCAGCCTCAACCATAGACCTGGCGGAAGAGCTCCGTCTTGCAGGCCCTGCGGAACGTTGAAAGGTCCCACAGGGCGCGCAGCTCTCCTGGGAGCTCATTCCTCCAGGTGGGGGCCAGGACCGAAAAGGCCCTGGCCCTGGTCGAGGCTAGGCGTGCCCTGGGGATCCACACCATTTCCCTGCCTGCTGAAATGCACCGCTAAGGGAAGAGACCTATGTGGGGGAGCCAAAGGGGTGCAAACCTCCACGGGCTGACCCAGGCCACCTGGCAAACAAACCTCTGGCCTCCCTGCTGTCAGAGGGCTCCATTTCCAAATAAGCAACACTTCTGTTTAAGGAAGTCTCTTTATTAAGGAAAGAAGACATCCAGGACACTGGCAAAGACAGAACTGAGGTTCTTTGCCCATGGACAGCGTATATAACACACTGAAGCCCCTTCCCCCTCCCACCCCTAGGAATGGGGCCAAGTGCATTTCAAAGACAGTCACAACATTCCAGAAAACCTACCCTACAAAAGGCGAAGCTGGGAGTACACGGGGGGGGGTGTGGGGGTGTGGGGATGGGACAAAGAGGGAGTAGGTAAAAGCTGTGACAAAGCTAGGAGTCATAAACCATACAACAGATGCGGCCATCTGGGAAGCCTCAGATCTCAAGCATCAAGGATCCAGCAATCAAGGCAGAAAACTGGGGGGGGGGGGTTCTGACACCCATCAGGTACCCCATGTTCTTTTACATGCCATCTCCTATGGACGACCCAAATCCCAGAGTGTCTGATCACGCACCATTGTGGTGCCTTGGAATGCAAGCCATGCCTTGCCGTGACGTCCAGCCAGATGATTCAATTGTGGTTCCTGAGATCCCGATGGACATCACAGCCTTAGCTTGCAGCATACCCAGCTTTTCTCATGCACAATCCCCACAACTAGCACTGGCAGCCCTTGGAATAATTCAGAATGCAGACACAGAAATTGGACTCCCTTTCCTTTCTGTAGGCCATAAAACCTCAGCCCCAGAACCTCTGGTCTGCTGACGGAAGCACCCTCACTACCTTCAGGAGGCAGCTGCAAAGCGGGAAGGAAGTAGAGGACTCACAAGGTTCCCCTGGATATCACGTGTGGACCAAGGCAGAGGAATCAAACTTTGCCCCATTTGATCAGTGTTAGAATCCCATAATATGCCCATGCCAGCCAAGCACAGTGAACCCTTCCTGTCAGCTGGACAGCTGTGGGGGGGGGGGGAGGGGGAGATCATGCTACCTCTAAAACACAACAACAAACCCCCAAAACTGTCATGTTGAAGGCCACTGTGTCCTCAGCCCATCCTTGTGCCCACAGACGTGTCAGCTGCCATGGCGGGAACCTGCGCCCTGTGCTCCAGCCTCCCCTGGGCCAGAATGGGACCGCACAGGCCTGGCCATGAATGGATACGCTGTCCCTTGGCGGCTCGCAGGGCCCTGGCCCTTCCCTAATCCTGCTGCGGGACCAGCCCAGCATCAATTCCCACCACCCGTCGGTGAGTAGCCACACTCCAGGCTGAGCCCGAAACTCATTGGCACCCCTCGTACCCCAGCCAGGCAGAAGATGCCAAGAAGAAGACTGGCGCCCTGTGAGGGTTAGCCATGGCCCAGGCTCACCAGTGCTCTGACACGCTGGGTCTCCTCCAGCCCCAATGCGACTGGCTCTGCCTAAGGAAGGGGAGAGGCGGGTGGGAACCTGTGGGGACTGGAGGCCGAGACCCCGCCTGTGGGATGTTGATACCAGCCAGTTCAGCCACAGGTTGTGCTTGTCAGGGATCAGCCAAGCCCCGCTAGTTAGTAGAGTCCGTGATAGAGACCTCCAGGATTCCAAGGCAGCTGAAAATCCAAAGAGTAGCTTTATTAAACAGACCGTACAAAATACGAATGGGCGCCAAGACCCATTGAACAAAGGTCTTGGAAGATACAAAGGCAATATATATATACTAGGGGCAAAGCCCGTTGTCTCCAAGAATACAACGGGTGCTAGAGCTTGGCAGTGGGAAGAGGAAGGGGAGGAGCTGTCCAGTCTGTAAGGGCATGGGGTTGTCATGTGTGTTGTGTGGGAGGTTGTGGTGGCATGGTGGCAAATGAGGGTATGGGTGTGGAGATATGGGTGTCAAGAACCTGTGGTGTGGAATGTTCGTTGATTGTGGGAGAGGACTGACCTTTGGGAATTGTGGCATAGTGGTTACAGATGAGCTTTCCAGAGCCATGTCCTCAGATATGTGAAGGGAAAATCAGACTGGAGACTCTTCTTAGGGGAAGATTACATGGCAACCAATTCCCCCCAGTTCTGCGTCATTTCCCTTCTTGTGTGAATTAGGCCACATTCACCAAAATGCCCGTCTGCCCTAATACACATGGGGTAGTCACAGTACACAGGTGTCCACCCAGTTCCTTCTCTCCCATATTTTCACTGTTGGTAAAATGTTATGTGCCCACATGCTTCTTTCATGGTTGCTCCTTAGAAGAACGGATTTTTGTACCCTATTGCTTACAACCCAAAGGAGTCTCACACCTTTTCCATTTGTCTCTCCACAATACTCAACCTGTGAGGTATGTAGGGTTGTGAGAGATCTGAGAGAACTGGGAATGGGCCGCAGTGACCCAGCAGGCCTCAGGTGTCTCAAAGCATTTTCCAATTGTCTTCCCCTTCTCTCCCCATAGCAGACTCCCCATGAGGGAGTTGGGGTAGCGAGCCTCACAGGGAAGCTGGCAACCCTAAGAGGAAGACTGTCTGTGCACAGCAGTCTTGACCTTAGTAAGGTTTTTAATACTGTTTTTTAATTTGCCAGGCCAAGGTTATTTGCCAGTTACTATTTTAGTTACGATGTGTCTCCAGACATTTACTTGTTCTCTATTTAGTTTCAGGCTGAAAATATTTAGATCTTCCTGCACTTTCCAGACTCACAGGACTGATGCTGGTCTGCCTGTCTGCGCCCCAGAATACAAACAATTGCTGGTAAGGGCTGGCCATAACCCATAGGCCAGGAGGGACACTCCTGCACCACTCCCTACCAACTGCAGGCAAAAATGGCTCATTTGAAGGGTGGACTCTGAGGCATTGTACGATTTTGAAGTCCCACCTCCAAACCTCCAGGAATATTTCCAACCCAGGGGTAGCCAACCTACAGGTGTGGCCTGGAGAGCTCCTGGAATTACAGATCACTTTCAGATTATAAAGATCAGCTCCCCAGGCAGAAAGGGCTACTTTGGACAGGGTTGTGGTAGAGAAGAAACATTTAAGGCTTCCCACACAGGTTGTTGTTGAATTGAAAGACTTGAGGCCTACTGCACAGGGTTGTTGTGCAGATGAAACAGGAGACAAAAGAGCCAGCTTCCTCTGCAGAATAACGCTGTGCAGTGGCCTCAAATCTGCAGAGAGTTGCAAAGACTCGGGGCCAATGGAGGCCATTGACTTGCATTGGAAAGCCTCCCAAATAGATTCAGAGCGGTCTGAGTCGATTCGGGGCCAATGCAGGCCATTGACTTGCATTGGAAAGCCTCCCAAATAGATTCAGAGCTGTCCGAGTCGATTCGGGGCCAATGGTGGCCATTGACTTGCATTGGAAAGCCTCCCACATAGATTCAGAGCGGTCCGAGTCGATTCGGGGCCAATGGAGGCCATTGACTTGCATTGGAAAGCCTCCCAAATAGAATCAGAGCGGTCCGATTCGACTCGGGGCCAATGGAGGCCATTGACTTGCATTGGAAAGCCTCCCAAATAGATTCAGAGCGGTCTGAGTCCATTCGGGGCTAATGGAGGCCATTGACTTGCATTGGAAAGCCTCCCAAATAGATTCAGAGCGGTCTGAGTCGATTCGGGGCCAATGGAGGCCATTGACTTGCATTGGAAAGCCTCCCAAATAGATTCAGAGCGGTCCGAGTCGATTCGGGGCCAATGGAGGCCATTGACTTGCATTGGAAATCCTTCCCCCACCTTCCACGGGGGCTGGGGGGGTGTAAGTTGCACCCCCAAAACATCTTGGGGAGCTCAGGGAGGGTCTTCCCTGAGTCCCCTGAAAGTTACAAGAAGATTGGACCAAGGGGCTCGCAAAGAGGGTGCCCCTATCCGTTCCATTGGATAGAATGGAGTGTCAGGTTCTTTAGTTAGAACATGTTTCCCCATAGACTTCTATGGGGAATGTTCCTTGGGAGCCCTCAGGATGGGACCCCCGGATGCAATCTCCCTGAAACTTGCATGGGACTCAGGGAAGACCCTCCCTGAGCTCCCCTGCAAGTTTCAACAGGATTGGACCAAGGGGTCCCATCCTAGGGGTTCCCAAATGCGTGGGGGAAAAATGATTTCAGAACAAGGAAATTGCCAATTTACCTGCTGAAATAATTTTTTCCTCACGCTTTTGGGAGCCCTTAGGATGGGTCCCATCCTAGGGGCTCCCAAGGAACATTCCCCATAGAATTCTATGGGGAAACATATTCAAACTAAAGAACCTGACACTCTATTGTATCCAAATGAGTGGATAGGGGCACCCTCTGTGGGAGCCCCTAGGATTGGACCCCTAACAGCAACAGGCCACCGCCTTAAACCACCTCTAATCCAAAAAGACACATACACCCCCCCCCCCCAGATGACCACACACGGCCCAGTGAACACTGGTGGGGAATCCTACAACTTAACATCAACAGGCCACCGCCTCAAACCACCACAGCCCTGGCAGCAGCAAAAAGACAAATCAGTGCGCGCACAACAACAAACTCCTCCTGGGCACCCTCTGAGAAATGCTCAGTTACTTCTTGGGTTTAAGATGAGCTCTAAGGCTCACTTTGGGACTGGGAAAAGTTTTCCAAATGGGTGGCATGACTGAGGGACCCAGATTTGATCTCTGGCCCTCTGGTGTTTGCAGAATTTCTGTGTGGGGGGTGGGGGGCAATTTAGATTGGCCAGGGCACTGGTCCTGTCTGAATTTTTACCTTGGGCGAGCGTTTTTCATCCCCGCCACCCAGAACAGACTCAGAGGGCATGCAGTCACAGCAATTCTATGCTCACCTCAATCCTCCTCCAAGAATAGTTCTGGATGGCCAAGAGCCGGCAAGTTGACCTTGAGGAAGACCAATTGCTGGACTCTTTCGGGCGCCAGGCAGGAGCGATACTCGCAGACGGTGCTGCTCACATGAGAAAATGCCCGCTCGCTCTGGACGCTCGTTGGCGGGCACGAAAGGTAGACACGGGCCAGACGGGAGAGGGCCGGCCAGACCGCCTCCATCCTGGCCCAGTATCTCAAGGGACAGGCGTTCTCGGACTCCTGGGGCTCACCGAGGTAAGCCCTCATCATCCCAGATGCACTGTCCTCCCTCGGGCGCCCGCTGCTGTCAGGATTGTAGAATCTCTGTCATAAATTAGCCTGAGTTCCTCCATGTCAGCTATATTGCTAGATGGGACCCGGCGCCTGCTAGTCCCGGCCTTGTAGTTTGTAAGCAATAAAATAGAATAGTGATGTTATGTTAACTTTATCTTGTTATGGGCGGAAAGGGTTGTTTGTCACCTTTTTCAAGGATGGGAGTTTGGAATCCTGTTTTTGTTTCACATATGTCTTTCTTCACTCATTCCCCCTCCCTTGGGAACTGTCAAGTTTTGGGCGGGAGAAATGTATTGATAAGCTGAGGCAAATCTGGCTTCTAGTCAGATTTGACTTTTCAGTCCATTGCGTGTAGTGCTAATCAATAAAACTATTTTTCTTTTGAATAAGTTTTGTTGTGAGTTTCCTGTGCGCTTGACATCAAGTCAAATCTCACAACTCCTTTCACCTGCAAAATGCAGGGCGAGGGACATACTTTTTCTGAGCAGGGAGAGGGCCTGGATTGGGACCTCTCCCAGGGCGACGGAGCTGGTGCGGGGCCGCACAGCTCAGGCATGATGCGGGCTGTCTCGGGGGCAACCCCGGGGCCCGAGGAATTTTTGGAACGTCACATCACCCAGCGCAGGCGATTGTCAAAATACGACCGCCCCACTGGGGATGAACGGTGGCCGGAGCACCTGGGACTGCCTAGCTACGCGCTGGAGCCTGTGGGTGAGACACAGGACTTGCAGTACAAGCTGGACAGGGTGACTAACTGGCTGCAGGACCTCTCGGGTCGGCTGGATCCGGAGGAGAAACGCCGAACACAACGCCTGCTTAGGGACGTGCTCGGTGGGGGTGCACACGATACCAGTGTGCGGAGAGAGAGCGGTGGGCTTGCACTGCAGGAGCACGGCATGGCGGCCGCGCAAGCAACGGCGGAGGCGGCTGAGGCGCTGGCCAGAGCCCGGGCGCAGCTAGAAATCGAGGCAGAGGCAGAAGCACGCGCAAGGGCGCAGAGGGAGAGAGAAGACGAAGGCGAGGAACGAGAGGACGAAGGCGGCGCTGGCGGCGATGGTGCTGGTGGAGACGGCGCGGATGGAGGCGAGGACGCAGCGGCGGCGGCAGCGGCAAGGGCGGCGGCGGACGTCGCGGGAGCCGAGGCGGCGGCAGCAGCAGCGGCGCGCGAAGCAGCGCGAGCGGCCGCGCGGGCAGCAGCAGCGGCGCAGGCAGCGGAACGAGCGAGAGTGGCGGCTGGGAGAGGGCGAGGCATTGGCCGGGGTGCAAGACCCCCGGCCCCGGCCCCAGCACCGGCGGATTGGGGTCCAGGGCGCCTACCTGCCCACCTCCGTGGAGTGGAGATGCGGAACACCTACAAATTCAAGGCGAAGTTTTCTGGGGACCCCTCCGATTTCCCCACGTTTCTGGTGCACCTTCAAGCCTACATGATGGACATGGGGTTCACGTTCCAAGACGACGCCGAACGGGTGCGTTTCGTGGGGCAAGCCCTGGAAGGCAAAGCCGCCAAATGGTTCGTGGATTTGTACCGCTACCACCCCCAAGCTACTCGCGACTACAACCATTTCATGAGGGCCCTGCGCCAGATGTACGTGGAGCCGTTTGAACGGGAGACTGCGGAGAAGAAACTCAGGGCTCACCGGCAAGGGAAATTGTCAGTGGTCGAGTACGCCAGGGAATTTAAGGAGCTGGCTTCCTCGGTGCCGGACTGGACGGAGCCCCAACGTGTGCTGGCGTTTGTGGGGGGCCTCAATCCCACTCTGGCTGACAAGTGTCTCCTCCTGGAAGACCCACTTACAGTCGAAGGGTGGGTCCAGCTGGCTGGAGAAATGGAGAACCGCTTAGAGCGGGCCTCAATGGTGCAAGCCCTGGCCGGGAAAACCATGGCGAAGACTTCCACCCCGGTGAAGACCAAGCCCCGAACCAAATTGGAACCGGCGGAGCGCACTCGGCGCATGGAGAAAGGGCTGTGCTTGGGATGTGGCCAAGCCGGGCACTTCCTCGCACACTGCCCGACAAAAGCGGCATCGACCCCGAAAGCTGCGAGCGGCACCCCATCGAAAGCCCAGCCTGCCAAGAAAACCGCTACGAAGAAAAGCGCCAAATCTCTCCTGGTACCAGTGGCCGCCGTGCCGGCGGTGGACGACTCGGAGGAGGGAAGCGGGCTGGAGGACGAGGATCAAGCTGAGGAGCAGTCGGGAAACGAGGACGGTCTGCTGTAAAGGCGCCCCGCCAGCAGGCCGCCAACAGGGGCAAACGCGTGGTGAGTGATTCCCCCTTGCTACTCCTACCGGCCAACCTCTCCAACCCCAAGTCGGGGAAAACAGTGGGAATCCGATGTATCGTGGACTCGGGGTGCACCCAGTCCCTAGTGAGCCCGGCACTGGCCGAGACTTTGGGGGTGGGTAAAGTGCCACTGAGGGAACCATTGCCAATCACCCAGTTAGATGGGAAATGCGCTCCCGGAGGGGAAGCCACGGCAAAAACTCGCCCCATGGACTTGGACATAAAAAAACATTGGGAGCAAATCCAACCTTTGGTGGCCCCGCACTCTGCCTTCCCATGCGTGTTGGGGTTGGATTGGCTTAGGGAACATGATCCTCTTGTGAAGTGGAAGGAAGGGACTGTGGAATTTACCTCTGCCGCTTGCGAGCAGCACGCTCGGCAGCGGGGCCCTCCGAGATCAGGGGTGGTGGCTGCTTTGGGAGCAGGCGGGGCAGCGCTCCCTCCTGAATACCGGGACTTTGGTGATGTGTTCGCGGAGGTGGAGTGCAACCAGCTCCCTCCCCACCGTAAAACTGACTGTGCTATTGAATTAAAGAAAGGAGAACCTCTCCCCAAAGCCAAACTTTATTCCATGAGCCCGCGGGAGATGGCAGAACTTAGGGAATTTCTGGATAAAAACCTAGCGAGGGGTTTCATTAGACCGGCCACGTCTTCCTTGGCGGCCCCGGTCCTATTCGTAAAAAAGAAGGACGGTTCGCTGCGATTGTGCACCGACTACCGTGGGTTGAACGCGGTCTCCACCTGCAACGCCTACCCGCTTCCCCTGATTAAGGATTTGTTGGGCCATTTGGGGAAGGCACGCATTTTTACGAAGCTGGACTTAAGGGAAGCCTATTACCGAGTTCGAATCAAGAAGGGGCACGAATATTTAACAGCTTTTAATACGCCCCTGGGACAGTTTGAATACACCGTAATGCCGTTCGGCCTCGCCGGCGCTCCGGGCGTGTTCATGAATATGATAAATGAAATTATGCATGATTTATTGTACCAAGGGGTGTTGGTTTACATTGATGATATTCTTGTGTATTCAGAGAATGTTGAGAGTCACGCTAAACTAGTCCGCGAAGTGCTCCGCCGCTTGCGGAAGCACCAATTGTTTGCTAAACTGTCTAAATGTGAGTTCCACCGTGATGCTGTGGAGTTCTTGGGTTTCCGTGTCTCCCAGGCTGGGATCGAAATGGACCCTGGCAAAGTGCGCGATTTGCTAGCGTGGGAACCTCCACGCACCAGGAGGCAACTGCAAAGTTTCTTAGGATTCGCAAATTTTTATAGGACTTTCATTCCCAACTTTGCCAAAGTAGCGTTGCCCCTTACTGACATGTTAAAAACCAAACAGGGGGGAAAAACAGCTAGCCGACCAGGGGCGCCTCTCCCTTGGACTCCCTCCTGTCAAGAGGCATTTGACAAACTTAAACTGTTGTTTACTTCCGAACCGGTACTGGCCCATGCTGACCCTTCTAAGCAATTTACTGTACAAGTAGATTCCTCGGACGTAGCAATGGGGGCCGTGATCCTCCAAGAGGGGGGGGACGGGAAACTGCACCCCCTGGCCTACCTCTCAAAGAAATTTTCGGGTACAGAAAGAAATTGGGCAATTTGGGAAAAGGAAGCGGCTGCAGTAAAATTGGCCCTTTCCACCTGGCGGCATTGGCTGGAAGGGTCCGCGATCCCGTTTGTAGTCTGGACGGATCACAAAAATCTTCAGGCACTCAAGCAGCCCCGCTCGCTTTCGGCCAAGCAAATGAGATGGGCGGAGTTTTTTGCCCGTTTCAACTTTTCCCTAAAGCATCTGCCGGGCAAACTGAACTTTTTGGCTGATGCATTGTCACGCCTGCCCCAGTACAACAGCAAACGTGACCCATTGGTAGATACTGTTTTTACCCCCGCCCAGCTGGGGATGGCAGCTGTGACGCGCAGCCACTCAAAGATTGATACGCCCATCCCGGGGGGCTGGGTCCAAAAGGAGATATCAGCTGACCCAGAATTTTATTCTCTCCGCCCTGACCTGTCCGAAAAGGGAGGGCTCTTTTTTAAGGGGGAAAGACTCTTTGTGCCTGCTGCCACCCGAGGAAAAGTCTTGAACCTTTGCCATGACGCAAAAACCGCTGGACATTTTGGTTTTGTGAAAACCCTACACCTGGTCAGGAGACAGTATTGGTGGCCATCCCTACGTAAAGATGTGGAGAAATATGTGCAAGGGTGCCCCATTTGTATTGCCTCGAAGCCGGCGGGGGGCAAGAAAAAGGGGCTCTTGCAACCACAGCCCACCCCCTCACGTCCCTGGACTGATGTAACAATGGACTTTATTACAGACCTCCCTCCCAGCCAAGGGAACACCGTTATATGGGTGGTAGTGGATGCTTTTTCCAAACAGGCTCACTTTATTCCCTGCACGGGCGTACCCTCAGCACCTAAACTGGCTTCTCTTTTCATTAAACACGTGGTACGTCTGCACGGGATCCCGACACGCATTTTGACGGATCGGGGCCCCCAGTTCGTTTCCAAGTTCTGGAGGGAGCTCCTAAGACTATTGGGTGTGGAGCAAGCCCTCACCTCCGGCTATCACCCTGAATCAAATGGCCAGACCGAAAGGGTAAACCAAATTCTGGAACAATATTTACGTTGTTTTATCAATCACCAGCAAGATGATTGGGTCTCCTTATTGCCACTTGCTGAATTCGCCTATAACAATGGGGTCCACTCCTCAACCGGGGTCTCACCCTTCAAGGTGGTGTACGGAACTGATTTAGTGTCAGCCCCCACCTGGGGACTTAGCTCTGCGGAGGCTCCTGACATAAACAAATGGGCAGCATCCATCAGTACAGGCTGGCCGGGGATCGTTACTAGCCTCGAGGAAGCAAAGCAGGCCTATAAAACTCAAGCTGATAAGAAAAGAGTACCTGCACCTGAATGGAAAGTGGGCGACCTGGCCTACCTGTCTACTAAGAACTTAAGGTGTCAGCAAAAATCCAAGAAGCTTGGTCCAAAATATGTGGGGCCATTTAAAGTGGTGAAACTGATTAATGATGTAACTGTGGAGCTAGCTTTGCCGAAAACTTATAGGAATGTGCATCCGGTTTTTCATTCCAGCCTGCTGCGAAGAGCTCCAGTCCCAGACGAGTGGCACCCTCCTCCAACTACGCCTGTGCCAATTTACATCGATAAGGACACCCACTATGAAGTCAACCAAATCTTAGACTCTCGTTTGCATAAGGGTCGCCTTCAATATTTGGTCGATTGGAAGGATTTCCCCTCTGGGGATAAAGAGTGGGTTGAGGCTGGGAATGTGAAGGCACCCCGCCTTCTCCGGGCTTTCCATCGAGCATTCCCCGATTGTCCTCGCCCGGTTGATGCCGGCTAGATGGGGGAGTGAAGTTAGTTTTAATGCGGAGGGATGTCAGGATTGTAGAATCTCTGTCATAAATTAGCCTGAGTTCCTCCATGTCAGCTATATTGCTAGATGGGACCCGGCGCCTGCTAGTCCCGGCCTTGTAGTTTGTAAGCAATAAAATAGAATAGTGATGTTATGTTAACTTTATCTTGTTATGGGCGGAAAGGGTTGTTTGTCACCTTTTTCAAGGATGGGAGTTTGGAATCCTGTTTTTGTTTCACATATGTCTTTCTTCACTCATTCCCCCTCCCTTGGGAACTGTCAAGTTTTGGGCGGGAGAAATGTATTGATAAGCTGAGGCAAATCTGGCTTCTAGTCAGATTTGACTTTTCAGTCCATTGCGTGTAGTGCTAATCAATAAAACTATTTTTCTTTTGAATAAGTTTTGTTGTGAGTTTCCTGTGCGCTTGACAGCTGCCCTCAAGAGTAGGAGTGGGCTGGAGGAACCCCAGCAAGAAGTTGCCCTGCTCAGTCTTCTCGCTGGGGTGGCCCGCAGTGGCTGATGTGCCAGCAGAGGCTGGGGGGGGGAGGAGCAGCGGACGTGCTGGCTCCTTCCTCCCCTGCCTGGCCTGACACCTCAGCCTCCTTGGACGTCCAGCAGGCAAGCCTTTGAATGAGCAGCTCGCGCCATTCAGGAAGGCTCCGCTCCCTCTCTGCTATGCTGCCCTTGATGCGTGGATCACACATGGTGGCGAGCCTGTATGTCACAGACTTGCAGAGGGGCTCAAAGTGGCTGTCAAGCCCTCTCAGAAGCCTCCTCGCAAGCGCGCGCACGGCTGGAACAGCGTCTGCACTTCCTAGAGCCGGGTCCAGGAAGGGGGCCAGCACCACACGGGCCTTGTGGACCATGGGCACGACCAGACCCAAACTTGCTGTGTCAGACGAGAGCATCTCCGTGAAAGTCTTGAAGGGCCCAAGCACTTCCACGTTCTGAGAAATGATCTCCCACTCTCGGTGGGTGAGCCACTCCCCAGGCATAAACATCCTCGTCTCCTGGACAAGGGCGTCTAAGGCTCTCCTCTGCTCCACCAAGCGCTCAAGCATGGCGCGGGTGGAGTTCCAGCGCGTGCTGACGTCTCTGATAAGGCAGTGCTGCGGCATGCCCATCAGGACCTGCTTTCTCTCCAGCCTCGAGACGTCGTATGAGCTGTGAGAGAAATGCGCCACGATCTTCCGGCACTTCTCGATGAGATGCCGGAAGTCAATGGCTTTGGCGGATGAACTGGTTCCCTTGGAGCCGATCCCAAGGGCATCCTTAACCACGAGGTGGAGAAGGTGGGAAACACGGGAGATGTGCTTCAAGCCCATGTCCTTGACCGTCTTGGTCATGTTGAGGGCACCATCTGTCACCAAGAAGCCCTTGGTGACCCCCGTCCCACTGCCTACCCAGCCATCTACCATTCTAAGGATGGTGCCCTCGATGTTGTCTGCCGTGTGCTGCACATCGAAGGGCTCGACGTGCAGCAAGGCATGGCGATAGCCTGCCCGGCAGACCTCACCCTGCCCAACAGGCTCAACCCCACCCAGCACCTCCCGTATATCCCACCAGTGCGCAGTCAGCGAGATGTACGCATCCTGCGCATGACATGACATCCATATGTCCGACGTGAAGTGTACGGTCCCTGAAGCTCGGGACATCTCTACCTCCACGTGGTACCTGGCTGCCCTATAAAGAGAGGGCAACACTGACCTGCTAATCGTGGTATGACTAGGAGGCGTGTACCAGGTGGATATACGACAGCATAGTCGGCGGAGGTACACATCGTCAGCCAGACGAAAGGGGTACCCAGCCACGGCCATGAGCACAGCTAGGCATGAGCACAGCACCACCATGGTCACTTGCCTCCCTCTAACTCCACCCGCCCCCTGAGCAGAACTTTTAGGGAGAGCTCTCGAGGTGGAGGTCCCAGGGAGACTCTCCAGCCCCGTGCTGGTAGGTTGTGCCTGCGTAGGCAACCCACTGCCAGCCTGTCTCTCCCCCTGAAGCAGGACAGCCTGGTGGTGCCTCTTCAGGTGGTTCATGAGGCCGCTAGTCGTGTAGTGGCGCTCCTGCCTTCCACAACTAACCCTCTGCCTGCAGAGCTGGCACTCTGCTAGGTGGGTTCCCTCCACTGTCTGGAAGTAATTCCAGACTTTGGAGCCTTTGGATGATGCAGGCTGGCTCGCAGCCTGCGAAGTCCTCTGAGCTGCCTCCTGTGAGGAGCTTGGGCCGGACACACCGTGTCCTGAGGTGGGGACAGAAGGAGGTGAGAGAGGGGAAAGGGGTCAAGATAGCGGGGCAGGGGGTGCCACCTCCATCTCTCCCTCTTGCACCACCTCTACCACCTGCTCCTGTTCCCCCCCCCCCAATTGAAGCCTGCTGGATCCTGGAGGAGAAAGGGGAGTAGACTGGCTCTCTGCACCCCTGAGGTGATGCTTGGGAACATGAAGGACAAGCCAGTCATGTCCCCAAGGCTCACCCCAAGGGAGAGATCAGGTAACTCCTCCTGATGTCCCAATGCCTCACTAGCATAAGGAGCGACATGAGGGGCTGCCTGATCAGCAGGCCCTGCAGAAGTGCCAGCAAAGACCCCTGTCTGATGCACCTTAGAAGGGGGTGCCCCCGCAGCCGCCTCAATAAAGAGACCCTTGTGGACACTCTTTATTGCACCACTCCGGCCAGAGGTCTTGGGTCGGCCAGAGGTCGGAATGGTGGAAGCTCAACCCAAGACAGGCCTCTTCTCAGGCGGGGGGAAGGACGCTCTCAGTCCCCTCCACCCCTCTAGTTTTCCGTTGGGCCTTTCCCCCAGGGCCCCTAGCTTGACCTTCCCTCTTGCCACTCATGTTCCCTTGGACAAACTGTTTCTTCTAATCTAAGAGACAAGGACATTTGAGGCCCTACCACTAACTGCCCTAACACCTGTTTCTAAGGAAACCTTGCAACTTATAAAACCCCCCACCAGCAACCTGTTTTTTTTTTTAGATAAACCCTAAGCTGACCTGACCCTAAGCTGACCTGCCCCCTTCAAGGATCGCTGCCTTGTCATGGCAAGGGGGCTTGCGTAGCTCAGTGAAGCTATGAGCTATGCCGTGCAGGGCCACCCAAAACGGACAGATCATAGTGGAGAGCTCTGACAAAAGGTGATCCACTGGAGAAGGAAATGGCAAACCACTCCAGTATCCTTGCCATGAAAACCCAAAGGACAGTTCCAAAAGGCAAAAGGATATGACGCCGGAAGAGGAGCCCCTCAGGTCGGAAGGTGTCCACTATGCTACTGGGGATGAGCAGAGGGCTAGTACGAGTAGCGCCAGAATGAATGAAGCGACTGGGCCAAAGCCGAAAGGACGCTCAGTTATGGAAGTAACTGGTGGCGAAAAGACAGTCCGATGCTGTAAAAATTTTTATTCCATAGGAACCTGGAACATCAGATCCATGAATCAAGGCAAGCTGGACGTGGTTAAACAAGAGATGACAAGACTGAACATCGACATTTTAGGAATCAGTGAACTAAAATGGACAGGAATGGGTGAATTTAATTCAGATGACCATCAGGTATACTACTGTGGACAAGAATCTCGCAGAAGAAATTGAGTAGCCTTCATAATCAATAAGAGAGTAGGAAAAGCAGTCTTGGGATACAAACCCCAAAATGACAGAATGATCTCAGTTCGAATCCAAGGCAAAACATTCAACATCACAGTAATCCAGGTCTATGCCCCAACCACTGCTGCTGAAGAGGATGAAGTTGACCAGTTCTATGAAGCCCTACAACACCTTCTAGAAGCAACGCCAAAAAATGATGTGCTTATCAAGGGGATTGGAAGGCTAAAGTAGGAAGCCAAAAGATAATGTCATAGTCCCATTGTATACAGCACTGGTCAGACCACACCTGGAGTACTGTGTGCAGTTCTGGAAGCCACACTTCAAGAAGGACGTAGATAAAATCGAAAGGGTACAGAGGAGAGCGACAAAGATGATCTGGGGCCAAGGGACCAAGCCCTATGAAGAGAGGTTGAGGGACTTTAGGATGCTTAGGGCTGATCCTGCGTTGAGCAGGGGGTTGGACTAGATGGCCTGTATGGCCCCTTCTAACTCTACGATTCTAACTGGGATAACAGGCAAGTTTGGCCTTGGAGTACAAAATGAAGCAGGGCACAGTTTGGTAGAATTCTGTCAAGAGAATACAATGGTCATAGCAAACACTCTTTTCCAGCAACCCAAGAGATGACTCTACACATGGACATCACCAGACAGTCAACACAGTAATCAGATTGACTATGTGCTCTGCAGCCAAAGATGGAGAAGTTCTATACAGTCAGTAAAAACAAGACCAGGAGCTGATTGTGGTTCAGATCATCAGCTTCTTGTTGCAAAATTTAGGCTTAAATTGAAGAAAGTAGGGAAAAGCACTAGGCCACTCAGGTATGAACTAAATCATATCCCCAACGAATATACAGTAGAGGTGACAAACAGATTTAAGGAATTAGATCCGATAGACAGAGTGCCGGAAGAACTATGGACAGAGGTTCGCAACATTGTACAAGAGGTAGCAACTAAAACCAACCCAAAGAAAAAGAAATGCAAGATATCAAAATGGCTGTCTGAGGAAGCTTTACAAATAGCTAAGGAGAGAAGGGAAGTGAAAGGCAAGGGAGAAAGAGAAAGATATACCCAATTGAATGCAGAATTCCAGAGAATAGCTAGAAGAGATAAGAATGCCTTCTTAAATGAACAGTGCAAACAAATAGAAAACAATGGAATGGGGAGGACCAGAGATCTTTTCAAGAAAATTGGAGATATGAAGAGAACGTTTCATGCAAAGATGGGTATGATAACGGACCAAAATTGTAGGGACCTCACAGAAGCAGAAGAGATTTTAAAAAGGTGGCAAAATTATACAGAAGAACTATACAAGAACAAGCTTAAAATCCATGATAACCACAATGGGGTAGTTACTGACCTGGAGCCAGACATCCTGCAATGTGAATTCAAATGGCCCTTAGGAAGTCTGAGCAACAATAAAGCTAGTGGTGGTGACAGCATTCCAGTTGAACTATTCAAAATCTTAAAAGATGATGCAGTAAAAGTGCTACACTCAATATGCCAGCACATTTGGAAAACTCAACAATGGCCACAGGATTGGAAAAAGTCCGTTTACATTCCAATCCAAAAGAAGGGCAATGCCAAAGAATGTTCAAACTACCGCACCATTGCACTCATTTCTCATGGTAGCAAAGTTATGATCAAAATCCTACAAGCTAGGCTCCAGCAATATGTGGACCGAGAACTTCCAGAAGTGCAGGCAGGATTTCGAAGAGGCAGAGGAACTAGAGATCAAATTGCCAACATAAGCTGGATCATGGAGAAAGCTTGGGAGTTCCAGAAGAACATCTACTTCTGCTTCATTGACTATGCTAAAGCCTTTGATTGTGTGGAGCACAACAAATTGTGGCCAGTTCTTAAAGAGATGGGAATACCAGAGCATCTTATTTGTCTCTTGAGAAACTTATATGCAAGTTAAGAAGCAACAGTGAGAACTGAACATGGAATCACTGATCGGTTCAAAATTGCGAAAGGAGTTCGGCAAGGCTGTATACTGTTGCCTTGCCTATTTAACTTGTATGCGGAGCACATCATGAGAAAGGCGGGATTAGAGGAGTCACAGATTGGGATCAAGATTGCAGGGAGAAATATCAACAGCCTCAGATATGCAGATGATACCACTCTAATGGCAGAAAGTGAAGAGGAACTAAAGAGTCTGTTGATGCGGGTAAAGGAGGAGAGTTCAAAAGTTGGCTTGAAACTCAACATCAAGAAAACAAAGATCATGGCATCAGGCCCTCTCAACTCCTGGCAAATCGATGGGGAAGAAATGTTGATAGTGACAGACTTTATTTTCCTGGGCTCCAAGATCACTGCAGATGGGGACTGCAGCATAGAAATTAAAAGAGGAAAGCTATGGCAAATCTAGACAGCATCCTAAAAATCACCCTGCCAACAAAAGTGTGTTGAGTCAAGGCTATGGTATTCCCAGTTGCAATATATGGCTGCGAAAGTTGGACCATAAGGAAGGCCGAGCGTCAAAGAATTGAGGCTTTTGAACTCTCGTGCTGGAGAAGACTCTTGCGAGTCCCTTGGACTGCAAGGCGAACAAACTGGTCATTCCTAGAGGAGATGAGCCCGGACTGCTCCTTAGAAGGCCAGATCCTGAAGATGAAACTCAAATACTTTGGCTACCTCATGAGAAGGAAGGACTCCCTGGAGAAGAGCCTAATGCTAGGAGCGATTGAGGGCAAAAGAAGAAGGGGACAACAGAGAATGAGGTGGCTGGATGGAGTCCCTGAAGCAGTAGGTGCTAACTTGAATGGACTCCAGGGAATGGTAGAGGACAGGAAGGCCTGGAGGATCATTGTCCATGGGGTCGCGATGGGTCGGACACGACTTCGCACCTAACAACAACAAAAAAGCTGACCTGACTTCTATGGAGTTTTCCCTGTTCTCTCTCTCTCTCTCTCTCTCTCTCTCTTTAAACTTAAGGAACCTGTCTGGTCCTAGCTAAGTTTAACTGGCCCTACCTAACCTACAGCAGGGAAAAATTAGATAAAAACCTTTTTACACTTTTAAAGTGTTTTAAGCTACCTGAGTGTAACTAGCTAGAAGGAAGGCTGGAGCAGATTTGTGCACCAAACCCCCACCTGATATGCTAAGAAGAACCCCTAAATCTGTTGGCCTCTAAATCAATTCCTGTCTCTACCAAGAAAGCTGGCCTTCAATAAGGCATAGCCCCTGCTGGTTTAAATTTTTTTAAACTACTAAGAAAGTTCTTTTTAGCCTAGATCCCAAATCACTTTTATCTTATTATAATGCAGTCCTATCTAGCTACTTAGGAAAGAAACTATCTATTCTAAAAAATTAGTAGCACTTTAAAATTTTTCCTGAAACTATGGATTTTACTTCCTATTTAAAGGGTCACTAATTGGGCACCCCAAGAAGAACGCAGCAATCCCCCCCCCAGGAAACAATCTATAAAACACCAACCAGCTGCCAGCCACCCAGGGCACTCCCCCAAAGGTGGCAACTGAGAAAAACTGGCCCTGCAAGGCCCAAACTGCCAAACCAAACAAGCTAACTCTACCTAGGCCAACCAAAGAAACAGCTTAAACAAACAAACAACCAGCAGCCACCCAGGGCACTCCCCCAAAGGTGCCTGGCAATCCAGAAAAACTGGTCCTGCAAGGCCCTAACAGCTAAACCAACCTAAGAACAAACACAGCCCCCCCCCAAACTGAAACTTGCCCCCCACCAAACAACCAGCAGCCACCCAGGGCACCAAGCCCAAAGGTGGCAACTGAGAAAACCTGGGTATAAAAAACAAAAACAATCAAACAACCCCCCAAAAAACAACCAGAAACAGTACAACTTCAAAATACAAGACCCAACCCCCACCCAAAAATACTTTTAAAGAAAACCAAACAACACTTTAAACACAATAACAACAGCAAACACAATTCCCCAACCCCCCCCCCCACACACACACACAGAAATCCAAAGGCACAAAACTTTGGAAAAGAGGAGGGAGGGAGAGGGAGAAGAGGGAGGGGAAAAAGAGAAAAATAGGAAAGAGAGGGAAAGTTTTTGGGAGGGAGACCACCATGGGAGCTGCTCAGCAGAGGCCAGCGATGGCAAGCCACCTCTGAAAATCACTGGCCTCTGAAACGAACAGGACTGTGCCGTCAGCCTGCTCTGACTTGGCAGCACGCTACTATTAGGCCAAACGCCCCTCTGCATACTAGGATTGCCCCTGGTTAGTAGCAGTATGGAGCTGGAAGGTACCTCCTGGGTCATCTAGTCCAACCCCCTGCAGATTGCAGGGAACTCACAACCACCTGCCCACCCTCAATGACCCCAATTACATGATAGGCCCCCCACTCCCCAGCCAAAAAACAGAATTCCTTGGCCAGTCTGGCCCAGAGGAAATCCACTTCTCGACACCAAAGTGGTGATCAGCATTTCCCTGGGGATGCAAGAAAGGGCCACGAGAGCCAAGCTCAGACACAATCCCTTCTGCCCACCCACCCACCCTCTGCCTGAGTCCACAGGATCAGCACCACTTGGGAGGGAGACTACCAAGGAAGTCCAGTGGCAGACAAGGGCCAGCCCCCTCGGTTCATTTCGTGCCATGCAAACCCTGCAGGGTCGGCATGAGTTGGCCATGACAGCAGCAATCGCACACAACCCACCCGTTTCCCAGACCCAGAGGGGACTGTTACCTCTCCCTGGACGGGGCCGGGGTAAGGGTGCTTCACGACTGGTGGGAATTCGGTCAGAAACTCCGCCAGCTGGTCATGAATCTTCCGCCAAACACGCCGGGCGCCATGCTCCTGCTTGTCAGACGCCACCCAGCAAGGGACAATGTTGTGCGCGTCAACCTGGGAAGGGGAATGGGAGACAGATCCCGTGACCTTCTCTGGAAGGTTTCAAGGGCACAGCTCTGAGTCAGCTCCTCAGTCACTCTGTTGGTGGAGCAAGATCAATAACCCCCTTTGTCCACCCCCGGAGGGGATAGCGGGGGGGCTTTCAGTCGATTTTTTCACCGCCTTTTTTTTGGGGATTTGTGTTGGATTGCGGTGCATTTTATAGTTTTAGGCGTTAATTTTATTGGGGATTTTATGTATATTGTAATCCGCCACGAGCCTTTTCGGGAGTGGAAGGAAGGAAGGAAGGAAGGAAGGAAGGAAGGAAGGAAGGAAGGAAGGAGGGAGGGAGGGAAGGAAGGAGGGAGGGAGGGAGGGAGGGAGGGAGGAAGGAAGGAAGGAAGGAAGGAAGGAAGGAAGGAAGGAAGGAAGGAAGGAAGGAAGGAAGGAAGGCTGCTCAACTGCCCCCCACCTTCCCCATATCAAGCTTTTTTTAAAAAAAAGATGTCACTGCGTTAAGTCTGAGTCGGCAGAAAACACGACTCCAGCAACCCCCTGCAGGCTAACCAAAACTGTGGCAGGGAAGACCTTCTGTGAGTCACGGCTCACTTCCTCAGACACCTGCGATTCCGAATGGCTAAACGTGACTCCTCAAGACCCCCAAAATCAGCTTTGCCTACATGGCCCATTCCAAGTGTGCAAACCGACATCCGATCCTTCCCTTGGTGTGCCTCCTCTTCAAAGGCAAGAAGGGCGGCTGAAACAGCCAGGACCTCCTTTGGGGGGGGGGGGCTCATCAGCTGCAGGCTCACTTGGCAGCTGTTCCTTGGCGTTTTAGGCACCAAGGGAAGCCGTTTTCATCGCCTCCTGCAATCATTCCCATGCTTTGATGTTTTACGGCTCTAGAGCTTGGCTTTTTGTGCACACGGCTTCCTCTTTAATGCCGCTGTGTCCGTGGTGCTACCAAACACATCCCACGCTAGAATATTTAATGTGGTAGCGAGTCTTACGGGAATCTTGAGATGCATGAAGCACAGAGTGGACACGTCAGGTGATATATGCACAGCAGTGAACAACGGGTGGCAAGACAAACAATTTGACAAAATGTTCATACAGTGGCAATCCCACTGCACCAGTTCTGTTCTGCAGCGAGCTGGGCTAGGCACTGTTCTCAGCCCCACCTCCCTCACAAGGTGTCTATTGCAGGGAGAGGCAGGGGAAGGGGCTTGCAAGCCGCTCTGAGACTCCTTCGGGTAGAGAAAGCCACGGTATGAAAACACAGGTTTTCTTGTCCTCCTTCTCCTACCCGAACCAACGGCACATCTGTCGGGAGCCTCTCGCGGACATCGTGCAGCCACTGCCTGGGAACACGGAGAGGGGCAAAATCGGTCACTACCTGGCCAATTCCATGCCTGGCCACAAAGGGGGGCAAGACATTTTTGGCGGCCCCAGTGAACAGGTGGAAAAGGATGCTTAGATCCTGGCACTCCTGGAAAGCAGGAAAGGAGGACGTGATTTTGTTACAAAGGGATAGAGGACTTCCCCTGAGAAGGACCTCAGGAGAGCCCTGCTGGGTCAGACCAGGGAGGGTCCATCCACTCCAGCCTCCCCTCCCACAGGGGTCAGCCAGTTCCTCTGCAGGGCCAGCCACAGGGCAGAGAGGCTGAGGCCTTCATAAGGACAGCCCTGCTGGGTCAGGCCAGGGAGGGTCCCTCCAGTCCAGCCTCTCGTCTCACACAGGGGACAACCAGTTCCTCCTCAGGGCCAGCCACAGGGCAGAGAGGCTGAGGCCTTCCCCTGATAAGGATCCTAGAAGAGCACTGCTGGGTCAGGCCAGGGAGGGTCGTAGAATCATAGAATCATAGAGTTGGAAGGGGCCACACAGGCCATCTAGTCCAACCCCCTGCTCAACGTAGGATCAGCCCTAAGCATCCTAAAGCATCCAAGAAAAGTGTGTATCCAACCTTTGCTTGAAGACTGCCAGTGAGGGGGAGCTCACTACCTCCTTACGCAGCCTATTCCACTGCTGAACTACTCTGACTGTGACATTTTTTTCCTGATATCTAGCCTATATCGTTCTACTTGAAGTTTAAACCCATTACTGCGTGTCCTCTCCTCTGCAGCCAACAGAAACAGCATCCTGCCCTCCACCAAGTGACAACCTTTCAAATACTTAAAGAGGGCTATCATGTCCCCTCTCAGCCTCCTTTTCTCCAGGCTGAACATTCCCAAGTCCCTCAACCTATCTTCATAGGGCTTAGTCCCTTGGCCCCAGATCATCTTCGTCGCTCTCCTTTGTACCCTTTCAATTTTATCTACGTCCTTCTTGAAGTGAGGCCTCCAGAACTGCACACAGTACTCCAGGTGTGGTCTGACCAGTGCCGTATACAATGGGACTATGACATCTTGTGATTTTGATGTGATGCCCCTGTTGATACAGCCCAAAATGACAATCATCTTTTTTACCGCTGCATCACACTTCCTGCTCATGTTTAGTATACAATCCACAAGTACCCTAAGGTCTCGTTCACACACAGTGTTACCTAGAAGCATATCCCCCATCCAGTAGGCATACTTTTCATTTTTCTGACCCAGATGCAGAACTTTACACTTACCTTTATTAAATTGCATCTTGTTCTCATTTGCCCATTTTTCCATTATGTTCAGATCTCGTTGAACTCTGTCTCTATCTTCCGGAGTATTTGCCAGTCTTCCCAATTTGGTGTCATCTGCAAACATGATGAGTAGTCCCTCTACCCCCTCATCTAGATCATTAATAAATATGTTAAAAAGTACTGGGCCGAGCACCGAGCCTTGAGGTACCCCGCTACTCACCTCTCTCCAGTCTGATGAAACACCATTGACAACAACTCTTTGAGTGCGGTTCTCTAACCAATTCCATATCCACCTAACTATCTGAAAATCCAGATTACAGTCCTTCAACTTATCCATCAGAACATCATGGGGAACCTTGTCAAAAGCTTTACTAAAATCCAAGTCAATTACATCAACCGAATTTCCATGATCCAGCAAACCTGTTACTTGTTCAAAAAAGGAAACCAGGTTGGTCTGGCAGGACCCTTTGGAGACAAATCCATGCTGACTTCCTTGGATCACCAAATTGTCCTCCAGATGTTTGCAGATCGCTCCCTTTAATATCTGCTCCATTATCTTCCCCACAACAGAGGTCAGACTCACTGGTCTGTAGGTTCCTAGGTCATCCTTCCTCCCTTTTTTGGAGATCGGAATAACGTTTGCTCTCTTCCAGTCCTCCGGGACATCTCCAGTCCTTAAAGAGGTCCCGAAGATGATATACAAGGGGTCTGTAAGTTCTCTGGAAAGTTTTTTGAGCACTCTCGCGTGCATTTCATCCGGCCCAGGGGATTTGAACTCATCGAGTGCAGCTAAATGCCTCTCGACAACCTCTCTATCCATGTTAACCTGCCACCCAGATACTATCCGTTGGCTACTGCCATCTCTAGATGTGCCTAAACCCTTTGACCTGTGGGAAAAAACCAGATGAAAAAGAGGCACTAAGCCTTTCTGCTTTCTCTGCATCTTCCCCTGACTGGGTCCCTCCAGTCCAGCCTCTCGTCTCACCCAGGGGCCAGCCAGTTCCTCTTCAGGGCCAGCCATGGGGCAGAGAGGCTGAGGCCTTCCCCTGAAAAGACCCTCAGAAGAGCCCTGCTGGGTCAGACCAGGGAGGTTCCAAGGCCTTCATAAGAGTATCAGAAGAGCCCTGCTGGGTAGGCCAGGGAGGGTCCCTCCAGTCCAGTTTCCCCTTCTACTGGGGCCAGCCAGTTCCTCTGCAGGGCCAGCCACAGGGCTGTGAGGCTAAGGCCTTCATAAGAGTATCAGCCCTGCTGGGTAGGCCAGGGAGGGTCCCTCCAGTCCAGCCTACCCTTCTACAGGGGCCAGCCACAGGGCAGAGAGGCCGAGGCCTTCCCCTGAGAAGACCCTCAGAAGAGCCCTGCTGGGTCAGACCAGGGAGGGTCCCTCCAGTCCAGCCTCCAGTCCAGGGAGGGTCCCTCCAGACCAGGGAGGGTCCCTCCACCCAGGGGCCAGCCAGATCCTCTGCAGGGCCAGCCACAGGGCAGAGAGGCTGAGGCCTTCCCCTGAGAACACCCTCAGAAGAGCCCTGCTGGGTAGACCAGGGAGGGTCCCTCCAGTCCAGTTTCCCCTTCTACAGGGCCAGCCAGTTCCTCTGTAGGGCCAGCCACAGGGCTGTGAGGCCAAGGCCTTCATAAGAGTATCAGCCCTGCTGGGTAGGCCAGGGAGGGTTCCTCCAGTCCAGCCTACCCTTCTACAGGGGCCAGCCACAGGGCAGAGAGGCCGAGGCCTTCCCCTGAGAAGACCCTCAGAAGAGCCCTGCTGGGTCAGACCAGGGAGGGTCCCTCCAGTCCAGCCTCCCGTCTCACCCAGGGGACAGCCAGTTCCTCTGCTGGGCCAGCCACAGGGCAGAGAGGCTAAGGCCTTCATATCAGAAGAGCCCTGCTGGGTAGGCCAGGGAGGGTTCCTCCAGTCCAGTTTCCCATTCTACAGGGGCCAGCCAGTTCCTCTGCAGGGCCAGCCACAGGGCAGAGAGGCCGAGGCCTTCATAAGAGTATCAGAAGAGCCCTGCTGGGTAGGCCAGGGAGGGTTCCTCCAGTCCAGTTTCCCCTTCTACAGGGGCCAGCCAGTTCCTCTGCTGGGCCAGCCACAGGGCAGAGAGGCCGAGGCCTTCATAAGAGTATCAGAAGAGCCCTGCTGGGTAGGCCAGGGAGGGTTCCTCCAGTCCAGTTTCCCCTTCTACAGGGGCCAGCCAGTTCCTCTGCTGGGCCAGCCACAGGGCAGAGAGGCCGAGGCCTTCATAAGAGTATCAGAAGAGCCCTGCTGGGTAGGCCAGGGAGGGTTCCTCCAGTCCAGTTTCCCCTTCTACAGGGGCCAGCCAGTTCCTCTGCATGGCCAGCCACAGGGCAGAGAGGCTGAGACGGGACAAGGCAGGAGACTCCCGGGAGAGAAGTGGGCAGTCTGGCTCCCAAGAAGCATTAATAAGAAACGCCTTTCCTTCCGTCTCACACAGAAGGCCCAAACGTGGATCTGCTGCATAACAGCCACCATGCTGGGCACAATGGAGTCCCATCAGGCCCCTGGAAGACCAGCAAGGCTTCCTTGCAGGGGTGGGCTTTGCAGTGCAGGCGCTCTTCCTAAAGGAAGCACCATTGGGCCAAAGGAGGCCTGGAGGGGGATGGGTGCCCTGAAATGGCTGCCCTGGGCCTGCTGGTTCAAAAGGGTGCTGGGCGGGGGGGGGGGGGGAGAGATAGGCTGTGATTGCCTACACTTCCCAGGAGCCTCAGGGAAGGGAGAGGGTCACATGCCCCAATGGGAAGGGAGGAGTCAGGCTCCACCAGGGGGAGGAGCCTGCGGGTATTTAGGCTCCAGACCTCCTGGGAGGGGGGGGCAGTCTCTACAGGGTCCCCAAGGGAGAAGGGGGCAGATCTGCTCTGCAGAGAGGGCAGAGGGACAGGGCCTGGCCTGACCCCAGGAGAAGCAGCCACCAAGCCGGTGGGCAGGGAGCCTGGCAGGCAGGCAGGCAGGCAGGGGTCCCCAGGAGCCTCTGCCCTCTTCAGCAGGCAGTGGAGGGAGAGAGTTGACTCGTCCCTTTAAGTTCCTGCTGTGGCTGGAGTCCACGGGGTGGGCTGGAGGGAGTGTGCATTGATCTGTCTGGTTGTAAATAGCTCAAGAAACTTGAGTTTTCCATATAACCAGGGGGCTGGTGCTGTGGACCACCTAGGTGTAAACTGCACGGAGCTTTTATTCCAACCCCAGATCGATTCACTCCCTGCCCTCTACACAGAATGCGATTTCCGTTTGGATTTTGGGCGATTTTGGTCCCATTCACGTGTTCAGAGCCGGCCTCGAGCTCTTCCCTTCCAGGCAACCCACCCCTCACTGCCTCCTCTGCCTCTTCCATTACTTGCCCTGCCCTCCCTGCCTCTTCCTTTATTTGCCCTGCCTTCTCTGCCCCTTCCAGGAGTTGAACTGATTCTGTATAAAGGTTCCCAAATGCCGTCTTCTCTTCAGTGTCTCTTCCCCTCCAGTTTCTAAGGTTTCTAGCATCTCTCATGGGGCGTTTCCCCAATTATCCCTCACCAGACTCAGCATCCTATGCTGATGTGTGCAATAGAGCAGAACTTTCAGGCCTTCATCCCCTGGCAGAATGCCTGGCCCCTGTATCTCCCTGCAGCACACTGGTGAAGACCCTGCAGCTCCCTGCAACACACCCAAGGGTCTCGTGAACAGAAGGTTTGGCTTTTGGCGCAGGTCTGCCTTGAGGGCGTTCAATGCTCTGGTGAAGTGTGCAAGCCATGGGGATCAGGTGCTTATCATGCTCCAATGGAGAGGGTCCGAGGTTCTTGGAACGCCTCGACTCACCAGAAAGGTCTCTACCTCTTTGCTAGGCAAGAACTAGGCTGCAGCAACAAAGGACTAACTTGTTCCCCATTTCGCCGGCGTCTCCCTGCCTGTGTTTATTAGTAGTAGTATTATTAGTATTTATTTATAATCACATATACCGTTACTCCCAGAAATACTGGGTTGTGGTGGTTTATTTAATTCTATTTATTTATATTTATATACCGCCCTCCCCTGAGGCTCAGGGCGGTTTACATAAAACATAGAAACGGTACAGAGACCATAGTTTTCATAACAACTTATGTACAACAGTAATAATACGAACATTAAACTGTAACACAGGTGCAAACTATAACAATGTGGACAGGTCCAGAGCAGAACGCGTGGGTGGACTATTTAGGAGGGAGGGAGGGAGCAGGGCCCCTGCAGATGTTGTTGGTTACGCCTGGTCTCAACAAAATGCCTGGAGGAACAGCACCCTTTTGCAGGCCCTGCGGAACTGTTTTAGCTCTGTCAGGGCCCTGAACTCCTCCGGGAGCTCATTCCACCAGGTGGGAGCCACGACCAAGAAGGCTCTGGCCCTGGTTGAGGCTAGGTGGGCTACTTTAAGGCCAAAGATTTAAAAACCATACATATAAATTCAAGAAAAACATTCTAATAATAAAGATTTGAATCCAATGGCGGTGCAAATACTATCTGATGACATCCACTGAGCCTTGATCTCATAAGAACACTGCATAAAAGCGCTGCTGACATTGACCTCATAAATGACAGAGGAATGTCAAAAGATTGTCAAGAACAGAGGGGGAGCAGCCATTTGAGGGGGAGGAGCATCCTGGTCTTATCACCCCAGTTCGTGCCTGGTGAGGATGAGAGAGCCCTGAGATTACTGAAGAAGAAGAAGACTTGATTCTTAGATGCCGCTTTTCTCTACCCAAAGGAGTCTCACAGCGGCTTCCAGTCGCCTTCCCTTTCCTCTCTCCACAACAGACACCCTGTGAGGAGGGTGAGGCTGAGAGAGCCCGGATATTCCTGCTTGGTCAGAAAAGCCTTATCAGTGCTGTGGCAATCCCAAGGTCACCCAGCTGGTCGCTTGGGAGGGAGCAGGGAATCAAAGCCGGCTTGCCAGACTAGAAGTCCGCACTCCTAACCACGACACCAAGCTGGCTCTCAAGTGCAAGGTTGAAGAAGAAGCAGGGAGATACTGTTGGTTTCCCCAAAAACCTCATCTCTTCCCATCCTGCTTTTTCGAAACTCATAAGCTACACAGGGGATTTAAGGCTGGCATTTCCCACTCTGTCAGCTGGGGTCCTGCACAGCCAGCATGGTGTCGTGGGTAACAGCGGCAGCCTCTAGAGAACTGGCTTTGAGGGGCAAAAGCTTTCCCCTCCTGCCTAACCGATGGCTGACAGGGAGGCCACAGAAAAGCTCCTTCTCACTTAAAATACTGCTGTGGCCACCCTCGATGCTCAAGGGCAGATGCAGCCAAACCGCGCATGTCTCTTCTCCACACCTCTCTGTGCAAGATTGTTGTGCAGATGAAACGGGATGCTGTTGCAGATGTTCTTTCCCCTCCTGTTTCATCTGCACAACAACCCTGTGCAGTAGGCCTCAAGGGTTTCATCTCCACAACAACCTGTGTGGGAGTCCTTAGATGTTTCTTCTGCACAACAACCCTGTCCGCCCACCCAAGCAGCCATTTATATCTGGGAATCTGATCTTTATCATCTGGAGATGAGCAGCAATTCCAGGAGCTCTCTAGGCCTCACCTGGAGGTTAGCTACCCCTGGATTGGAAATATTCCTAGAGGTTTGGAGGAGGGCCTTAAAATGGTACGATGCCTCAGAATCCACCCTCCCAAGTAGCCATTTTTGCCTGCCGAGCTGATCATTATCATCTGGAGATGAGCAGCGAGAGTAGAGACAATGGTAGAGGTTTGCAGGCGGAGTGATGCGGGTGGGTCCCGCCTGGGTTATGGGCTTTGGCCAGCCCTTCCCAGCAACTGTTTGTATTTTGGGGCATGGACAGAAAGACAGACAAAGCAGCATGGTTCCTGCGAGTCTGGAAAGTGCAGGGAGATCTAAGTAAAGAATATTTACATTCTGAAACTGTCAAAGGTGAAACGTAAATGGCTGGAGAGACATAGGAACTGAAGTGACTTTTCTCAAGCTTGGCCTGGTAAATAAAAATCAGGATTTTCCAGGAAGATCCTACCAAATCAAAGGCATAAGTGGCCCAGAATTTCAAGTACAGTTATCATTACAGGAGAGTAGGTAGTGAGACTTCAGGGGGAACTAGGAGATCCACTTTTATGAGGCAATGACTTGGCCTTGCAGACAACAACAGGGACTTCAGTCACCAGCAGCAGACCTCTGGCCTCAGAAATGCAGACACCACCATGCTAGCAGAGGGGTATCTCTGGCTGCCTGTATTCCTTACGAGGGGGAAGAGCTTTCCCTTTAGCTCAACAGCCTGGAGATGAGCTGAACTTCCTGGGCTTCAACTTTCAGGTTTTGACACAGATGCAACCCCATCCTCCCGTTTGACACTGTATCCTCCTTCCCTGCTGCTTCCACTCTATGGATCCTGGACTGCTCCCATTTCATTATTTGACTAGCAAGAACGGCCATTTCAACCAGGAATGCAAAGGGTGCTAGGACCCAGGGGGCACCGGGAGGTGCAGACCTCTTTCTGTGGGCCATTTCGCACCGGAATCCATGTTGCAAATTGTTTGCGGAATGAAAAATCGCTACTGTAAATAGTGGAATTCGTCATTATGCATACCTGCCTTTGTAGTGGAATCCAATTGCGTTTCTATCGTTTCCCACAGGTTTCCGGTCTCGGCAAAAATCGCTAGCCAGGAAGAGATATTGCCGAGCTGTGTCCCACCCCTGGCCGTCAAGCAGCCAATGGGCGGCCGTTATCATGCTCCCAAACAGCCCCTTTCCCTTTAAGGAAGGTTTAAAAAAAACACACACACATGTTGCAACGAATCTGCGTTGATTCGTTGCAACAGACCCATCCAGCTAGCAGGTGGTGTTTGAGCTGCCATTTCATCATTGCCACTCACCCCCCGAGTGAAAAAAAAATACCCCCCCTCACGGGCGCAATTTTCGGCCGAAAATAGTGTGAAAAATAAAGGGAAAATAAACCAGCAAACGGGCCTCTGTTGCTTGTGCTTGGTGACTTTAAACAGAGGGACTGCAGCCGGGGAAGCCTCGCTGGGTAAACGAAGGCTTGCCGGTGCGTTGATCTCCGCTCGCTCAGAGAAAAAAAATGGCGATCGCTTCGCCGGAAGATCAGAGGAGAGAGCCAGGGGGAGGGACTTTGCAGAAACCGCAACAATGGTAACGCACAGAACTTTCCCGCTAGTGTTGCAGATTGGTTGCAGGAGTGTAGTGCTTTCCGGAGGGTGAATCCACTTTTTGGGATTTCCCTGAGATCACTACAACGAAGCGCTTTTTGCGGATTGTTTTCAGGAGTGTTGCAGATTGTCAACGACGTTGTGCATAATGGCAAAACTGTAGCGATTTCAATTTGTAACCATTGTGCTATTTTGGACGAGTGTGGAACGGCCCTGTGTCTCTCTCTCCCTCTCACTGCAGGTAATCAGGGCTCATGCTTAGGAGAGAAGCAGGGCTGGCTCATGTTCGGTCTGGCAGGGCTCTGTATGTCTGTCTCTGTCTGTGGCGCAGCTGAGAGGAACGTGGCTAGCGTCCAGGGAGGGAGGCCAAGAGCTGTAGGGACAGGGCCAGTCAGGGTGGAGCATGCATTGCTGGCTGCACCCTGATTGGCCATATTCCAACTCGGACTGCTGGACACTTTCCACCTCCCAGGCTGTTTCAGAAATATATAGAGGAAACATGGATAAGGATTTAAAACATTTGTGAGCCACCTTTCTGCCTCAGGGAACTCAAGGAAGCTTCCAATGTAAACAGAATATTATCAAAAGAGAACATTAGCAACGTAATAAAGCCTAAAAATGTTTCAGATTGTGCCCTCACCCCTTTCTTTTTCTCCTTCTTCCCACTCCTAGCCTGCCTTCCTTGCCCTGTTTGTCTGTCTTGAGCTTCCCCCCTTCCCTCTCTCTCTCGTGCTCTCCCCGTGAAAAGTCTGGCGCTGTTGCATGTTGTCACCAGGTCCTGACAGGTCCCGGTAGGGGGTGGCTGCTGCTGCTGCCACCAGCTGAGGCCTAAGGCTCCATAGCCACCGCAGCTAAGTCACGCTCAATAGTCTTGCTCGTGGTTCTCCAGAAGTGGCTCCTGGGCATTTCGTTGCATGGTCCTCCTTTTTCGGGGGATTAAAGGGAGGGAGGGGCCTTTTGGGGCTGGTGATATAGGTTATATAGATTTGTGGAACACAATTGAGAACACAAATACAGATTTGTGGAACACACTTTAGACACAGTCTGTCTATGGTTTATTTTTAGGTCAGTCAGAATGTATCTTGAGTTCATTGTGGCACTATGTGTATAGTTATTTCTTTGTCTCTCAAAGTAACCTTGAGTTTGTCAAAAGCAGATAGCTCCTGAAAGTAGCATCCCTCCATATAAAGGAATGTATTCTTTGGAACAAAGAGCGAGAAAATTGTAATAAGATATATAGCCATCCGTGATAGGTCAGATTGTACGCCCTTCGTCGTTGACCTGATTGGTCAAAGGGACAGTGAGGGAGTGAGCGTCAGGATACCTCATGATGACGTATCAAGGTCTTAAAAATGAGCTGCACTGATGCAGACTTCAGAGAATGCACCAATTAGCTTTCTCTCCATGCTTGCAAACATGTATCCTAAATAAATCCTCTTGCTGCTTAGCTGTCTTTGTTGTGGTCTTGTAAATTTTACACTGCATGGTCCATAACACTGGCTTGCCCCCCCCCCAGTCCACGTCTGCCCTCCCTCCCTCCCTCCCTCCCTCCCTCCCTCCCACAGCTTTCCACAAATCAAGGCCTCGAAAGTTTGGGAGTATCGCTGTGGTTCCCAAGGGACACCCCAACAGCCACAGAATCCAGTGGCCTCCTTAACGTGACAGGTGTGTTTCTGTTCTTTCGGGAGTTTGGATTCCATGACATATTCCTTCCCTCATATTTCCCCCCTGCAAGTTTGCGGTTCTGCGACGGCAGAGTGAGACCCAGCTCTCTGTCTGGCCCCAGGAGACTTCTAGGGCTCTTCTGAGGAGGGATGCCAACCTCCATGTGGGATGCCAGCCTCTCTGTGTCCTAGAGTGGCCAAAACCCAGGGGCCATCAGGAGGCCCAGAGCCCTCCCACTGTTGCCCCCCTTTGGCCCGTCCAGTCGGACACCCTCAGGAGGTGCCCCGCCTTCTTGCGATAAGCCTGATGGGGCTCTTCTGCAGACACTCCTGATTCACCACATTTTTCTCCACTGCTTTTGAACGACTGAGGCCTCTTCTGATTCTGGTTATCACTGAACTGAAGCCCCTCCAGTTTGCATCCTGTTTCTGCATTCTGCACATTTCTTCCTCCCATTTTCCTCCTCCAGATCAAGGCTGTGAGGCTTTCTGGCAGGCAGGCAAGGGACCTTGAGCAGTGATTTGCCATTGTCTGCCTCCAATTCATGATACCGTATGTGGGAGGAACTCGCACCCAAATCCTTGGAGGTCTACTGTCGAAATGCACACCAGGGTTGGTCGTGATTGGCTTCTAAGATACTCATATTGTCTGGCAGCCAGGCAAGGGTCCTTGGGCGGCCATTTGCCATTGTCTGCCTCCGTGTCCTGACCCCCTGATGCATTTGGGAGGAACTCACACCCAGGTCTTTGGAGGTCTCCCATACAAAGGTTGGCCCTCCTTTGGTTCCAAGAAACTGAGATGGTCTGGCAGCCAGGCAGGGGCCTTGGGCGGCCATTTGCCATTGTCTGCCTCTGTGTCCTGACCCCCTGATGCATTTTGGAGGAACTCGTCCCCAAATCCTTAGAGGTCTCCCAACTAAAAACTGCACATTTCTTATTCCTCCTATTTTTCTCCTCCAGATCAAGGCTGTGAGGCTTTCCCAGAGGAAAAAGGACGACGTTCTGTGTGGAAATACTTCCCCCAGAAGCATTAGCCAGCTGTCTAGAAGCAGTGACGAGATGGCTCAAGCAGAGTCGTCTGAAGCTCAATCCTTCAAAGACGGAGGTCCTGTGGCTGGGTAGGAAGGGACCATGCGAGGAAGCGCGCCTGCCTGCCCTGGATGGTGTGCATCTCTCTATGGCTGACTCCGCCAGGAACCTAGGTGTGATTCTGGATACTTCCCTCACAATGGAAGCCCAGATCACAAAGGTAGCGCGGCTGGCTTTCTACCACCTCCGCCAAGCCAAGCTACTAGTGCCCTACCTGGCCCCAGAACACCTAGCCACAGTGATCCATGCGACGGTCACCTCTAGACTGGACTTTTGTAACTCACTCTCCGCAAGCCTGCCCTTAGTCTTGACCCAGCTGGTTCAAAATGCAGCGGCCAGGATCCTCACTGCATCACCGTGGAGGTCCCACATCCGGCCCATTCTCCAACAACTGCAATGGTTGTCAGTTGAATTCCGGATCAGACTAAAGATTCTGGTAATTACCTTCAAGGCCATACGCGGTCAGGCCCAGTGTACCTGAGGGTTCGCCTCCCTGCCTACGCCCCCAAAAGAGCCCTGAGGTCCACTGCTACCAACCAGCTAAAGGTCTCTGGCCCTAAAGAAGTCCGCCTGGTCTCAACCAGGGCCAGAGCATTCTCTGTTCTGGCCCCCACCTGGTGGAACGAGCTCCCAGGGGAGATCAGGGCCCTTAAACAGTTCTGCAGGGCCTGCAAGGAGGAGCTCTTCTGCCAGGCATTCGGTTGAGACCATATATATATAACCAACAGCGACCAAAGGGCCCCTGCTCCCCACCCCCCCTCAGGACGCCACCTATACACTCTGGACCTGTTTGTATGTTGCAACGTTGTATTGTTTATTGGTTATACAATTATAATGTTACTAGTAAAAAAGCCCATTGTTTGAAGAAGACAATGGGCGCTAGCAGGTGGGGACCAGAGCGAGCGGCAGGCGAGGGACAGAGCGAGGGACAGGCTACCTGAAAGTGGAGGCGGGCGGCGGCTCCTCTGCATTTTTTTGTTCTTCTGCGGCTTTCCCGGCGGCTCCATTGTGTTCTGGGGCCATGAGGGCAGGGAGCACCCAGCAGCTGCGCTGTGGGCGGCTGCCGGGGCTCCCAGGGCGCCGGCTTGAAGCGGCGAAAGGCTCCTCCAGGGGTTTTTTTTTTCTGCTGGCTCTCGTGGGCGTGCCGGCTTGGAGCTGCGAAAGGCTCCTCCAGGGTTAATGTTTTTCTGCTGGCTCTCGTGGGCGTGCTGGCTTGGAGCTGCGAAAGGCTCCTCCAGGGTTAATGTTTTTCTGCTGGCTCTCGTGGGCGTGCCGGCTTGGAGCTGCGAAAGGCTCCTACAGGGTTAATGTTTTTCTGCTGGCTCTCGTGGGCGTGCCGGCTTGGAGCTGCGAAGGGCTCTTACAGGAGTTTTTTTTTCTGCTGGCTCTCCTGGGCTCCGGCTTAGAGCTGCGAAGGGCTCTTACAGGAGTTTTTTTTCCTGCTGGCTCTCCTGGGCTCCGGCTTGGTGCTGCGAAGGGCTCTTACAGGAGTTTTTTTTTCTGCTGGCTCTCCTGGGCTCCGGCTTAGAGCTGCGAAGGGCTCTTACAGGAGTTTTTTTTCCTGCTGGCTCTCCTGGGCTCCGGCTTAGAGCTGCGAAGGGCTCTTACAGGAGTTTTTTTTCCTGCTGGCTCTCCTGGGCGCCGGCTTGGAGCTGCGAAGGGCTCCTACAGGAGTTTTTTTTTCTGCTGGCTCTCCTGGGCTCCGGCTTGGTGCTGCGAAGGGCTCTTACAGGAGTTTTTTTTCCTGCTGGCTCTCCTGGGCTCCGGCTTAGAGCTGCGAAGGGCTCTTACAGGAGTTTTTTTTCCTGCTGGCTCTCCTGGGCTCCGGCTTAGAGCTGCGAAGGGCTCTTACAGGAGTTTTTTTTTCTGCTGGCTCTCCTGGGCTCCGGCTTAGAGCTGCGAAGGGCTCTTACAGGAGTTTTTTTTCCTGCTGGCTCTCCTGGGCTCCGGCTTAGAGCTGCGAAGGGCTCTTACAGGAGTTTTTTTTCCTGCTGGCTCTCCTGGGCTCCGGCTTAGAGCTGCGAAGGGCTCTTACAGGAGTTTTTTTTTCTGCTGGCTCTCCTGGGCTCCGGCTTAGAGCTGCGAAGGGCTCTTACAGGAGTTTTTTTTCCTGCTGGCTCTCGTGGGCGTGCCGGCTTGGAGCTGCGAAGGGCTCTTACAGGAGTTTTTTTTTCTGCTGGCTCTCCTGGGCGCCGGCTTGGAGCTGCGAAGGGCTCCTACAGGAGTTTTTTTTTCTGCTGGCTCTCGTGGGCGCCGGCTTGGAGCTGCGAAAGGCTCCTCTGGGTTTTTTTTTTTTTCTCTGCAGCTTCTCGGCGGCTGGAGTCTTGTGTCTGCGTCGGCGGCTCCCTTGGGGGCCGGCCTGACGCGGCGAGAGGCGCTTTGCGCCTCTCGCCACGTCAGGCCGGGAGCAACTGCGAGCCGCGCTGCGCGTGGCTCGCAGTTGCTGGGGCTGGGAATCGGAGGGACCAATCGGCAGGCGCTTCGCGCCTGCCGATTGGTCCCTCCGGTTGTCTGTCATGAGGAAGGGTCCAATCTGGACCCTTCCTCATCCCGGACACATCCCGCCCCAGAACCCCTTACTGTTTTATTTAGTCCGTGGCGCCCGCGGCGCCACGGGCGGTGTACAGATATGTTTACAATTATCAGTTATTATTGCACAGTTACCCAAATGTTTTATAGACTGTTCCATGTATTGTTCTTATGTTATTATGTAAACTGCCCTGAGCCCCCAGGGAGGGCGATAGATAAATGAATGAATGAATGAATGAATGAATGAATGAATGTCTGCCTCACAACAAGCCATTGAATCCCCTTTTATTTAAGAAGAACCTCGTTGTTAATAAAGTTCTATTTTTGAAAAAGTCAAAGTTGTGTTTCTTCGCTCCCTGCCCCTTCAACAATATTTGGGTCTGGAAAGAGAGGACATAGTTGCAGCTTCATAGAAAATGTTTGAGCCCAATTTGACCCATAAGCAAGGACCTCCCGGCCATCTAAAGTTTTCTCTCCTTCTGTAGAACATCATCAGAGGAATAACGCCAGATTTTTGCGAGGCGCCATTAAACTCCATCCCGACTGCTTTTCAAGACAATTTTATTGTATTCTTATCAATTCCTAGGAGGGCTTTATGTATTCACTGTGTCTTTTACTTAATTTTGCTTTTCTGTCCATTTATTCCACTTCCACCTGTAACACAGTTTTCATATGCCAAGAAATGATTTGGATTTGGATCGGTGGGTTCTCGTCTTGCTCTGGATGGTGACTTTTTTGCTCACAAAATTGGCCATGCCCATTTAACATTTTTTGCTGTTTTGAAAATATGGTGCAGCGGCTTTAAAAACATGAGCTTTTCAAGAGCGAAAAATGTTTTCCTTCATCTGCTCTTCTTCCCTGCCGTCTCTCCTCCAGGGCATCAGAGGGTGTGGACCCTGACCTGAGGGTGGGGACCATTGTGACCTGGGGGGCAGGTGGGGACAAGGTCTCCTTTGTGATGTCACCCCCTGCTGGTGCCCTGGGCTGCAGCTCCCCGGAGGGGGCTTGGTTGGTTGTTGGAGGAGCCTTGGAGGAGTGTTGTGGAGGCTGAAGAAAGATTGCGGAAAAATATGTTTTTTGTTTGTTTATAGTTTATTTCGTTCTTATTTAAATGTATCCATTTCTTTAATTTCTTTATTTTATTAATTAATTATTTAGTTAGTTATTTATTCTTTTTATTTATTTTTAAATATTTATTTATTTTATACTTATATTTATTTGTGTGTATTTGTATATATTTATATATATTTGTATTTGTTTGTATTTGTTTGTCACCTCCGGACTAGATTTCTGTAACTTGCTCTACACTGGCCTGCCTCTGGGCTTGATCCGGAAACTGCAACTCGTCCAAAATGCGGCTGCTAGGGTCCTCACAGCTACACCGTGGAGGGCTCACATCCAGCCAGTTCTGAGGCAGCTGCACTGGTTACCGGTTGCCTTCCGGATCAGGTTCAAGGTTTTGGTTTTGACCTTCAAGGCCATCCGTGGTTTAGGCCCAGCATATATGAGGGACCGCCTATCGCCCTACGCCCCCAGCAGGGCTTTACTCTCTGCGGGGGCTAACCTATTGGTCGTTCCCGGCCCCAAGGAAGCCCGCCTGGCCTCGACCAGGGCCAGGGCCTTCTCGGTCCTGGCCCCAACCTGGTGGAATGAGCTCCTGGAAGAGCTGAGGGCCCTGTGAGAATTGTCATCATTCCACAGGGCCTGCAAGACGGAGCTCTTCCGCCAGGCTTATAGTTGAGGCCGGGTGGTAAGAAGATCAGCCCCCCCTCACAAACTGGCCGTAGAGAGTGTCACCCCCCTCCCGTAGTTGAGGCGGAGACCACAGCAGTTCGCCACATGGCCAGGGCAAGGTAATGCTTACTGGCCCTCGCCGGCGCTATTTACAGGAACATTTTCCCCTTACGGGGGGGTGCATATGCCCCCGGCCATGGCTTATCAGTTCCAGGGAGCACCCATGGGGCTCATGAACGGGGCAGTACAGGGGTTCCACAGGGGGGGGGGCCCAGTGTGTGGCAGCAGCGGATGGGCCGCAGGGTATGGGGAGTCCACTGCTTTCACATTCACCGGCCCGGTGGGCCCCTTCGGTCAGTCAGTGGGTGCACCATCGTATGGGTGCCCGGCGGCTGGGCTGGAGGGTCCAGCGGCTGGCGGGGCAGTTGGCAGACAGTCTGCTCTCACGCTCGGGGGGGCACCCCTTCATGTCGCTGCCCCCCGCTAGTGACCCGGGAGGGTCCGGGGGCTCAGGCCGCCCTCCATTGGGGAGCTCTGCGGCTGCCGAACCGACCCCGGTGGCCGGGGCGGCTCTGCTGGCTGGGCTGGCACAGGCGGGCCAGGTGAATCTTCCCGATACTGCAGTGGCGGCTCTGGACGCGGGAACAGCAAGCTCAGTGGCGGCATCAGAGGAGAGCCAGGTGGCTCGTGGAGAGAGACAACCGTCGGGTGTGGAGGCTGCGGTGGAAGGCCTTAGACAACTCGTCGAATATGCATCGCGCCAGCCGCGCGGGAAAAAGCGAGCGCGCGCACCTTCTCAGCAGGCAGGGGATCTCTTGGTGGTTGAGTTTTCTTCTTCTGAGGACGAATCAGAAGTGGGGGTCCAGGATAAGACTTATTGGTTGCGGGGGATGCACGCACCGGGGGTGCCAGACTGGATGGCAAAAAGGCAGGGGGATGCGAGAGAATTCTTCCGGAAAGGGGAGGGGGCTGGGACCCCGACAGAACCTCCCATTGGCTTTGCCGATAAGGATGAGCCCCCCGGATCACACCTCCCACAGAAGCTTAGGGAGAGGGCATTGGACGGCTTGTACGTCGACGTTTTAAAATTAGTCAAACCAGACGAGGAGGCACCTCGCACCGGCTCTCGGGGGGCCAAAAAATCCAAGGAAAATGGGCAAGGGGACCGGTCCTTTGAAAATTGGATGCGGGGTGGTCGGAGTACTTGTGCCTGATACGCGGTACGTATCCAGAACGGGCCTGGCACCTGGTCCGGCACCAAACTAATGTTCTGGAGGCCCACTCCCTGATGGGGGACACTGCGGCCTTGGCCTACGACAGTGCCTTTAGGAAACGGGCGTCTAACAATGTGTCTGCTTGCTGGGATCGGAAAAACCCAGATGTATGGATGGTAAAGGTGGGTACACGCTCGCGTTTCTCGGGCGCCAACAGCAGACCTCGTTTCGTGGCCCGCAAGGATTCCCGGGGGATTTGTTGGGATTTTAACCAGGGCGGCTGCTCACGACGCAGGTGCAGGTATGAGCATTGGTGTGAGGCCTGTGGGGGGGTCACCCCAGGTCAGAATGTTCCAGACCAGCCGGGACACAGACGCCCTTTCAGAAAGGCCGGTCCACCTCCAAGAGGGGAGGTGGATCGGGGTCAGGAAACAGCTCTTGGGAGGGTCTCGCCCAACCCAGCCAATAATGGCCTTTTTTCAATGGCGCCAACCCCAGTTCGCTTGCATGCTATGTTGCCTTATTTATCAGTTTACCCGGACAGGCTTGCTGCAGTTTATTTACAAGAAGGTTTTCGTTCAGGCTTTCGTATCCCTTACCGTGGCCCCCGAGTTGCCACGGAGTGCGCCAATCTTAAATCGGCACTTGCACTGCCAGAGGTGGTGTGGGAGAAGCTGCGCAAAGAACTTGAGGCGGGGAGGGTTTTGGGCCCCTTCCCGGCACCCCCTTTAGAAAATCTCAGGGTCTCTCCCTTGGGAGTCATTCGTAAGAAGGACCCAGGCCAGTACCGTCTTATCCACCACTTATCATACCCGAAAGGGTCGTCGGTGAATGACGGCATTGCACCCGAGTTGTGCTCGGTCACATATGCCACACTGGATCACACGGTGGCGCTAGTCCGGGCCTGCAGTAGGGAGGCATTGATGGCAAAGTGCGACGTCCGCTCGGCATTCCGGCTCCTACCAGTACACCCTGATGATTTTTGCCTCTTAGGTTTCAAGTTTCAGGGATGGTGGTACGTCGACAGGGCTATGCCTATGGGCTGCTCCATAGCCTGTTCGGCGTTTGAGACTTTTAGTACCTTTCTGGAATGGGTGGCAAAGGGTCGGAGCGGCTCCCCGTGTATATCTCGATGATTTTTTCTTTGTGGGCGCTGCGGGATCCTCTGCTTGTCAGGACCGGTTGGCCACATTTCAGGGGTTGATGGGGGAATTTGGGGTTCCCCTGGCTCCGGAAAAAACAGATGGGCCCACGGTTTGCCTGACTTATTTGGGCATCCAACTTGATTCGGCGGCTGGCCTTTCCAGGTTGACGCTGAGCAAAGTTCGGGCACTATTGGAACTCATTAGGCACATGCAAACACGGGCAAAATGCACTTTGAGAGACACGCAGGTGGTCAACTTTGCGTGCAAAGCGGTGAAGCCAGGGAGGGCTTTCTGCGCTCGCATGGCACGCTCCCTGGTGGGAAAAGGGCTCGCCCTCCACCATCATATTCGGCTGACCCGGGGAGTCAAGGCCGATCTCGGGGTATGGCAAGACTTCCTCCAGGGGTTTAATGGGGTGGCCATTTGGCAATCCCCTTTATTGGTGGCGGGCGATTTACAAGTATATTCTGACGCGGTGGGCAGTTGGGGTTTCGGTTTGATTTATGGGGACCGCTGGTGCGAAAAGGCCTGGTAGGGGAGCCCGGTGATCAGGGATCTCACCTTTCTCGAGCTATTTCCCATCGTGGTAGCCGTATTTATGTGGCAGGACATCTTCAGGGACAAGAAGGTCACCTTTTGGTGTGACAAAATGGCCGTGGTCAGGATTATCAACCGGCAGTCTTCGCGTTCCGAGTGGGTCATGCGTCTAGTGCGAAAGATGGTACTTACATGCCTAGTTTCTAACATCTCCTTTGTTGCCAAGCACATTCCAGGGGTCGACAACACGGTCGCAGATGCTTTGTCCCGGGGCCTCATGGATCGGTTCAGGGCTCTCGCCCCACCGGCGAACCAGCGCCCGGAGGACTTTCCGGAGGACCTGTGGAACCTTGGCAGCAACACATACACGAAGGCTTGCTAAGCTCCTGGGCCCCTGCAACGCTGCGGACATACGAAGGAGTAATGGATCGCTACCTAACAGCCTGTGAAGCCTGCGGATGCGCAAAACCGTTGCCCCTTATGGAAGAGTTAGTCTTGCGGTACTTGGCCCAGGCTCACTTAGAGGGCCTCACAGCACGGACGCTGTCCGTGCATCTGGCAGGATTATCGGCCTACTGCAAACTACACGGCTGGTGGGACCCTGGTTCATCGTTCCTGGCACACAGGGTCCTCTAGGGATGGTGTAGGAGCAGCCCACGCGGGCCAGATCACAGGCGCCCTATTTCTAGAGCCACGCTACAAGGATTGATGGCCCAGCTACGGGTGGTGTGCTCCTCTGATTTTGAGTTCCTTCTCTTTCAGGCTGCTTTCGCAATGGCGTTCTTTGGGGCCTTTAGGGGGGAGAGTTCTTAGCTGCATCCCGGAGCAACCAGTCCGGCAGGCCCCTGGGAATACGGGACATTCATGTGGAAGGGACACGGGTGCAGGTCACGTTGACACGTTCTAAGACAGAGCAGCGTGGAAAGGGGACTCACATCGCATTCACCCCTTCAGCGGGAACAGGGCCATGCCCGGTGAAGTGTATAACTGGCTATTTGGCAGCAAGGCCCCCATTACCCGGGCCTTTTTTGATCCACCTGGATGGCAGTTGTCTGTCTCGGTACCACTTTATGGCAGTTCTTCGCGCCTGCTTGGAAGGGATGGGGCTACCAGCGAAGAGCTACAGCATTCATTCATTCCGAATCGGGGCAGCCACACAGGCGGCGGCCGATGGGGCGGGGCCCGAGGCCATCATGGCAGTAGGTCACTGGCGGTCATAGGTCCTACGTACGCACTGACTTGTCTGCCTGATTTCCTTGTTCCTAGGTTGGCTGGCCCCCTGCCGCACTGTTTTCATTTTGGGTCATAGCATCGTCCACTGGTCAGCACGGTATGCAGCCTCTTCTGGATGGGGTCCTGACCTCGGCATTGGCAATGCATTCTCCATAGTTTGGGCCGGGCAGCGCGGCATGTGCTGGGCATCGATGTTAAAGACCTTCTTCAGCCTGGTGCGAGTACACGGGACACTTCGGTACTCATGATTCAGCTGGGTGGCAATGATCTGCCAGGGATTGCAGCCTTGGACTTAGCAACTGCCATTCAGCGCGACCTGCTCATCGTTCAACAGAGGTGCCCAGGAGCGCACATTTTATGGGCTGAGCTGCTGGAGCGCAGGTCGTGGAAGGGGGCGCAGAACCCACGTAAAGTCGACCTGGCAAGGAGAAAGCTGTGTAGGGCAGTCGCCAGGAATTGCGTATCCAGTTGCTGCGGGATTATCACTCATCCAGACATTGCATTTTGGCTGCCAGCACTGTACAGGGAGGACGGTGTACATCTGTCGGAGTGGGGCATGGACATTTGGCTGGATGACATCCGCCAGGCCCTGTTGGACCTTTCTGGCTAGTGAGCGTTGGCGGGAGCGGGCTGCTTTATCAAGCAGCAGTTCCGCTCAGTGGAGGTTTTTGGAAGGGGCGGATCCTAGATTTGGGGAGTCTGCGCCTACGTGCCGGACTCTGAGGTTATCGGGAGCCTCCGTAAGAGGCTGGGTGCACGCGAAACAGCATCCCCTTAAAGGGGAAGGGGAACGGCATCGCTGTGCGGGTGAAGGTGGGTGCCTTAAGAGAGATTAACATCCGTAGGGCCCCCACCAACATCACCCTCCCGTGGGACTCAGCAGGCCTGGTTGGAAAAGGATTGGCCTGCCGGAGTTTAGCGCGTAGCGGGCGGTCTGGCTTTAAATGGGGGTACGAGCCATTCCTGCCCCGGATCCGCTCCTTGGTATGCCTCCGCTCACATTTTAATAAAGCTGTGGCCACGTTATTGCCAAATAAATATACTGCCTTGTGTCATTCAATGGGTTGCTCCGCGCGGTCCAGTAAGTTCCGGCCTGCCAGTTAATAAGACCTCATGATAGTTAAAATACAAACATGATGATGATGATGATGATGATGATGATGATGATGATGTTATCTGTTCAGTGGTGCCCGACCCTCGGTAATTCTATAGGAAAGTCTTCGCCATGCGTCCCTGTCACTGACTGCTTCTTTTATTTGGTTCATGGTCATCCCTGTATCGTCTTTGATCGTGTCGAGCCAGAAGATCCTTTGGCGACCACATTTCCTTCTGCCACCCGCACATGCCGAGCATTAGTGATTTTTCCAGCGACTCTGATCGCATGAGGTGTCCAAAGTAAGTGAGATATAACCATAATATGTTCCCTTCCAAGGACACAGTTGACCTGCTCCTCTCCAAAACGACCTTGTTGGAGACTTTGGCTGTCCATGGTAGTTGCAGCATTCGTCTCCACCACCATAATTCAAAAGCATCTATTCTAGGGTCCTTCATGCAACAAGATGGAAAACAGAAGCCTGGCCAGGTAATTCTGATGGGTTAGACAAAGTATTGGAATATGGGACGCTGGAAACACTCGCATACGTGAAGCCAAATATAACAATTTAGCAATCAGGAAGTGGATTCCAACAGGAAATCAGATGGGCCGTGTTAGGGGGGGAGAAGGTAGAGAGAAATGCTCAAATGACAGACTGGCTCTGTAAGCAGTGGAACAGGGCAAAAAACAAAGCCGAGGTTTAAGAGGACGTCCCTGAGTGCCTTTCAACCTCTGCTCTCTGCTATAAATATGAACCACCACCAATTCCTGGAAAGTTCATGGAAGTCGCAGAGGAGCAATCAAGCCTTGTCCTCTTTTCACGGTCACGACTCCCTCGAAGACTTGCAGGTGCACTTCATCAAAACGCACCCCAGGAAATCTCTGCAAGGAAAACTGGCCATAAGCAGGGACGGCCCCTACCCTGCCCTCCACCGGCATCGCCCAGGCTCCTCCACTGGGTTGGCAAGGTTCCTCAGTCTGCTGAAGAAACAGAGAACAAGTGCAAAAGGCCAGTCTGAGAACTCCACCCTGGACCACTTCCCTTCAAACTGCCCGAAAGAGCACAGAGTGAGCCCAATGTGTGGCTATCCCAGATAACTTCCTTCCCCGTGCCTGGGATGCAGAGCTCGCAGGTCACAAGCCCTCCTTGGCCAACCAACCCAAGGGGGATCAGAAGCGGCAGAGATGCAAGCACAAGAGTTGGGGGAACGCCGCTCACCTCTTTTCACGGTCAAGACTCCCTTGAGGACTTGTGGGCTCACTTCATCAAAACTCCCCCGGGAGATCCCTACAAGGAAAACATGTGGTAAGCAGGGACGGCTCCTGCAACCGGTGAGAAATGCTTCAGCTTGAATACCTTTAAATAGGTGACAGCAGGCTCAAACTCGTCATGAACTTCAGTTGGTGAGCCGCTTGGTGCCCATGCCTACCCCTCGCATTCACTCTCCATCCACACACACACACACACACACACACACCACTCCATTCACACCACTCCCTGCCCCACTCAAACCATCCCCTAGGCATGGGCACCAACCAGGGATATGCGGTTAGGTTCCTGGCTGAACTAGGGACGGAACCGCAATCCGAACGGTGCGTCGGGAGGAGAAATAAGGGGCCGAAGAGGACTAGGAGTTGCCTTGCAGCTTCGCATATGAAGTCCTACAAACCAGCGGCAGCACCGGTTGAGAGTACGGACTGGATTCCGGACCCTCAAGGAAGGAAGCAGTGTGAAAACAGAGAGAATGGACCCTAAGGAAGCCATTCATAAGGACTGAGGATTTTAAAAAAAACTGCTGAGAATGATCCAGAGGAAAGATCAAGAGTAAAGCTTGAGACTGCTTGCTAAACATATCGTTTCAGTGTCAAAAGAGACCAAGCCCATCGCTTTGGCCAATGCGTTCGATATGCAAACTTCAAAAGAAAAAAAACAGAATGAGACAGTGTAATTTTGGAGAGGGGAAGGAACGGCAAATTATTAAGGCTGAAGGGAAGACTGTAGCTTGGCTAATTTAACCTCCAGCAGGCTCTACAAGGGAATAACCAGTGACTGTAGGAGGCCTGCTTATTCTCATTTGCTAGCGGGCCATTCAAAACATATCGTTATTGCAGGGTGACTCCAGAAGTTGACAAGTTAAAGACTGCGCGCCACAATGGGCTTGAAGCCTTGGAAAGAAGAGAAGCCTGGCCCAGTGGGAGTCATTGTGGGGACACTGAATGTCAGATGTTAACAGAAAACGGGGATAAGATGCTTTTTAGGTAGCTTGCTGCTTCCCAAGGTAGAGCAGGAATGGCAAAAACTCCTATCAGCCAATGCTGGGAACGGCAGGAGACAGATGCATGGTTTTTTCGCCTCTGGAGGACTTGCTAGAAAGCTTGGGAATGCTGGAATATGATTCATGAGGAGAGGCAAAAGAGATTGAAAGGGCAATTAGCACAGTATACAATATGGACGTAAGGAAACAGAACAAGAAAACTCCTCCACACGTCTAGCTACTTTGTTCAATGCATGGCAAAAGCAGCTGCTAGGATCCTTCATGCAACAAGATGGAAAACAGAATCCTGACCAGCTACTACTGACTGATTAGACAAAGCGTTAGAATACGGGACACCAGCAACACTTGCGTTCTTGAAGCAAAAGGCAAGAACTTTGCAATCCAGAAGAAAGCGGAGTCCCATAGGAGATCAGATTGGGGCGGGGGGGAAGGAGGTGGAGAGAAATCCTGGACTTTCAGTGGCTATGTAAGCCTGGGGGGAAGAAGCATCAGTATGTCATCTACGGCGTTAGGGAGATGTACAAGAAGAAGAGAAGCATAGGGAAATGGCAGCCTGATGTGTGTGTGTTTTGTTGTTTTTTCCCTATCTTGGAATAGTAGTCCTGTAATATGCAAGCTGTAGCATTTCTCTCTTTACTGAACCAAAACGGTCCAGTAAAAAAAGAAAAGGGCTCGGAGTCCCTTTCGGCCCCTGCGTTCCCGTCCCCGGGGAGGCCGCGAAAAACAGCGGCACGGGACAAAAAAAGAAAGCAGAGGTTTAAGGGGACGGCCCTGAGTGCCTTTAAAGCCCTGCTCTCTGCTCAAAACACGAACCGCCACCAATTCTTGAAAAGTTCATGGAAGTTTGTGACGGCAGGCTAAAAATCGTCATGAACTTCAGTTGGTGAGCCGCTTGGTGCCCATGCCTACCCCTCGCATTCACTCTCCGTCCACACACACACACACACACACTGACACACACACACACACACACGTTCTGTCCACCAGAAAGAACGGGCACCCCACCTCAGTACACACGAAGGGACGAGGCCCCCGGCTCCGTCCCTGCGAAGGGACGGGCACCCCAGCTGCGTCCACTTCAGGGGACGTGCACCCGTGCTCCGGCCATCTGAAGGGTCGGGCACTGTGCTCCGTTCATCTGTGTGGACTGGCACTCAAACTCTGTCCCTGCGAACGGATGGGCTCGCAAGCCCTGTCCGTCCAGACAGAGGAGCGCTCAAGCCCTGTCCGCCGCAGCAGATGGGCACTCAAGCCCTGTCCGTCGAAACGAATGGGCGTTTGGTCCCTGTCCGTCGGAACGGATGGGCACGCAGGGTTGCACTCACTCACTCGCTCACTCACACTCTCACTCTGCATCCCTACGCAACCCCCTCCCCCCAGCTACCTGCCACTGATGCCCACCCCCACCCCCCGGCCGACTGCCGCCAGCTTCTGCCAGCCAACGTCATCAGGAGCTTCAGGCGTGGCATCACGCCAGGCTTCGGGTCGCCTGGTGCCCCCTGCTTAGCAAGCCCTTCCGCTTCCGCGGAAGAACTTGCCTTCTGGATGCTCCCCCGTCTCTTCGCACGTGGCCCTCCTCTCCCAGTCAGCTCTCCTCCTCTTTGGATGGCCTCGATCTGCAAGCTTCCTCAGTCTGCTGAAGAAACAGACAACAAGTCTACAAGGCCAGTCTGAGAACTCAGGGCCCCTTCCACCTCAGCCCGCTCCCCTTCCCACTTCCCGAAAGAGCACACAGTGAGCCGAAAGGTTTAGCTCTCCCAGACACTGCCTTCCCCGTTGCTGGCATACAGGTCACAAGCCCTCCTTGCCCAACCCACCCACTGGGGACCAGGAGGGGCAGAGAGGCAAGCGAAGGAGTTGGGGAACATCACTCACCTCTTTCAGTGGCCACGACTCCCTTGAGGGCTTGCAGGAGAACCTCATCAAAACTCCCCCGGGGTATCCCTACAAGGAAAACCCGTGGTAAGCAGGGACGGCTCCTGCCCTACCCTCCACCGGCATCCTCCAGGCTCCTCCACTGCCTTCGGTTGGCCAGCATCAACTGGCGGCTGCAAGCCCGAGTACATCTATTTCAACCTGTGCACTACCTCCCCTTCATACCTTAACTAAGGGAGCCCCTCCTCACACACACACACACACACACACACACACACCACTCCATTCACACCACTCCCTGCCCCACTCAAACCATCCCCTAGGCATGGGCACCAACCAGGGATATGCGGTTAGGTTCCTGGCTGAACTAGGGACGGAACCGCAATCCGAACGGTGCGTCGGGAGGAGAAATAAGGGGCCGAAGAGGACTAGGAGTTGCCTTGCAGCTTCGCATATGAAGTCCTACAAACCAGCGGCAGCACCGGTTGAGAGTACGGACTGGATTCCGGACCCTCAAGGAAGGAAGCAGTGTGAAAACAGAGAGAATGGACCCTAAGGAAGCCATTCATAAGGACTGAGGATTTTAAAAAAAAAACTGCTGAGAATGATCCAGAGGAAAGATCAAGAGTAAAGCTTGAGACTGCTTGCTAAACATATCGTTTCAGTGTCAAAAGAGACCAAGCCCATCGCTTTGGCCAATGCCTTCGATACGCAAACTTCAAAAGAAAAAAAACAGAATGAGACAGTGTAATTTTGGAGAGGGGAAGGAACGGCAAATTATTAAGGCTGAAGGGAAGACTGTAGCTTGGCTAATTTAACCTCCAGCAGGCTCTACAAGGGAATAACCAGTGACTGTAGGAGGCCTGCTTATTCTCATTTGCTAGCGGGCCATTCAAAACATATCGTTATTGCAGGGTGACTCCAGAAGTTGACAAGTTAAAGACTGCGCGCCACAATGGGCTTGAAGCCTTGGAAAGAAGAGAAGCCTGGCCCAGTGGGAGTCATTGTGGGGACACTGAATGTCAGATGTTAACAGAAAACGGGGATAAGATGCTTTTTAGGTAGCTTGCTGCTTCCCAAGGTAGAGCAGGAATGGCAAAAACTCCTATCAGCCAATGCTGGGAACGGCAGGAGACAGATGCATGGTTTTTTCGCATCTGGAGGACTTGCTAGAAAGCCTGGGAATGCTGGAATATGATTCATGAGGAGAGGCAAAAGAGATTGAAAGGGCAATTAGCACAGTATACAATATGGACATAAGGAAACAGAACAAGAAAACTCCTCCACACGTCTAGCTACTTTGTTCAATCCATGGCAAAAGCAGCTGCTAGGATCCTTCATGCAACAAGATGGAAAACAGAATCCTGACCAGCTACTACTGACTGATTAGACAAAGCGTTAGAATACGGGACACCAGCAACACTTGCGTTCTTGAAGCAAAAGGCAAGAACTTTGCAATCCAGAAGAAAGCGGAGTCCCATAGGAGATCAGATTGGGGCGGGGGGGAAGGAGGTGGAGAGAAATCCTGGACTTTCAGTGGCTATGTAAGCCTGGGGGGAAGAAGCATCAGTATGTCATCTACGGCGTTAGGGAGATGTACAAGAAGAAGAGAAGCATAGGGAAATGGCAGCCTGATGTGTGTGTGTTTTGTTGTTTTTTCCCTATCTTGGAATAGTAGTCCTGTAATATGCAAGCTGTAGCATTTCTCTCTTTACTGAACCAAAACGGTCCAGTAAAAAAAGAAAAGGGCTCGGAGTCCCTTTCGGCCCCTGCGTTCCCGTCCCCGGGGAGGCCGTGAAAAACAGCGGCACGGGACAAAAAAAGAAAGCAGAGGTTTAAGGGGACGGCCCTGAGTGCCTTTAAAGCCCTGCTCTCTGCTCAAAACACGAACCGCCACCAATTCTTGAAAAGTTCATGGAAGTTTGTGACGGCAGGCTAAAAATCGTCATGAACTTCAGTTGGTGAGCCGCTTGGTGCCCATGCCTACCCCTCGCATTCACTCTCCGTCCACACACACACACACACACACTGACACACACACACACACACACGTTCTGTCCACCAGAAAGAACGGGCACCCCACCTCAGTCCACACGAAGGGACGAGGCCCCCGGCTCCGTCCCTGCGAAGGGACGGGCACCCCAGCTGCGTCCACTTCAGGGGACGTGCACCCGTGCTCCGGCCATCTGAAGGGTCGGGCACTGTGCTCCGTTCATCTGTGTGGACTGGCACTCAAACTCTGTCCCTGCGAACGGATGGGCTCGCAAGCCCTGTCCGTCCAGACAGAGGAGCGCTCAAGCCCTGTCCGCCGCAGCAGATGGGCACTCAAGCCCTGTCCGTCGAAACGAATGGGCGTTTGGTCCCTGTCCGTCGGAACGGATGGGCACGCAGGGTTGCACTCACTCACTCGCTCACTCACACTCTCACTCTGCATCCCTACGCAACCCCCTCCCCCCAGCTACCTGCCACTGATGCCCACCCCCACCCCCTGGCCGACTGCCGCCAGCTTCTGCCAGCCAACGTCATCAGGAGCTTCAGGCGTGGCATCACGCCAGGCTTCGGGTCGCCTGGTGCCCCCTGCTTAGCAAGCCCTTCCGCTTCCGCGGAAGAACTTGCCTTCTGGATGCTCCCCCGTCTCTTCGCACGTGGCCCTCCTCTCCCGGTCAGCTCTCCTCCTCTTTGGATGGCCTCGATCTACAAGCTTCCTCAGTCTGCTGAAGAAACAGACAACAAGTCTACAAGGCCAGTCTGAGAACTCAGGGCCCCTTCCTCCTCAGCCCGCTCCCCTTCCCACTTCCCGAAAGAGCACACAGTGAGCCGAAAGGTTTAGCTCTCCCAGACACTGCCTTCCCCGTTGCTGGCATACAGGTCACAAGCCCTCCTTGCCCAACCCACCCACTGGGGACCAGGAGGGGCAGAGAGGCAAGCGAAGGAGTTGGGGAACATCGCTCACCTCTTTCAGTGGCCACGACTCCCTTGAGGGCTTGCAGGAGAACCTCATCAAAACTCCCCCGGGGTATCCCTACAAGGAAAACCCGTGGTAAGCAGGGACGGCTCCTGCCCTACCCTCCACCGGCATCCTCCAGGCTCCTCCACTGCCTTCGGTTGGCCAGCATCAACTGGCGGCTGCAAGCCCGAGTACATCTATTTCAACCTGTGCACTACCTCCCCTTCATACCTTAACTAAGGGAGCCCCTCCTCACACACACACACACACACACACACACACACCACTCCATTCACACCACTCCCTGCCCCACTCAAACCATCCCCTAGGCATGGGCACCAACCAGGGATATGCGGTTAGGTTCCTGGCTGAACTAGGGACGGAACCGCAATCCGAACGGTGCGTCGGGAGGAGAAATAAGGGGCCGAAGAGGACTAGGAGTTGCCTTGCAGCTTCGCATATGAAGTCCTACAAACCAGCGGCAGCACCGGTTGAGAGTACGGACTGGATTCCGGACCCTCAAGGAAGGAAGCAGTGTGAAAACAGAGAGAATGGACCCTAAGGAAGCCATTCATAAGGACTGAGGATTTAAAAAAAAAAACTGCTGAGAATGATCCAGAGGAAAGATCAAGAGTAAAGCTTGAGACTGCTTGCTAAACGTATCGTTTCAGTGTCAAAAGAGACCAAGCCCATCGCTTTGGCCAATGCCTTCGATACGCAAACTTCAAAAGAAAAAAAACAGAATGAGACAGTGTAATTTTGGAGAGGGGAAGGAACGGCAAATTATTAAGGCTGAAGGGAAGACTGTAGCTTGGCTAATTTAACCTCCAGCAGGCTCTACAAGGGAATAACCAGTGACTGTAGGAGGCCTGCTTATTCTCATTTGCTAGCGGGCCATTCAAAACATATCGTTATTGCAGGGTGACTCCAGAAGTTGACAAGTTAAAGACTGCGCGCCACAATGGGCTTGAAGCCTTGGAAAGAAGAGAAGCCTGGCCCAGTGGGAGTCATTGTGGGGACACTGAATGTCAGATGTTAACAGAAAACGGGGATAAGATGCTTTTTAGGTAGCTTGCTGCTTCCCAAGGTAGAGCAGGAATGGCAAAAACTCCTATCAGCCAATGCTGGGAACGGCAGGAGACAGATGCATGGTTTTTTCGCATCTGGAGGACTTGCTAGAAAGCCTGGGAATGCTGGAATATGATTCATGAGGAGAGGCAAAAGAGATTGAAAGGGCAATTAGCACAGTATACAATATGGACATAAGGAAACAGAACAAGAAAACTCCTCCACACGTCTAGCTACTTTGTTCAATCCATGGCAAAAGCAGCTGCTAGGATCCTTCATGCAACAAGATGGAAAACAGAATCCTGACCAGCTACTACTGACTGATTAGACAAAGCGTTAGAATACGGGACACCAGCAACACTTGCGTTCTTGAAGCAAAAGGCAAGAACTTTGCAATCCAGAAGAAAGCGGAGTCCCATAGGAGATCAGATTGGGGCGGGGGGGAAGGAGGTGGAGAGAAATCCTGGACTTTCAGACTGGCTATGTAAGCCTGGGGGGAAGAAGCATCAGTATGTCATCTACGGGGTTAGGGAGATGTACAAGAAGAAGAGAAGCATAGGGAAATGGCAGCCTGATGTGTGTGTGTTTTGTTGTTTTTTCCCTATCTTGGAATAGTAGTCCTGTAATATGCAAGCTGTAGCATTTCTCTCTTTACTGAACCAAAACGGTCCAGTAAAAAAAGAAAAGGGCTCGGAGTCCCTTTCGGCCCCTGCGTTCCCGTCCCCGGGGAGGCCGTGAAAAACAGCGGCACGGGACAAAAAAAGAAAGCAGAGGTTTAAGGGGACGGCCCTGAGTGCCTTTAAAGCCCTGCTCTCTGCTCAAAACACGAACCGCCACCAATTCTTGAAAAGTTCATGGAAGTTTGTGACGGCAGGCTAAAAATCGTCATGAACTTCAGTTGGTGAGCCGCTTGGTGCCCATGCCTACCCCTCGCATTCACTCTCCGTCCACACACACACACACACACACTGACACACACACACACACACACGTTCTGTCCACCAGAAAGAACGGGCACCCCACCTCAGTCCACACGAAGGGACGAGGCCCCCGGCTCCGTCCCTGCGAAGGGACGGGCACCCCAGCTGCGTCCACTTCAGGGGACGTGCACCCGTGCTCCGGCCATCTGAAGGGTCGGGCACTGTGCTCCGTTCATCTGTGTGGACTGGCACTCAAACTCTGTCCCTGCGAACGGATGGGCTCGCAAGCCCTGTCCGTCCAGACAGAGGAGCGCTCAAGCCCTGTCCGCCGCAGCAGATGGGCACTCAAGCCCTGTCCGTCGAAACGAATGGGCGTTTGGTCCCTGTCCGTCGGAACGGATGGGCACGCAGGGTTGCACTCACTCACTCGCTCACTCACACTCTCACTCTGCATCCCTACGCAACCCCCTCCCCCCAGCTACCTGCCACTGATGCCCACCCCCACCCCCCGGCCGACTGCCGCCAGCTTCTGCCAGCCAACGTCATCAGGAGCTTCAGGCGTGGCATCACGCCAGGCTTCGGGTCACCTGGTGCCCCCTGCTTAGCAAGCCCTTCCGCTTCCGCGGAAGAACTTGCCTTCTGGATGCTCCCCCGTCTCTTCGCACGTGGCCCTCCTCTCCCAGTCAGCTCTCCTCCTCTTTGGATGGCCTCGATCTGCAAGCTTCCTCAGTCTGCTGAAGAAACAGACAACAAGTCTACAAGGCCAGTCTGAGAACTCAGGGCCCCTTCCACCTCAGCCCGCTCCCCTTCCCACTTCCCGAAAGAGCACACAGTGAGCCGAAAGGTTTAGCTCTCCCAGACACTGCCTTCCCCGTTGCTGGCATACAGGTCACAAGCCCTCCTTGCCCAACCCACCCACTGGGGACCAGGAGGGGCAGAGAGGCAAGCGAAGGAGTTGGGGAACATCACTCACCTCTTTCAGTGGCCACGACTCCCTTGAGGGCTTGCAGGAGAACCTCATCAAAACTCCCCCGGGGTATCCCTACAAGGAAAACCCGTGGTAAGCAGGGACGGCTCCTGCCCTACCCTCCACCGGCATCCTCCAGGCTCCTCCACTGCCTTCGGTTGGCCAGCATCAACTAGCGGCTGCAAGCCCGAGTACATCTATTTCAACCTGTGCACTACCTCCCCTTCATACCTTAACTAAGGGAGCCCCTCCTCACACACACACACACACACACACACACCACTCCATTCACACCACTCCCTGCCCCACTCAAACCATCCCCTAGGCATGGGCACCAACCAGGGATATGCGGTTAGGTTCCTGGCTGAACTAGGGACGGAACCGCAATCCGAACGGTGCGTCGGGAGGAGAAATAAGGGGCCGAAGAGGACTAGGAGTTGCCTTGCAGCTTCGCATATGAAGTCCTACAAACCAGCGGCAGCACCGGTTGAGAGTACGGACTGGATTCCGGACCCTCAAGGAAGGAAGCAGTGTGAAAACAGAGAGAATCGACCCTAAGGAAGCCATTCATAAGGACTGAGGATTTAAAAAAAAAAACTGCTGAGAATGATCCAGAGGAAAGATCAAGAGTAAAGCTTGAGACTGCTTGCTAAACATATCGTTTCAGTGTCAAAAGAGACCAAGCCCATCGCTTTGGCCAATGCCTTCGATACGCAAACTTCAAAAGAAAAAAAACAGAATGAGACAGTGTAATTTTGGAGAGGGGAAGGAACGGCAAATTATTAAGGCTGAAGGGAAGACTGTAGCTTGGCTAATTTAACCTCCAGCAGGCTCTACAAGGGAATAACCAGTGACTGTAGGAGGCCTGCTTATTCTCATTTGCTAGCGGGCCATTCAAAACATATCGTTATTGCAGGGTGACTCCAGAAGTTGACAAGTTAAAGACTGCGCGCCACAATGGGCTTGAAGCCTTGGAAAGAAGAGAAGCCTGGCCCAGTGGGAGTCATTGTGGGGACACTGAATGTCAGATGTTAACAGAAAACGGGGATAAGATGCTTTTTAGGTAGCTTGCTGCTTCCCAAGGTAGAGCAGGAATGGCAAAAACTCCTATCAGCCAATGCTGGGAACGGCAGGAGACAGATGCATGGTTTTTTCGCATCTGGAGGACTTGCTAGAAAGCCTGGGAATGCTGGAATATGATTCATGAGGAGAGGCAAAAGAGATTGAAAGGGCAATTAGCACAGTATACAATATGGACATAAGGAAACAGAACAAGAAAACTCCTCCACACGTCTAGCTACTTTGTTCAATCCATGGCAAAAGCAGCTGCTAGGATCCTTCATGCAACAAGATGGAAAACAGAATCCTGACCAGCTACTACTGACTGATTAGACAAAGCGTTAGAATACGGGACACCAGCAACACTTGCGTTCTTGAAGCAAAAGGCAAGAACTTTGCAATCCAGAAGAAAGCGGAGTCCCATAGGAGATCAGATTGGGGCGGGGGGGAAGGAGGTGGAGAGAAATCCTGGACTTTCAGACTGGCTATGTAAGCCTGGGGGGAAGAAGCATCAGTATGTCATCTACGGCGTTAGGGAGATGTACAAGAAGAAGAGAAGCATAGGGAAATGGCAGCCTGATGTGTGTGTGTTTTGTTGTTTTTTCCCTATCTTGGAATAGTAGTCCTGTAATATGCAAGCTGTAGCATTTCTCTCTTTACTGAACCAAAACGGTCCAGTAAAAAAATAAAAGGGCTCGGAGTCCCTTTCGGCCCCTGCGTTCCCGTCCCCGGGGAGGCCGCGAAAAACAGCGGCACGGGACAAAAAAAGAAAGCAGAGGTTTAAGGGGACGGCCCTGAGTGCCTTTAAAGCCCTGCTCTCTGCTCAAAACACGAACCGCCACCAATTCTTGAAAAGTTCATGGAAGTTTGTGACGGCAGGCTAAAAATCGTCATGAACTTCAGTTGGTGAGCCGCTTGGTGCCCATGCCTACCCCTCGCATTCACTCTCCGTCCACACACACACACACACACACTGACACACACACACACACACACGTTCTGTCCACCAGAAAGAACGGGCACCCCACCTCAGTCCACACAAAGGGACGAGGCCCCCGGCTCCGTCCCTGCGAAGGGACGGGCACCCCAGCTGCGTCCACTTCAGGGGACGTGCACCCGTGCTCCGGCCATCTGAAGGGTCGGGCACTGTGCTCCGTTCATCTGTGTGGACTGGCACTCAAACTCTGTCCCTGCGAACGGATGGGCTCGCAAGCCCTGTCCGTCCAGACAGAGGAGCGCTCAAGCCCTGTCCGCCGCAGCAGATGGGCACTCAAGCCCTGTCCGTCGAAACGAATGGGCGTTTGGTCCCTGTCCGTCGGAACGGATGGGCACGCAGGGTTGCACTCACTCACTCGCTCACTCACACTCTCACTCTGCATCCCTACGCAACCCCCTCCCCCCAGCTACCTGCCACTGATGCCCACCCGCACCCCCCGGCCGACTGCCGCCAGCTTCTGCCAGCCAACGTCATCAGGAGCTTCAGGCGTGGCATCACGCCAGGCTTCGGGTCGCCTGGTGCCCCCTGCTTAGCAAGCCCTTCCGCTTCCGCGGAAGAACTTGCCTTCTGGATGCTCCCCCGTCTCTTCGCACGTGGCCCTCCTCTCCCGGTCAGCTCTCCTCCTCTTTGGATGGCCTCGATCTGCAAGCTTCCTCAGACTGCTGAAGAAACAGACAACCAGTCTACAAGGCCAGTCTGAGAACTCAGGGCCCCTTCCACCTCAGCCCGCTCCCCTTCCCACTTCCCGAAAGAGCACACAGTGAGCCGAAAGGTTTAGCTCTCCCAGACACTGCCTTCCCCGTTGCTGGCATACAGGTCCCAAGCCCTCCTTGCCCAACCCACCCACTGGGGACCAGGAGGGGCAGAGAGGCAAGCGAAGGAGTTGGGGAACATCACTCACCTCTTTCAGTGGCCACGACTCCCTTGAGGGCTTGCAGGAGAACCTCATCAAAACTCCCCCGGGGTATCCCTACAAGGAAAACCCGTGGTAAGCAGGGACGGCTCCTGCCCTACCCTCCACCGGCATCCTCCAGGCTCCTCCACTGCCTTCGGTTGGCCAGCATCAACTGGCGGCTGCAAGCCCGAGTACATCTATTTCAACCTGTGCACTACCTCCCCTTCATACCTTAACTAAGGGAGCCCCTCCTCACACACACACACACACACACACACACCACTCCATTCACACCACTCCCTGCCCCACTCAAACCATCCCCTAGGCATGGGCACCAACCAGGGATATGCGGTTAGGTTCCTGGCTGAACTAGGGACGGAACCGCAATCCGAACGGTGCGTCGGGAGGAGAAATAAGGGGCCGAAGAGGACTAGGAGTTGCCTTGCAGCTTCGCATATGAAGTCCTACAAACCAGCGGCAGCACCGGTTGAGAGTACGGACTGGATTCCGGACCCTCAAGGAAGGAAGCAGTGTGAAAACAGAGAGAATGGACCCTAAGGAAGCCATTCATAAGGACTGAGGATTTAAAAAAAAAAACTGCTGAGAATGATCCAGAGGAAAGATCAAGAGTAAAGCTTGAGACTGCTTGCTAAACATATCGTTTCAGTGTCAAAAGAGACCAAGCCCATCGCTTTGGCCAATGCCTTCGATACGCAAACTTCAAAAGAAAAAAAACAGAATGAGACAGTGTAATTTTGGAGAGGGGAAGGAACGGCAAATTATTAAGGCTGAAGGGAAGACTGTAGCTTGGCTAATTTAACCTCCAGCAGGCTCTACAAGGGAATAACCAGTGACTGTAGGAGGCCTGCTTATTCTCATTTGCTAGCGGGCCATTCAAAACATATCGTTATTGCAGGGTGACTCCAGAAGTTGACAAGTTAAAGACTGGCGCCACAATGGGCTTGAAGCCTTGGAAAGAAGAGAAGCCTGGCCCAGTGGGAGTCATTGTGGGGACACTGAATGTCAGATGTTAACAGAAAACGGGGATAAGATGCTTTTTAGGTAGCTTGCTGCTTCCCAAGGTAGAGCAGGAATGGCAAAAACTCCTATCAGCCAATGCTGGGAACGGCAGGAGACAGATGCATGGTTTTTTCGCATCTGGAGGACTTGCTAGAAAGCCTGGGAATGCTGGAATATGATTCATGAGGAGAGGCAAAAGAGATTGAAAGGGCAATTAGCACAGTATACAATATGGACATAAGGAAACAGAACAAGAAAACTCCTCCACACGTCTAGCTACTTTGTTCAATCCATGGCAAAAGCAGCTGCTAGGATCCTTCATGCAACAAGATGGAAAACAGAATCCTGACCAGCTACTACTGACTGATTAGACAAAGCGTTAGAATACGGGACACCAGCAACACTTGCGTTCTTGAAGCAAAAGGCAAGAACTTTGCAATCCAGAAGAAAGCGGAGTCCCATAGGAGATCAGATTGGGGCGGGGGGGAAGGAGGTGGAGAGAAATCCTGGACTTTCAGACTGGCTATGTAAGCCTGGGGGGAAGAAGCATCAGTATGTCATCTACGGCGTTAGGGAGATGTACAAGAAGAAGAGAAGCATAGGGAAATGGCAGCCTGATGTGTGTGTGTTTTGTTGTTTTTTCCCTATCTTGGAATAGTAGTCCTGTAATATGCAAGCTGTAGCATTTCTCTCTTTACTGAACCAAAACGGTCCAGTAAAAAAAGAAAAGGGCTCGGAGTCCCTTTCGGCCCCTGCGTTCCCGTCCCCGGGGAGGCCGCGAAAAACAGCGGCACGGGACAAAAAAAGAAAGCAGAGGTTTAAGGGGACGGCCCTGAGTGCCTTTAAAGCCCTGCTCTCTGCTCAAAACACGAACCGCCACCAATTCTTGAAAAGTTCATGGGAGTTTGTGACGGCAGGCTAAAAATCGTCATGAACTTCAGTTGGTGAGCCGCTTGGTGCCCATGCCTACCCCTCGCATTCACTCTCCGTCCACACACACACACACACACTGACACACACACACACACACACACGTTCTGTCCACCAGAAAGAACAGGCACCCCACCTCAGTCCACACGAAGGGACGAGGCCCCCGGCTCCGTCCCTGCGAAGGGACGGGCACCCCAGCTGCGTCCACTTCAGGGGACGTGCACCCGTGCTCCGGCCGTCTGAAGGGTCGGGCACTGTGCTCCGTTCATCTGTGTGGACTGGCACTCAAACTCTGTCCCTGCGAACGGATGGGCTCGCAAGCCCTGTCCGTCCAGACAGAGGAGCGCTCAAGCCCTGTCCGCCGCAGCAGATGGGCACTCAAGCCCTGTCCGTCGAAACGAATGGGCGTTTGGTCCCTGTCCGTCGGAACGGATGGGCACGCAGGGTTGCACTCACTCACTCGCTCACTCACACTCTCACTCTGCATCCCTACGCAACCCCCTCCCCCCAGCTACCTGCCACTGATGCCCACCCCCACCCCCCGGCCGACTGCCGCCAGCTTCTGCCAGCCAACGTCATCAGGAGCTTCAGGCGTGGCATCACGCCAGGCTTCGGGTCGCCTGGTGCCCCCTGCTTAGCAAGCCCTTCCGCTTCCGCGGAAGAACTTGCCTTCTGGATGCTCCCCCGTCTCTTCGCACGTGGCCCTCCTCTCCCGGTCAGCTCTCCTCCTCTTTGGATGGCCTCGATCTGCAAGCTTCCTCAGTCTGCTGAAGAAACAGACAACAAGTCTACAAGGCCAGTCTGAGAACTCAGGGCCCCTTCCACCTCAGCCCGCTCCCCTTCCCACTTCCCGAAAGAGCACACAGTGAGCCGAAAGGTTTAGCTCTCCCAGACACTGCCTTCCCCGTTGCTGGCATACAGGTCCCAAGCCCTCCTTGCCCAACCCACCCACTGGGGACCAGGAGGGGAAGAGAGGCAAGCGAAGGAGTTGGGGAACATCACTCACCTCTTTCAGTGGCCACGACTCCCTTGAGGGCTTGCAGGAGAACCTCATCAAAACTCCCCCGGGGTATCCCTACAAGGAAAACCCGTGGTAAGCAGGGACGGCTCCTGCCCTACCCTCCACCGGCATCCTCCAGGCTCCTCCACTGCCTTCGGTTGGCCAGCATCAACTGGCGGCTGCAAGCCCGAGTACATCTATTTCAACCTGTGCACTACCTCCCCTTCATACCTTAACTAAGGGAGCCCCTCCTCACACACACACACACACACACACACACACACCACTCCATTCACACCACTCCCTGCCCCACTCAAACCATCCCCTAGGCATGGGCACCAACCAGGGATATGCGGTTAGGTTCCTGGCTGAACTAGGGACGGAACCGCAATCCGAACGGTGCGTCGGGAGGAGAAATAAGGGGCCGAAGAGGACTAGGAGTTGCCTTGCAGCTTCGCATATGAAGTCCTACAAACCAGCGGCAGCACCGGTTGAGAGTACGGACTGGATTCCGGACCCTCAAGGAAGGAAGCAGTGTGAAAACAGAGAGAATGGACCCTAAGGAAGCCATTCATAAGGACTGAGGATTTAAAAAAAAAAACTGCTGAGAATGATCCAGAGGAAAGATCAAGAGTAAAGCTTGAGACTGCTTGCTAAACATATCGTTTCAGTGTCAAAAGAGACCAAGCCCATCGCTTTGGCCAATGCCTTCGATACGCAAACTTCAAAAGAAAAAAAACAGAATGAGACAGTGTAATTTTGGAGAGGGGAAGGAACGGCAAATTATTAAGGCTGAAGGGAAGACTGTAGCTTGGCTAATTTAACCTCCAGCAGGCTCTACAAGGGAATAACCAGTGACTGTAGGAGGCCTGCTTATTCTCATTTGCTAGCGGGCCATTCAAAACATATCGTTATTGCAGGGTGACTCCAGAAGTTGACAAGTTAAAGACTGCGCGCCACAATGGGCTTGAAGCCTTGGAAAGAAGAGAAGCCTGGCCCAGTGGGAGTCATTGTGGGGACACTGAATGTCAGATGTTAACAGAAAACGGGGATAAGATGCTTTTTAGGTAGCTTGCTGCTTCCCAAGGTAGAGCAGGAATGGCAAAAACTCCTATCAGCCAATGCTGGGAACGGCAGGAGACAGATGCATGGTTTTTTCGCATCTGGAGGACTTGCTAGAAAGCCTTGGAATGCTGGAATATGATTCATGAGGAGAGGCAAAAGAGATTGAAAGGGCAATTAGCATAGTATACAATATGGACATAAGGAAACAGAACAAGAAAACTCCTCCACACGTCTAGCTACTTTGTTCAATCCATGGCAAAAGCAGCTGCTAGGATCCTTCATGCAACAAGATGGAAAACAGAATCCTGACCAGCTACTACTGACTGATTAGACAAAGCGTTAGAATACGGGACACCAGCAACACTTGCGTTCTTGAAGCAAAAGGCAAGAACTTTGCAATCCAGAAGAAAGCGGAGTCCCATAGGAGATCAGATTGGGGCGGGGGGGAAGGAGGTGGAGAGAAATCCTGGACTTTCAGACTGGCTATGTAAGCCTGGGGGGAAGAAGCATCAGTATGTCATCTACGGCGTTAGGGAGATGTACAAGAAGAAGAGAAGCATAGGGAAATGGCAGCCTGATGTGTGTGTGTTTTGTTGTTTTTTCCCTATCTTGGAATAGTAGTCCTGTAATATGCAAGCTGTAGCATTTCTCTCTTTACTGAACCAAAACGGTCCAGTAAAAAAAGAAAAGGGCTCGGAGTCCCTTTCGGCCCCTGCGTTCCCGTCCCCGGGGAGGCCGCGAAAAACAGCGGCACGGGACAAAAAAAGAAAGCAGAGGTTTAAGGGGACGGCCCTGAGTGCCTTTAAAGCCCTGCTCTCTGCTCAAAACACGAACCGCCACCAATTCTTGAAAAGTTCATGGAAGTTTGTGACGGCAGGCTAAAAATCGTCATGAACTTCAGTTGGTGAGCCGCTTGGTGCCCATGCCTACCCCTCGCATTCACTCTCCATCCACTCACACACACACACACTGACACACACACACACACACACGTTCTGTCCACCAGAAAGAACGGGCACCCCACCTCAGTCCACACGAAGGGACGAGGCCCCCGGCTCCGTCCCTGCGAAGGGACGGGCACCCCAGCTGCGTCCACTTCAGGGGACGTGCACCCGTTCTCCGGCCATCTGAAGGGTCGGGCACTGTGCTCCGTTCATCTGTGTGGACTGGCACTCAAACTCTGTCCCTGCGAACGGATGGGCTCTCAAGCCCTGTCCGTCCAGACAGAGGAGCGCTCAAGCCCTGTCCGCCGCAGCAGATGGGCACTCAAGCCCTGTCCGTCGAAACAAATGGGCGTTTGGTCCCTGTCCGTCGGAACGGATGGGCACGCAGGGTTGCACTCACTCACTCGCTCACTCACACTCTCACTCTGCATCCCTACGCAACCCCCTCCCCCCAGCTACCTGCCACTGATGCCCACCCCCACCCCCCGGCCGACAGCCGCCAGCTTCTGCCAGCCAACGTCATCAGGAGCTTCAGGCGTGGCATCACGCCAGGCTTCGGGTCGCCTGGTGCCCCCTGCTTAGCAAGCCCTTCCGCTTCCGCGGAAGAACTTGCCTTCTGGATGCTCCCCAGTCTCTTCGCACATGGCCCTCCTCTCCCGGTCAGCTCTCCTCCTCTTTGGATGGCCTCGATCTGCAAGCTTCCTCAGTCTGCTGAAGAAACAGACAACAAGTCTACAAGGCCAGTCTGAGAACTCAGGGCCCCTTCCACCTCAGCCCGCTCCCCTTCCCACTTCCCGAAAGAGCACACAGTGAGCCGAAAGGTTTAGCTCTCCCAGACACTGCCTTCCCCGTTGCTGGCATACAGGTCACAAGCCCTCCTTGCCCAACCCACCCACTGGGGACCAGGAGGGGCAGAGAGGCAAGCGAAGGAGTTGGGGAACATCGCTCACCTCTTTCAGTGGCCACGACTCCCTTGAGGGCTTGCAGGAGAACCTCATCAAAACTCCCCCGGGGTATCCCTACAAGGAAAACCCGTGGTAAGCAGGGACGGCTCCTGCCCTTCCCTCCACCGGCATCCTCCAGGCTCCTCCACTGCCTTCGGTTGGCCAGCATCAACTGGCGGCTGCAAGCCCGAGTACATCTATTTCAACCTGTGCACTACCTTCCCTTCATACCTTAACTAAGGGAGCCCCTCCTCACACACACACACACACACACACACCACTCCATTCACACCACTCCCTGCCCCACTCAAAACATCCCCTAGGCATGGGCACCAACCAGGGATATGCGGTTAGGTTCCTGGCTGAACTAGGGACGGAACCGCAATCCGAACGGTGCGTCGGGAGGAGAAATAAGGGGCCGAAGAGGACTAGGAGTTGCCTTGCAGCTTCGCATATGAAGTCCTACAAACCAGCGGCAGCACCGGTTGAGAGTACGGACTGGATTCCGGACCCTCAAGGAAGGAAGCAGTGTGAAAACAGAGAGAATGGACCCTAAGGAAGCCATTCATAAGGACTGAGGATTTAAAAAAAAAAACTGCTGCGAATGATCCAGAGGAAAGATCAAGAGTAAAGCTTGAGACTGCTTGCTAAACATATCGTTTCAGTGTCAAAAGAGACCAAGCCCATTGCTTTGGCCAATGCCTTCGATACGCAAACTTCAAAAGAAAAAAAACAGAATGAGACAGTGTAATTTTGGAGAGGGGAAGGAACGGCAAATTATTAAGGCTGAAGGGAAGACTGTAGCTTGGCTAATTTAACCTCCAGCAGGCTCTACAAGGGAATAACCAGTGACTGTAGGAGGCCTGCTTATTCTCATTTGCTAGCGGGCCATTCAAAACATATCGTTAGTGCAGGGTGACTCCAGTAGTTGACAAGTTAAAGACTGCGCGCCACAATGGGCTTGAAGCCTTGGAAAGAAGAGAAGCCTGGCCCAGTGGGAGTCATTGTGGGGACACTGAATTTCAGATGTTAACAGAAAACGGGGATAAGATGCTTTTTAGGTAGCTTGCTGCTTCCCAAGGTAGAGCAGGAATGGCAAAAACTCCTATCAGCCAATGCTGGGAACGGCAGGAGACAGATGCATGGTTTTTTCGCATCTGGAGGACTTGCTAGAAAGCCTGGGAATGCTGGAATATGATTCATGAGGAGAGGCAAAAGAGATTGAAAGGGCAATTAGCACAGTATACAATATGGACATAAGGAAACAGAACAAGAAAACTCCTCCACACGTCTAGCTACTTTGTTCAATCCATGGCAAAAGCAGCTGCTAGGATCCTTCATGCAACAAGATGGAAAACAGAATCCTGACCAGCTACTACTGACTGATTAGACAAAGCGTTAGAATACGGGACACCAGCAACACTTGCGTTCTTGAAGCAAAAGGCAAGAACTTTGCAATCCAGAAGAAAGCGGAGTCCCATAGGAGATCAGATTGGGGCGGGGGGGAAGGAGGTGGAGAGAAATCCTGGACTTTCAGACTGGCTATGTAAGCCTGGGGGGAAGAAGCATCAGTATGTCATCTACGGCGTTAGGGAGATGTACAAGAAGAAGAGAAGCATAGGGAAATGGCAGCCTGATGTGTGTGTGTTTTGTTGTTTTTTCCCTATCTTGGAATAGTAGTCCTGTAATATGCAAGCTGTAGCATTTCTCTCTTTACTGAACCAAAACGGTCCAGTAAAAAAAGAAAAGGGCTCGGAGTCCCTTTCGGCCCCTGCGTTCCCGTCCCCGGGGAGGCCGCGAAAAACAGCGGCACGGGACAAAAAAAGAAAGCAGAGGTTTAAGGGGACGGCCCTGAGTGCCTTTAAAGCCCTGCTCTCTGCTCAAAACACGAACCGCCACCAATTCTTGAAAAGTTCATGGAAGTTTGTGACGGCAGGCTAAAAATCGTCATGAACTTCAGTTGGTGAGCCGCTTGGTGCCCATGCCTACCCCTCGCATTCACTCTCCGTCCACACACACACACACACACTGACACACACACACACACACACGTTCTGTCCACCAGAAAGAACGGGCACCCCACCTCAGTCCACACGAAGGGACGAGGCCCCCGGCTCCGTCCCTGCGAAGGGACGGGCACCCCAGCTGCGTCCACTTCAGGGGACGTGCACCCGTGCTCCGGCCATCTGAAGGGTCGGGCACTGTGCTCCGTTCATCTGTGTGGACTGGCACTCAAACTCTGTCCCTGCGAACGGATGGGCTCGCAAGCCCTGTCCGTCCAGACAGAGGAGCGCTCAAGCCCTGTCCGCCGCAGCAGATGGGCACTCAAGCCCTGTCCGTCGAAACGAATGGGCGTTTGGTCCCTGTCCGTCGGAACGGATGGGCACGCAGGGTTGCACTCACTCACTCGCTCACTCACACTCTCACTCTGCATCCCTACGCAACCCCCTCCCCCCAGCTACCTGCCACTGATGCCCACCCCCACCCCCCGGCCGACTGCCGCCAGCTTCTGCCAGCCAACGTCATCAGGAGCTTCAGGCGTGGCATCACGCCAGGCTTCGGGTCGCCTGGTGCCCCCTGCTTAGCAAGCCCTTCCGCTTCCGCGGAAGAACTTGCCTTCTGGATGCTCCCCCGTCTCTTCGCACGTGGCCCTCCTCTCCCGGTCAGCTCTCCTCCTCTTTGGATGGCCTCGATCTGCAAGCTTCCTCAGTCTGCTGAAGAAACAGACAACAAGGCCAGTCTGAGAACTCAGGGCCCCTTCCACCTCAGCCCGCTCCCCTTCCCACTTCCCGAAAGAGCAAACAGTGAGCCGAAAGGTTTAGCTCTCCCAGATACTGCCTTCCCCGTTGCTGGCATACAGGTCACAAGCCCTCCTTGCCCAACCCACCCACTGGGGACCAGGAGGGGCAGAGAGGCAAGCGAAGGAGTTGGGGAACATCGCTCACCTCTTTCAGTGGCCACGACTCCCTTGAGGGCTTGCAGGAGAACCTCATCAAAACTCCCCCGGGGTATCCCTACAAGGAAAACCCGTGGTAAGCAGGGACGGCTCCTGCCCTTCCCTCCACCGGCATCCTCCAGGCTCCTCCACTGCCTTCGGTTGGCCAGCATCAACTGGCGGCTGCAAGCCCGAGTACATCTATTTCAACCTGTGCACTACCTTCCCTTCATACCTTAACTAAGGGAGCCCCTCCTCACACACACACACACACACACACACACACACCACTCCATTCACACCACTCCCTGCCCCACTCAAAACATCCCCTAGGCATGGGCACCAACCAGGGATATGCGGTTAGGTTCCTGGCTGAACTAGGGACGGAACCGCAATCCGAACGGTGAGTCGGGAGGAGAAATAAGGGGCCGAAGAGGACTAGGAGTTGCCTTGCAGCTTCGCATATGAAGTCCTACAAACCAGCGGCAGCACCGGTTGAGAGTACGGACTGGATTCCGGACCCTCAAGGAAGGAAGCAGTGTGAAAACAGAGAGAATGGACCCTAAGGAAACCATTCATAAGGACTGAGGATTTAAAAAAAAAAACTGCTGCGAATGATCCAGAGGAAAGATCAAGAGTAAAGCTTGAGACTGCTTGCTAAACTTATCGTTTCAGTGTCAAAAGAGACCAAGCCCATCGCTTTGGCCAATGCCTTCGATACGCAAACTTCAAAAGAAAAAAAACAGAATGAGACAGTGTAATTTTGGAGAGGGGAAGGAACGGCAAATTATTAAGGCTGAAGGGAAGACTGTAGCTTGGCTAATTTAACCTCCAGCAGGCTCTACAAGGGAATAACCAGTGACTGTAGGAGGCCTGCTTATTCTCATTTGCTAGCGGGCCATTCAAAACATATCGTTATTGCAGGGTGACTCCAGAAGTTGACAAGTTAAAGACTGCGCGCCACAATGGGCTTGAAGCCTTGGAAAGAAGAGAAGCCTGGCCCAGTGGGAGTCATTGTGGGGACACTGAATTTCAGATGTTAACAGAAAACGGGGATAAGATGCTTTTTAGGTAGCTTGCTGCTTCCCAAGGTAGAGCAGGAATGGCAAAAACTCCTATCAGCCAATGCTGGGAACGGCAGGAGACAGATGCATGGTTTTTTCGCATCTGGAGGACTTGCTAGAAAGCCTGGGAATGCTGGAATATGATTCATGAGGAGAGGCAAAAGAGATTGAAAGGGCAATTAGCACAGTATACAATATGGACATAAGGAAACAGAACAAGAAAACTCCTCCACACGTCTAGCTACTTTGTTCAATCCATGGCAAAAGCAGCTGCTAGGATCCTTCATGCAACAAGATGGAAAACAGAATCCTGACCAGCTACTACTGACTGATTAGACAAAGCGTTAGAATACGGGACACCAGCAACACTTGCGTTCTTGAAGCAAAAGGCAAGAACTTTGCAATCCAGAAGAAAGCGGAGTCCCATAGGAGATCAGATTGGGGCGGGGGGGAAGGAGGTGGAGAGAAATCCTGGACTTTCAGACTGGCTATGTAAGCCTGGGGGGAAGAAGCATCAGTATGTCATCTACGGCGTTAGGGAGATGTACAAGAAGAAGAGAAGCATAGTTAAATGGCAGCCTGATGTGTGTGTGTTTTGTTGTTTTTTCCCTATCTTGGAATAGTAGTCCTGTAATATGCAAGCTGTAGCATTTCTCTCTTTACTGAACCAAAACGGTCCAGTAAAAAAAGAAAAGGGCTCGGAGTCCCTTTCGGCCCCTGCGTTCCCGTCCCCGGGGAGGCCGCGAAAAACAGCGGCACGGGACAAAAAAAGAAAGCAGAGGTTTAAGGGGACGGCCCTGAGTGCCTTTAAAGCCCTGCTCTCTGCTCAAAACACGAACCGCCACCAATTCTTGAAAAGTTCATGGAAGTTTGTGACGGCAGGCTAAAAATCGTCATGAACTTCAGTTGGTGAGCCGCTTGGTGCCCATGCCTACCCCTCGCATTCACTCTCCATCCACACACACACACACACACTGACACACACACACACACACACGTTCTGTCCACCAGAAAGAACGGGCACCCCACCTCAGTCCACACGAAGGGACGAGGCCCCCGGCTCCGTCCCTGCAAAGGGACGGGCACCCCAGCTGCGTCCACTTCAGGGGACGTGCACCCGTTCTCCGGCCATCTGAAGGGTCGGGCACTGTGCTCCGTTCATCTGTGTGGACTGGCACTCAAACTCTGTCCCTGCGAACGGATGGGCTCTCAAGCCCTGTCCGTCCAGACAGAGGAGCGCTCAAGCCCTGTCCGCCGCAGCAGATGGGCACTCAAGCCCTGTCCGTCGAAACGAATGGGCGTTTGGTCCCTGTCCGTCGGAACGGATGGGCACGCAGGGTTGCACTCACTCACTCGCTCACTCACACTCTCAATCTGCATCCCTACGCAACCCCCTCCCCCCAGCTACCTGCCACTGATGCCCACCCCCACCCCCCGGCCGACTGCCGCCAGCTTCTGCCAGCCAACGTCATCAGGAGCTTCAGGCCTGGCATCACGCCAGGCTTCGGGTCGCCTGGTGCCCCCTGCTTAGCAAGCCCTTCCGCTTCCGCGGAAGAACTTGCCTTCTGGATGCTCCCCAGTCTCTTCGCACGTGGCCCTCCTCTCCCGGTCAGCTCTCCTCCTCTTTGGATGGCCTCGATCTGCAAGCTTCCTCAGTCTGCTGAAGAAACAGACAACAAGTCTACAAGGCCAGTCTGAGAACTCAGGGCCCCTTCCACCTCAGCCCGCTCCCCTTCCCACTTCCCGAAAGAGCACACAGTGAGCCGAAAGGTTTAGCTCTCCCAGACACTGCCTTCCCCGTTGCTGGCATACAGGTCACAAGCCCTCCTTGCCCAACCCACCCACTGGGGACCAGGAGGGGCAGAGAGGCAAGCGAAGGAGTTGGGGAACATCGCTCACCTCTTTCAGTGGCCACGACTCCCTTGAGGGCTTGCAGGAGAACCTCATCAAAACTCCCCCGGGGTATCCCTACAAGGAAAACCCGTGGTAAGCAGGGACGGCTCCTGCCCTTCCCTCCACCGGCATCCTCCAGGCTCCTCCACTGCCTTCGGTTGGCCAGCATCAACTGGCGGCTGCAAGCCCGAGTACATCTATTTCAACCTGTGCACTACCTTCCCTTCATACCTTAACTAAGGGAGCCCCTCCTCACACACACACACACACACACACACACACCACTCCATTCACACCACTCTCTGCCCCACTCAAAACATCCCCTAGGCATGGGCACCAACCAGGGATATGCGGTTAGGTTCCTGGCTGAACTAGGGACGGAACCGCAATCCGAACGGTGCGTCGGGAGGAGAAATAAGGGGCCGAAGAGGACTAGGAGTTGCCTTGCAGCTTCGCATATGAAGTCCTACAAACCAGCGGCAGCACCGGTTGAGAGTACGGACTGGATTCCGGACCCTCAAGGAAGGAAGCAGTGTGAAAACAGAGAGAATGGACCCTAAGGAAGCCATTCATAAGGACTGAGGATTTAAAAAAAAAAACTGCTGCGAATGATCCAGAGGAAAGATCAAGAGTAAAGCTTGAAACTGCTTGCTAAACATATCGTTTCAGTGTCAAAAGAGACCAAGCCCATTGCTTTGGCCAATGCCTTCGATACGCAAACTTCAAAAGAAAAAAAACAGAATGAGACAGTGTAATTTTGGAGAGGGGAAGGAACGGCAAATTATTAAGGCTGAAGGGAAGACTGTAGCTTGGCTAATTTAACCTCCAGCAGGCTCTACAAGGGAATAACCAGTGACTGTAGGAGGCCTGCTTATTCTCATTTGCTAGCGGGCCATTCAAAACATATCGTTATTGCAGGGTGACTCCAGTAGTTGACAAGTTAAAGACTGCGCGCCACAATGGGCTTGAAGCCTTGGAAAGAAGAGAAGCCTGGCCCAGTGGGAGTCATTGTGGGGACACTGAATTTCAGATGTTAACAGAAAACGGGGATAAGATGCTTTTTAGGTAGCTTGCTGCTTCCCAAGGTAGAGCAGGAATGGCAAAAACTCCTATCAGCCAATGCTGGGAACGGCAGGAGACAGATGCATGGTTTTTTCGCATCTGGAGGACTTGCTAGAAAGCCTGGGAATGCTGGAATATGATTCATGAGGAGAGGCAAAAGAGATTGAAAGGGCAATTAGCACAGTATACAATATGGACATAAGGAAACAGAACAAGAAAACTCCTCCACACGTCTAGCTACTTTGTTCAATCCATGGCAAAAGCAGCTGCTAGGATCCTTCATGCAACAAGATGGAAAACAGAATCCTGACCAGCTACTACTGACTGATTAGACAAAGCGTTAGAATACGGGACACCAGCAACACTTGCGTTCTTGAAGCAAAAGGCAAGAACTTTGCAATCCAGAAGAAAGCGGAGTCCCATAGGAGATCAGATTGGGGCGGGGGGGAAGGAGGTGGAGAGAAATCCTGGACTTTCAGACTGGCTATGTAAGCCTGGGGGGAAGAAGCATCAGTATGTCATCTACGGCGTTAGGGAGATGTACAAGAAGAAGAGAAGCATAGGGAAATGGCAGCCTGATGTGTGTGTGTTTTGTTGTTTTTTCCCTATCTTGGAATAGTAGTCCTGTAATATGCAAGCTGTAGCATTTCTCTCTTTACTGAACCAAAACGGTCCAGTAAAAAAAGAAAAGGGCTCGGAGTCCCTTTCGGCCCCTGCGTTCCCGTCCCCGGGGAGGCCGCGAAAAACAGCGGCACGGGACAAAAAAAGAAAGCAGAGGTTTAAGGGGACGGCCCTGAGTGCCTTTAAAGCCCTGCTCTCTGCTCAAAACACGAACCGCCACCAATTCTTGAAAAGTTCATGGAAGTTTGTGACGGCAGGCTAAAAATCGTCATGAACTTCAGTTGGTGAGCCGCTTGGTGCCCATGCCTACCCCTCGCATTCACTCTCCGTCCACACACACACACACACACTGACACACACACACACACACACGTTCTGTCCACCAGAAAGAACGGGCACCCCACCTCAGTCCACACGAAGGGACGAGGCCCCCGGCTCCGTCCCTGCGAAGGGACGGGCACCCCAGCTGCGTCCACTTCAGGGGACGTGCACCCGTGCTCCGGCCATCTGAAGGGTCGGGCACTGTGCTCCGTTCATCTGTGTGGACTGGCACTCAAACTCTGTCCCTGCGAACGGATGGGCTCGCAAGCCCTGTCCGTCCAGACAGAGGAGCGCTCAAGCCCTGTCCGCCGCAGCAGATGGGCACTCAAGCCCTGTCCGTCGAAACGAATGGGCGTTTGGTCCCTGTCCGTCGGAACGGATGGGCACGCAGGGTTGCACTCACTCACTCGCTCACTCACACTCTCACTCTGCATCCCTACGCAACCCCCTCCCCCCAGCTACCTGCCACTGATGCCCACCCCCACCCCCCGGCCGACTGCCGCCAGCTTCTGCCAGCCAACGTCATCAGGAGCTTCAGGCGTGGCATCACGCCAGGCTTCGGGTCGCCTGGTGCCCCCTGCTTAGCAAGCCCTTCCGCTTCCGCGGAAGAACTTGCCTTCTGGATGCTCCCCCGTCTCTTCGCACGTGGCCCTCCTCTCCCGGTCAGCTCTCCTCCTCTTTGGATGGCCTCGATCTGCAAGCTTCCTCAGTCTGCTGAAGAAACAGACAACAAGGCCAGTCTGAGAACTCAGGGCCCCTTCCACCTCAGCCCGCTCCCCTTCCCACTTCCCGAAAGAGCAAACAGTGAGCCGAAAGGTTTAGCTCTCCCAGATACTGCCTTCCCCGTTGCTGGCATACAGGTCACAAGCCCTCCTTGCCCAACCCACCCACTGGGGACCAGGAGGGGCAGAGAGGCAAGCGAAGGAGTTGGGGAACATCGCTCACCTCTTTCAGTGGCCACGACTCCCTTGAGGGCTTGCAGGAGAACCTCATCAAAACTCCCCCGGGGTATCCCTACAAGGAAAACCCGTGGTAAGCAGGGACGGCTCCTGCCCTTCCCTCCACCGGCATCCTCCAGGCTCCTCCACTGCCTTCGGTTGGCCAGCATCAACTGGCGGCTGCAAGCCCGAGTACATCTATTTCAACCTGTGCACTACCTTCCCTTCATACCTTAACTAAGGGAGCCCCTCCTCACACACACACACACACACACACACACACACCACTCCATTCACACCACTCCCTGCCCCACTCAAAACATCCCCTAGGCATGGGCACCAACCAGGGATATGCGGTTAGGTTCCTGGCTGAACTAGGGACGGAACCGCAATCCGAACGGTGCGTCGGGAGGAGAAATAAGGGGCCGAAGAGGACTACGAGTTGCCTTGCAGCTTCGCATATGAAGTCCTACAAACCAGCGGCAGCACCGGTTGAGAGTACGGACTGGATTCCGGACCCTCAAGGAAGGAAGCAGTGTGAAAACAGAGAGAATGGACCCTAAGGAAACCATTCATAAGGACTGAGGATTTAAAAAAAAAAACTGCTGCGAATGATCCAGAGGAAAGATCAAGAGTAAAGCTTGAGACTGCTTGCTAAAAGTATCGTTTCAGTGTCAAAAGAGACCAAGCCCATCGCTTTGGCCAATGCCTTCGATACGCAAACTTCAAAAGAAAAAAAACAGAATGAGACAGTGTAATTTTGGAGAGGGGAAGGAACGGCAAATTATTAAGGCTGAAGGGAAGACTGTAGCTTGGCTAATTTAACCTCCAGCAGGCTCTACAAGGGAATAACCAGTGACTGTAGGAGGCCTGCTTATTCTCATTTGCTAGCGGGCCATTCAAAACATATCGTTATTGCAGGGTGACTCCAGAAGTTGACAAGTTAAAGACTGCGCGCCACAATGGGCTTGAAGCCTTGGAAAGAAGAGAAGCCTGGCCCAGTGGGAGTCATTGTGGGGACACTGAATTTCAGATGTTAACAGAAAACGGGGATAAGATGCTTTTTAGGTAGCTTGCTGCTTCCCAAGGTAGAGCAGGAATGGCAAAAACTCCTATCAGCCAATGCTGGGAACGGCAGGAGACAGATGCATGGTTTTTTCGCATCTGGAGGACTTGCTAGAAAGCCTGGGAATGCTGGAATATGATTCATGAGGAGAGGCAAAAGAGATTGAAAGGGCAATTAGCACAGTATACAATATGGACATAAGGAAACAGAACAAGAAAACTCCTCCACACGTCTAGCTACTTTGTTCAATCCATGGCAAAAGCAGCTGCTAGGATCCTTCATGCAACAAGATGGAAAACAGAATCCTGACCAGCTACTACTGACTGATTAGACAAAGCGTTAGAATACGGGACACCAGCAACACTTGCGTTCTTGAAGCAAAAGGCAAGAACTTTGCAATCCAGAAGAAAGCGGAGTCCCATAGGAGATCAGATTGGGGCGGGGGGGAAGGAGGTGGAGAGAAATCCTGGACTTTCAGACTGGCTATGTAAGCCTGGGGGGAAGAAGCATCAGTATGTCATCTACGGCGTTAGGGAGATGTACAAGAAGAAGAGAAGCATAGGGAAATGGCAGCCTGATGTGTGTGTGTTTTGTTGTTTTTTCCCTATCTTGGAATAGTAGTCCTGTAATATGCAAGCTGTAGCATTTCTCTCTTTACTGAACCAAAACGGTCCAGTAAAAAAAGAAAAGGGCTCGGAGTCCCTTTCGGCCCCTGCGTTCCCGTCCCCGGGGAGGCCGCGAAAAACAGCGGCAGGGGACAAAAAAAGAAAGCAGAGGTTTAAGGGGACGGCCCTGAGTGCCTTTAAAGCCCTGCTCTCTGCTCAAAACACGAACCGCCACCAATTCTTGAAAAGTTCATGGAAGTTTGTGACGGCAGGCTAAAAATCGTCATGAACTTCAGTTGGTGAGCCGCTTGGTGCCCATGCCTACCCCTCGCATTCACTCTCCGTCCACACACACACACACTGACACACACACACACACACGTTCTGTCCACCAGAAAGAACGGGCACCCCACCTCAGTCCACACGAAGGGACGAGGCCCCCGGCTCCGTCCCTGCGAAGGGACGGGCACCCCAGCTGCGTCCACTTCAGGGGACGTGCACCCGTGCTCCGGCCATCTGAAGGGTCGGGCACTGTGCTCCATTCATCTGTGTGGACTGGCACTCAAACTCTGTCCCTGCGAACGGATGGGCTCGCAAGCCCTGTCCGTCCAGACAGAGGAGCGCTCAAGCCCTGTCCGCCGCAGCAGATGGGCACTCAAGCCCTGTCCGTCGAAACGAATGGGCGTTTGGTCCCTGTCCGTCGGAACGGATGGGCACGCAGGGTTGCACTCACTCACTCGCTCACTCACACTCTCACTCTGCATCCCTACGCAACCCCCTCCCCCCCGCTACCTGCCACTGATGCCCACCCCCACCCCCCGGCCGACTGCCGCCAGCTTCTGCCAGCCAACGTCATCAGGAGCTTCAGGCGTGGCATCACGCCAGGCTTCGGGTCGCCTGGTGCCCCCTGCTTAGCAAGCCCTTCCGCCTCCGCGGAAGAACTTGCCTTCTGGATGCTCCCCCGTCTCTTCGCACGTGGCCCTCCTCTCCCGATCAGCTCTCCTCCTCTCTGGATGGCCTCGATCTGCAAGCTTCCTCAGTCTGCTGAAGAAACAGACAACAAGTCTACAAGGCCAGTCTGAGAACTCAGGGCCCCTTCCACCTCAGCCCGCTCCCCTTCCCACTTCCCGAAAGAGCACACAGTGAGCCGAAAGGTTTAGCTCTCCCAGACACTGCCTTCCCCGTTGCTGGCATACAGGTCACAAGCCCTCCTTGCCCAACCCACCCACTGGGGACCAGGAGGGGCAGAGAGGCAAGCGAAGGAGTTGGGGAACATCGCTCACCTCTTTCAGTGGCCACGACTCCCTTGAGGGCTTGCAGGAGAACCTCATCAAAACTCCCCCGGGGTATCCCTACAAGGAAAACCCGTGGTAAGCAGGGACGGCTCCTGCCCTACCCTCCACCGGCATCCTCCAGGCTCCTCCACTGCCTTCGGTTGGCCAGCATCAACTGGCGGCTGCAAGCCCGAGTACATCTATTTCAACCTGTGCACTACCTCCCCTTCATACCTTAACTAAGGGAGCCCCTCCTCACACACACACACACACACCACTCCATTCACACCACTCCCTGCCCCACTCAAACCATCCCCTAGGCATGGGCACCAACCAGGGATATGCGGTTAGGTTCCTGGCTGAACTAGGGACGGAACCGCAATCCGAACGGTGCGTCGGGAGGAGAAATAAGGGGCCGAAGAGGACTAGGAGTTGCCTTGCAGCTTCGCATATGAAGTCCTACCAACCAGCGGCAGCACCGGTTGAGAGTACGGACTGGATTCCGGACCCTCAAGGAAGGAAGCAGTGTGAAAACAGAGAGAATGGACCCTAAGGAAGCCATTCATAAGGACTGAGGATTTAAAAAAAAAAACTGCTGAGAATGATCCAGAGGAAAGATCAAGAGTAAAGCTTGAGACTGCTTGCTAAACATATCGTTTCAGTGTCAAAAGAGACCAAGCCCATCGCTTTGGCCAATGCCTTCGATACGCAAACTTCAAAAGAAAAAAAACAGAATGAGACAGTGTAATTTTGGAGAGGGGAAGGAACGGCAAATTATTAAGGCTGAAGGGAAGACTGTAGCTTGGCTAATTTAACCTCCAGCAGGCTCTACAAGGGAATAACCAGTGACTGTAGGAGGCCTGCTTATTCTCATTTGCTAGCGGGCCATTCAAAACATATCGTTATTGCAGGGTGACTCCAGAAGTTGACAAGTTAAAGACTGCGCGCCACAATGGGCTTGAAGCCTTGGAAAGAAGAGAAGCCTGGCCCAGTGGGAGTCATTGTGGGGACACTGAATGTCAGATGTTAACAGAAAACGGGGATAAGATGCTTTTTAGGTAGCTTGCTGCTTCCCAAGGTAGAGCAGGAATGGCAAAAACTCCTATCAGCCAATGCTGGGAACGGCAGGAGACAGATGCATGGTTTTTTCGCATCTGGAGGACTTGCTAGAAAGCCTGGGAATGCTGGAATATGATTCATGAGGAGAGGCAAAAGAGATTGAAAGGGCAATTAGCACAGTATACAATATGGACATAAGGAAACAGAACAAGAAAACTCCTCCACACGTCTAGCTACTTTGTTCAATCCATGGCAAAAGCAGCTGCTAGGATCCTTCATGCAACAAGATGGAAAACAGAATCCTGACCAGCTACTACTGACTGATTAGACAAAGCGTTAGAATACGGGACACCAGCAACACTTGCGTTCTTGAAGCAAAAGGCAAGAACTTTGCAATCCAGAAGAAAGCGGAGTCCCATAGGAGATCAGATTGGGGCGGGGGGGAAGGAGGTGGAGAGAAATCCTGGACTTTCAGACTGGCTATGTAAGCCTGGGGGGAAGAAGCATCAGTATGTCATCTACGGCGTTAGGGAGATGTACAAGAAGAAGAGAAGCATAGGGAAATGGCAGCCTGATGTGTGTGTGTTTTGTTGTTTTTTCCCTATCTTGGAATAGTAGTCCTGTAATATGCAAGCTGTAGCATTTCTCTCTTTACTGAACCAAAACGGTCCAGTAAAAAAAGAAAAGGGCTCGGAGTCCCTTTCGGCCCCTGCGTTCCCGTCCCCGGGGAGGCCGCGAAAAACAGCGGCAGGGGACAAAAAAAGAAAGCAGAGGTTTAAGGGGACGGCCCTGAGTGCCTTTAAAGCCCTGCTCTCTGCTCAAAACACGAACCGCCACCAATTCTTGAAAAGTTCATGGAAGTTTGTGACGGCAGGCTAAAAATCGTCATGAACTTCAGTTGGTGAGCCGCTTGGTGCCCATGCCTACCCCTCGCATTCACTCTCCGTCCACACACACACACACTGACACACACACACACACACACGTTCTGTCCACCAGAAAGAACGGGCACCCCACCTCAGTCCACACGAAGGGACGAGGCCCCCGGCTCCGTCCCTGTGAAGGGACGGGCACCCCAGCTGCGTCCACTTCAGGGGACGTGCACCCGTGCTCCGGCCGTCTGAAGGGTCGGGCACTGTGCTCCGTTCATCTGTGTGGACTGGCACTCAAACTCTGTCCCTGCGAACGGATGGGCTCGCAAGCCCTGTCCGTCCAGACAGAGGAGCGCTCAAGCCCTGTCCGCCGCAGCAGATGGGCACTCAAGCCCTGTCCGTCGAAAGGAATGGGCGTTTGGTCCCTGTCCGTCGGAACGGATGGGCACGCAGGGTTGCACTCACTCACTCGCTCACTCACACTCTCACTCTGCATCCCTACGCAACCCCCTCCCCCCCGCTACCTGCCACTGATGCCCACCCCCACCCCCCGGCCGACTGCCGCCAGCTTCTGCCAGCCAACGTCATCAGGAGCTTCAGGCGTGGCATCACGCCAGGCTTCGGGTCGCCTGGTGCCCCCTGCTTAGCAAGCCCTTCCGCCTCCGCGGAAGAACTTGCCTTCTGGATGCTCCCCCGTCTCTTCGCACGTGGCCCTCCTCTCCCGATCAGCTCTCCTCCTCTCTGGATGGCCTCGATCTGCAAGCTTCCTCAGTCTGCTGAAGAAACAGACAACAAGTCTACAAGGCCAGTCTGAGAACTCAGGGCCCCTTCCACCTCAGCCCGCTCCCCTTCCCACTTTCCGAAAGAGCACACAGTGAGCCGAAAGGTTTAGCTCTCCCAGACACTGCCTTCCCCGTTGCTGGCATACAGGTCACAAGCCCTCCTTGCCCAACCCACCCACTGGGGACCAGGAGGGGCAGAGAGGCAAGCGAAGGAGTTGGGGAACATCGCTCACCTCTTTCAGTGGCCACGACTCCCTTGAGGGCTTGCAGGAGAACCTCATCAAAACTCCCCCGGGGTATCCCTACAAGGAAAACCCGTGGTAAGCAGGGACGGCTCCTGCCCTACCCTCCACCGGCATCCTCCAGGCTCCTCCACTGCCTTCGGTTGGCCAGCATCAACTGGCGGCTGCAAGCCCGAGTACATCTATTTCAACCTGTGCACTACCTCCCCTTCATACCTTAACTAAGGGAGCCCCTCCTCACACACACACACACACACACACACCACTCCATTCACACCACTCCCTGCCCCACTCAAACCATCCCCTAGGCATGGGCACCAACCAGGGATATGCGGTTAGGTTCCTGGCTGAACTAGGGACGGAACCGCAATCCGAACGGTGCGTCGGGAGGAGAAATAAGGGGCCGAAGAGGACTAGGAGTTGCCTTGCAGCTTCGCATATGAAGTCCTACAAACCAGCGGCAGCACCGGTTGAGAGTACGGACTGGATTCCGGACCCTCAAGGAAGGAAGCAGTGTGAAAACAGAGAGAATGGACCCTAAGGAAGCCATTCATAAGGACTGAGGATTTTAAAAAAAAACTGCTGAGAATGATCCAGAGGAAAGATCAAGAGTAAAGCTTGAGACTGCTTGCTAAACGTATCGTTTCAGTGTCAAAAGAGACCAAGCCCATCGCTTTGGCCAATGCCTTCGATACGCAAACTTCAAAAGAAAAAAAACAGAATGAGACAGTGTAATTTTGGAGAGGGGAAGGAACAGCAAATTATTAAGGCTGAAGGGAAGACTGTAGCTTGGCTAATTTAACCTCCAGCAGGCTCTACAAGGGAATAACCAGTGACTGTAGGAGGCCTGCTTATTCTCATTTGCTAGCGGGCCATTCTAAACATATCTTTATTGCAGGGTGACTCCAGAAGTTGACAAGTTAAAGACTGCGCGCCACAATGGGCTTGAAGCCTTGGAAAGAAGAGAAGGCTGGCCCAGTGGGAGTCATTGTGGGGACACTGAATGTCAGATGTTAACAGAAAACGGGGATAAGATGCTTTTTAGGTAGCTTGCTGCTTCCCAAGGTAGAGCAGGAATGGCAAAAACTCCTATCAGCCAATGCTGGGAACGGCAGGAGACAGATGCATGGTTTTTTCGCATCTGGAGGACTTGCTAGAAAGCCTGGGAATGCTGGAATATGATTCATGAGGAGAGGCAAAAGAGATTGAAAGGGCAATTAGCACAGTATACAATATGGACATAAGGAAACAGAACAAGAAAACTCTTCCACACGTCTAGCTACTTTGTTCAATCCATGGCAAAAGCAGCTGCTAGGATCCTTCATGCAACAAGATGGAAAACAGAATCCTGACCAGCTACTACTGACTGATTAGACAAAGCGTTATACGGGACACCAGCAACACTTGCGTTCTTGAAGCAAAAGGCAAGAACTTTGCAATCCAGAAGAAAGCGGAGTCCCATAGGAGATCAGATTGGGGCTGTCAGGATTGTAGAATCTCTGTCATAAATTAGCCTGAGTTCCTCCATGTCAGTTATACTGCTTTGATTGGGCCTGGCGCCTGCTTGCCCTGGCCTTGTAGTTTGTAAGCTATAAAGTAGAGTAGTGATGTTATGTTAACCTTTATCTTGTTGTGGGCTCACAGGGTTGTTGTCACCTCTCTCAAGGCTGGGAGAATGGAATCCTGTTGTTTTAACACACATGTCTTTTCTCTCCTACCCCCCTCCTTGGGAACTGTCAAGTTTTGGGCGGGAGAAATGTATTGATAAGCTGGGGCAAATCTGGCCTCTGGTCAGATTTGACTTTCAGTCCAATGCGTATAGTGCTAATCAATAAAACTCTTTTCTTTTGAATAAGTTTTGTTGTGAGTTTCCTGTGCGTCTGACATCAAGTCAAATCTCACAACTCCTTTCACCTGCAAAAATGCAGGGCGAGGGACATACTTTTTCTGAGCAGGGAGAGGGCCTGGATTGGGACCTTTCCCAGGGCGACGGCGCTGGTGCAGGGCCGTACAGCTCGGGCATGCTGAGGGCAGTCTCGGGGACAACCCCGGGGCCCGAGGAATTTTTGGAACGACACGTCACCCAGCGTAGGCGATTGTCAAAGTACGACCGCCCTACTGGGGACGAATTGTGGCCGGAGCACCTGGCACTGCCTAGCTACGGACTGGAGCCTGTGGGTGAGACGCAGGACTTGCAGTACAAGCTGGACAGGGTGACCAACTGGCTGCAGGACCTTTCGGGTCGGCTGGATCCGGAGGAGAAACGCTGGACACAACGCCTGTTGAAGGAAGTGCTCGGTGGTGGTGCGCACGATACCAGCGGGCGCAGAGCGAGCGGTGGGCTTGCCCTGCGGGAGCACGGCATGGCGGATACGCAAGCAGCAGCGGATGCTGAAGCGGTGGCCAGGGCCAGAGCGCAGCTGGAGATCGAGGCGGAGGCGGCGGCGGCTCGAGCGAGAGCGCAGAGGGAAAGGGAAAACGAAGACGAGGAGCGGGAGGACGCGGGCGGCGCTGGCGGCGACGGAGCCGGAGGCGACGGCGCGGACGGAGACGAGGAAGCGGCGGCGGCGGCGGCGGCGGCGGCGGACGTTGCGGGAGCCGAGGCGGCAGCAGCAGCAGCGGCATGAGAAGCAGCGGCGGCGGCCGCGCGGGCAGCAGAGGCGGCGAGGGTGGCGGATCGAGCGAGAGCGGCGGCGGGAAGAGGACGAGGCATCGGCCGTGGTGCAAGACCCCTGGTCCCAGCCCCGGCGCCAGCGGATTGGGGCCCAGGACGCCTACCCCCCCACCTCCGTGGAGTGGAGATGCGGAGCACCTATAAATTCAAGGCTAAGTTTTCGGGGAACCCCGCGGATTTTCCTACATTCCTGGTGCATCTCCAGGCCTACATGATGGACATGGGTTTTACTTTCCATGACGACGCCGAGCGGGTGCGCTTTGTGGGGGAAGCCCTAGAAGGCAAGGCTGCCAAATGGTTTGTGGACTTGTACCGTTACCATCCCCAAGCCATCCGTAACTACAACCATTTCCTGCGGGCCATGCGCCAGATGTACGTGGAGCCGTTCGAACGGGAGACTGCAGAGAAGAAACTCCGAGCTCACCGGCAAGGGAAATTGTCAGTGGTTGAGTATGCCAGGGAATTTAAGGAGCTGGCGTCTTCGGTGCCGGACTGGACCGAACCCCAACGCGTACTGGCGTTTGTGGGGGGCCTCAATCCCACTCTGGCTGACAAATGCCTCCTTTTGGAAGACCCGCTTACAGTCGACGGGTGGGTCCAATTGGCTGGAGAGATGGAAAATCGATTGGAGCGGGCCTCGATGGTTCAGGTCCTGGCGGGTAAAACCGTGGCGAAGACTTCCACCCCGGCGAAAGTCAAGCCCCGAGCGAAGCTGGAGCCGACTGAGCGCACCCGGCGCATGGCGAAAGGGCTGTGCTTGGGCTGCGGCCAAGCGGGGCATTTCCTCGCACAATGCCCGTCAAAAGCGGGATCGACCCCGAGAGCCACGAGCAGCCCCCCACCGAAAGCTCAGCCCGCCAAGAAAGCCGCTCCGAAGAAAAGTGCCAAGTCTCTTCTGGTGCCAGTGGCTGCCGTACCGGCAGTGGACGACTCGGAGGAAAGTAGCGGGCTGGAGGAGGAGGACCAAGCTGAGGCGCAGTCGGGAAACGAGGACGGTCTGCTGTAAAGGCGCCCCGCCAGCAGGCCGCCAACAGGGGCAAACGCGCGGTGAGTGATTCCCCCTTGCTGCTCTTACCTGCCAATCTCTCCAACCCCAAGTCGGGGAAAACAGTGGGTGTCCGATGTATCGTGGACTCGGGGTGCACCCAATCCTTAGTGAGCCCGGCGCTGGCCGAGACTTTGGGGGTGGGAAAGGTGCCGCTGAGAGAACCCTTGCCAATCACCCAATTAGATGGGAAATGTGCCCCCGGAGGGGAAGCCACGGCAAAAACGCGCCCAATGGACTTGGACATAAAAAAACATTGGGAGCAAATCCAACCTTTGGTAGCCCCTCACTCTGCCTTCCCTTGCGTGTTGGGATTGGATTGGCTGAAGGAACATGACCCCCTAGTGAAATGGAAAGAAGGGACTGTGGAATTCACCTCTCCCGCTTGCGAGCAGCACGCTCGGCCGCGGAGCCCCCCGAGCTCGGGGGTTGTGGCCGCATTGGGATCCGGGGGGGCAGCGCTTCCTCCCGAGTATCGGGACTTTGCTGATGTGTTCGCGGAGGTGGAGTGCAACCAACTTCCCCCCCATCGTAAAACTGACTGTGCAATTGAATTGAAGAAGGGGGAACCCCTCCCCAAAGCCAAGCTTTACTCCATGAGCCCGCGGGAAATGGCGGAGCTCAGGGACTTTTTGGATAAAAACTTGGCGAGGGGCTTTATTAGACCGGCCACATCGTCCCTGGCGGCCCCGGTCCTCTTTGTGAAAAAGAAAGACGGTTCACTGCGTTTGTGCACCGACTACCGGGGTTTGAACGCAGTCTCCACATGCAACGCCTACCCGCTCCCCCTGATAAAGGACTTATTGGGCCACTTGGGGAAGGCGCGAATCTTCACGAAACTGGATTTAAGGGAGGCCTATTACCGGGTCCGAATAAAGAAGGGACACGAATATTTGACAGCCTTTAACACTCCCCTGGGGCAGTTTGAGTACACTGTAATGCCGTTCGGCCTCGCCGGCGCTCCGGGCGTGTTCATGAATATGATTAATGAAATTATGCATGATTTATTGTACCAGGGGGTGTTGGTTTATATTGATGATATTCTTGTGTATTCAGAAAATGTTGAGAGTCATGCTAACCTGGTCCGTGAGGTGCTCCGCCGCTTGCGGGAGCACCAGTTGTTTGCCAAACTGTCAAAATGCGAGTTCCACCAAGATGCGGTGGAGTTTCTGGGCTTCAGGGTCTCCCAGGCTGGGATAAAAATGGACCCGGGCAAAGTGCGGGACCTGTTGGCGTGGGAACCCCCCCGTACTAGGAGGCAATTACAAAGTTTCTTGGGGTTCGCTAATTTTTATAGAATCTTTATCCCCAATTTTGCCAAAGTGGCGTTGCCTCTTACTGATTTGTTGAAAACCAAACAAGGGGGAAAGACAGCTAACCGTCCGGGGGCGCCTCTCCATTGGACTCCCCCATGCCAGGACGCGTTTGACAGACTGAAATTGTTGTTTACGTCCGAACCGGCGCTGGCCCATGCTGACCCAACTAGGCAATTCACCGTGCAAGTAGATTCCTCGGACGTGGCAATGGGGGCCGTGATCCTCCAAGAGGGGGAGGATGGGAAATTGCACCCGCTGGCCTATCTTTCTAAGAAATTTTCTGGGGCGGAACGAAACTGGGCCATTTGGGAGAAGGAAGCGGCTGCAGTCAAATTGGCTCTTTCCACTTGGAGGCATTGGTTAGAGGGGTCCGCAGTGCCATTTGTGGTCTGGACGGATCATAAAAACCTCCAGGCGCTCAAGCAGCCCCGCTCACTTTCGGCAAAGCAGATGAGATGGGCGGAGTTTTTCGCTCGTTTTAACTTCTCCCTTAAACATCTACCCGGCAAAATGAACTTTCTGGCAGACGCCCTGTCGCACCTGCCCCAGTACAACAGCAAACGAGACCCATTGGTGGATACAGTTTTTACCCCCGCCCAACTGGGAATGGCCGCGGTGACGCGCAGCCACACGAAGTCTGTAACGCCCATTCCAGGGGGTTGGGTCCAGAAGGAGTTGTCACAGGACTCGGAATTCTACTCCCTCCGCCCCGATCTGACTGAGAAGGGGGGGCTCTTTTTCAAAGGCGAGAGACTTTTTGTCCCGGCTGCGGCCAGGGGAGAGGTTTTAAAACTTTGTCACGATGCGAAAACAGCTGGACATTTTGGGTTTGTGAAAACTCTGCACCTGGTCAGAAGACAGTATTGGTGGCCCTCTCTGCGCAAGGATGTAGAAAAGTATGTGCAGGGGTGCCCCATTTGTGTCGCCTCAAAACCTGCTGGGGGAAAGAAAAAAGGGCTGTTGCAGCCCCAGCCCACCCCCTCTCGGCCTTGGACGGATGTCACTATGGATTTTATTACGGACTTACCTCCCAGTCAAGGGAAAACCGTCATTTGGGTGGTAGTGGACGCTTTTTCAAAGCAGGCTCATTTTATCCCGTGCACGGCCTTGCCTACTGCAGCCAAATTGGCTTCAATGTTTATTAACCACGTGGTACGTCTGCACGGGATCCCGACACGTGTTCTGACGGATCGGGGCCCCCAGTTCGTTGCCAAGTTCTGGCGGGAGCTCCTGAAGTTGTTAGGCATAGAACAAGCCCTCACCTCAGGCTATCACCCCGAGTCTAATGGCCAGACCGAGAGAGTCAACCAGATCTTGGAGCAATACTTACGCTGCTATATCAATCATCAGCAAGATGACTGGGTTTCCTTACTGCCACTCGCTGAATTTGCCTATAACAATGGGGCCCACGCCTCAACGGGGGTATCCCCCTTCAAGGTGGTGTATGGGACTGATTTAGTGGCAGCACCCACTTGGGAACTTAGCTCCACCGAAGCCCCTGACATAAATAAGTGGGCTGCAACCATCAGTGCAGGGTGGCCGGAGATAGTTGCCAGCCTCAAAGGAGCGAAACAGGCCTATAAAGCCCAGGCAGATAAAAAACGGGTACCTGCACCAGAATGGAAAGTGGGAGATCTGGCCTATTTGTCCACAAAGAATTTGCGGTGTCAACAAAAATCCAAGAAGCTTGGCCCAAAATATGTGGGCCCATTTAAAGTGGTTAAACTAATAAATGCTGTAACTGTGGAACTTGCTTTACCAAAGACTTATAGGAATGTGCATCCGGTTTTTCATTCCAGCCTGCTGCGGAGAGCTCCCGTCCCGGATGAATGGCACCCTCCTCCAGCTACGCCTGTGCCGATATACATCGACAAAGACACCCACTATGAAGTTAACCAAATTTTAGACTCTCGTATGCATAAGGGTCGCCTCCAGTATTTGGTCGATTGGAAAGATTTTCCCTCTGGGGACAAGGAGTGGGTTGAGGCTGGGAATGTGAAGGCACCCCGCCTTCTCCGGGCTTTCCATCGAGCATTCCCTGATTGTCCTCGCCCGGTGGATGCCGGCTAGGTGGGGGAGTGAGTTAGTTTTAATGCGGAGGGATGTCAGGATTGTAGAATCTCTGTCATAAATTAGCCTGAGTTCCTCCATGTCAGTTATACTGCTTTGATTGGGCCTGGCGCCTGCTTGCCCTGGCCTTGTAGTTTGTAAGCTATAAAGTAGAGTAGTGATGTTATGTTAACCTTTATCTTGTTGTGGGCTCACAGGGTTGTTGTCACCTCTCTCAAGGCTGGGAGAATGGAATCCTGTTGTTTTAACACACATGTCTTTTCTCTCCTACCCCCCTCCTTGGGAACTGTCAAGTTTTGGGCGGGAGAAATGTATTGATAAGCTGGGGCAAATCTGGCCTCTGGTCAGATTTGACTTTCAGTCCAATGCGTATAGTGCTAATCAATAAAACTCTTTTCTTTTGAATAAGTTTTGTTGTGAGTTTCCTGTGCGTCTGACAGGCGGGGGGGAAGGAGGTGGAGAGAAATCCTGGACTTTCAGACTGGCTATGTAAGCCTGGGGGGAAGAAGCATCAGTATGTCATCTACGGCGTTAGGGAGATGTACAAGAAGAAGAGAAGCATAGGGAAATGGCAGCCTGATGTGTGTGTGTTTTGTTGTTTTTTCCCTATCTTGGAATAGTAGTCCTGTAATATGCAAGCTGTAGCATTTCTCTCTTTACTGAACCAAAACGGTCCAGTAAAAAAAGAAAAGGGCTCGGAGTCCCTTTCGGCCCCTGCGTTCCCGTCCCCGGGGAGGCCGCGAAAAACAGCGGCACGGGACAAAAAAAGAAAGCAGAGGTTTAAGGGGACGGCCCTGAGTGCCTTTAAAGCCCTGCTCTCTGCTCAAAACACGAACCGCCACCAATTCTTGAAAAGTTCATGGAAGTTTGTGACGGCAGGCTAAAAATCGCCATGAACTTCAGTTGGTGAGCCGCTTGGTGCCCATGCCTACCCCTCGCATTCACTCTCCGTCCACACACACACACACTGACACACACACACACACACACGTTCTGTCCACCAGAAAGAACGGGCACCCCACCTCAGTCCACACGAAGGGACGAGGCCCCCGGCTCCGTCCGTGCGAAGGGACGGGCACCCCAGCTGCGTCCACTTCAGGGGACGTGCACCCGTGCTCCGGCCATCTGAAGGGTCGGGCACTGTGCTCCGTTCATCTGTGTGGACTGGCACTCAAACTCTGTCCCTGCGAACGGATGGGCTCGCAAGCCCTGTCCGTCCAGACAGAGGAGCGCTCAAGCCCTGTCCGCCGCAGCAGATGGGCACTCAAGCCCTGTCCGTCGAAACGAATGGGCGTTTGGTCCCTGTCCGTCGGAACGGATGGGCACGCAGGGTTGCACTCACTCACTCGCTCACTCACACTCTCACTCTGCATCCCTACGCAACCCCCTCCCCCCAGCTACCTGCCACTGATGCCCACCCCCACCCCCCGGCCGACTGCCGCCAGCTTCTGCCAGCCAACGTCATCAGGAGCTTCAGGCGTGGCATCACGCCAGGCTTCGGGTCGCCTGGTGCCCCCTGCTTAGCAAGCCCTTCCGCCTCCGCGGAAGAACTTGCCTTCTGGATGCTCCCCCGTCTCTTCGCACGTGGCCCTCCTCTCCCGATCAGCTCTCCTCCTCTCTAGATGGCCTCGATCTGCAAGCTTCCTCAGTCTGCTGAAGAAACAGACAACAAGTCTACAAGGCCAGTCTGAGAACTCAGGGCCCCTTCCACCTCAGCCCGCTCCCCTTCCCACTTCCCGAAAGAGCACACAGTGAGCCGAAAGGTTTAGCTCTCCCAGACACTTCCTTCCCCGTTGCTGGCATACAGGTCACAAGCCCTCCTTGCCCAACCCACCCACTGGGGACCAGGAGGGGCAGAGAGGCAAGCGAAGGAGTTGGGGAACATCGCTCACCTCTTTCAGTGGCCACGACTCCCTTGAGGGCTTGCAGGAGAACCTCATCAAAACTCCCCCGGGGTATCCCTACAAGGAAAACCCGTGGTAAGCAGGGACGGCTCCTGCCCTACCCTCCACCGGCATCCTCCAGGCTCCTCCACTGCCTTCGGTTGGCCAGCATCAACTGGCGGCTGCAAGCCCGAGTACATCTATTTCAACCTGTGCACTACCTCCCCTTCATACCTTAACTAAGGGAGCCCCTCCTCACACACACACACACACACACACACACACACACCACTCCATTCACACCACTCCCTGCCCCACTCAAACCATCCCCTAGGCATGGGCACCAACCAGGGATATGCGGTTAGGTTCCTGGCTGAACTAGGGACGGAACCGCAATCCGAACGGTGCGTCGGGAGGAGAAATAAGGGGCCGAAGAGGACTAGGAGTTGCCTTGCAGCTTCGCATATGAAGTCCTACAAACCAGCGGCAGCACCGGTTGAGAGTACGGACTGGATTCCGGACCCTCAAGGAAGGAAGCAGTGTGAAAACAGAGAGAATGGACCCTAAGGAAGCCATTCATAAGGACTGAGGATTTAAAAAAAAAAACTGCTGAGAATGATCCAGAGGAAAGATCAAGAGTTAAGCTTGAGACTGCTTGCTAAACGTATCGTTTCAGTGTCAAAAGAGACCAAGCCCATCGCTTTGGCCAATGCCTTCGATACGCAAACTTCAAAAGAAAAAAAACAGAATGAGACAGTGTAATTTTGGAGAGGGGAAGGAACGGCAAATTATTAAGGCTGAAGGGAAGACTGTAGCTTGGCTAATTTAACCTCCAGCAGGCTCTACAAGGGAATAACCAGTGACTGTAGGAGGCCTGCTTATTCTCATTTGCTAGCGGGCCATTCAAAACATATCGTTATTGCAGGGTGACTCCAGAAGTTGACAAGTTAAAGACTGCGCGCCACAATGGGCTTGAAGCCTTGGAAAGAAGAGAAGCCTGGCCCAGTGGGAGTCATTTTGGGGACACTGAATGTCAGATGTTAACAGAAAACGGGGATAAGATGCTTCTTAGGTAGCTTGCTGCTTCCCAAGGTAGAGCAGGAATGGCAAAAACTCCTATCAGCCAATGCTGGGAACGGCAGGAGACAGATGCATGGTTTTTTCGCATCTGGAGGACTTGCTAGAAAGCCTGGGAATGCTGGAATATGATTCATGAGGAGAGGCAAAAGAGATTGAAAGGGCAATTAGCACAGTATACAATATGGACATAAGGAAACAGAACAAGAAAACTCCTCCACACGTCTAGCTACTTTGTTCAATCCATGGCAAAAGCAGCTGCTAGGATCCTTCATGCAACAAGATGGAAAACAGAATCCTGACCAGCTACTACTGACTGATTAGACAAAGCGTTAGAATACGGGACACCAGCAACACTTGCGTTCTTGAAGCAAAAGGCAAGAACTTTGCAATCCAGAAGAAAGCGGAGTCCCATAGGAGATCAGATTGGGGCGGGGGGGAAGGAGGTGGAGAGAAATCCTGGACTTTCAGACTGGCTATGTAAGCCTGGGGGGAAGAAGCATCAGTATGTCATCTACGGCGTTAGGGAGATGTACAAGAAGAAGAGAAGCATAGGGAAATGGCAGCCTGATGTGTGTGTGTTTTGTTGTTTTTTCCCTATCTTGGAATAGTAGTCCTGTAATATGCAAGCTGTAGCATTTCTCTCTTTACTGAACCAAAACGGTCCAGTAAAAAAAGAAAAGGGCTCGGAGTCCCTTTCGGCCCCTGCGTTCCCGTCCCCGGGGAGGCCGCGAAAAACAGCGGCACGGGACAAAAAAAGAAAGCAGAGGTTTAAGGGGACGGCCCTGAGTGCCTTTAAAGCCCTGCTCTCTGCTCAAAACACGAACCGCCACCAATTCTTGAAAAGTTCATGGAAGTTTGTGACGGCAGGCTAAAAATCGCCATGAACTTCAGTTGGTGAGCCGCTTGGTGCCCATGCCTACCCCTCGCATTCACTCTCCGTCCACACACACACACACTGACACACACACACACACACACGTTCTGTCCACCAGAAAGAACGGGCACCCCACCTCAGTCCGCACGAAGGGACGAGGCCCCCGGCTCCGTCCCTGCGAAGGGACGGGCACCCCAGCTGCGTCCACTTCAGGGGACGTGCACCCATGCTCCGGCCATCTGAAGGGTCGGGCACTGTGCTCCGTTCATCTGTGTGGACTAGCACTCAAACTCTGTCCCTGCGAACGGATGGGCTCGCAAGCCCTGTCCGTCCAGACAGAGGAGCGCTCAAGCCCTGTCCGCCGCAGCAGATGGGCACTCAAGCCCTGTCCGTCGAAACGAATGGGCGTTTGGTCCCTGTCCGTCGGAACGGATGGGCACGCAGGGTTGCACTCACTCACTCGCTCACTCACACTCTCACTCTGCATCCCTACGCAACCCCCTCCCCCCAGCTACCTGCCACTGATGCCCACCCCCACCCCCCGGCCGACTGCCGCCAGCTTCTGCCAGCCAACGTCATCAGGAGCTTCAGGCGTGGCATCACGCCAGGCTTCGGGTCGCCTGGTGCCCCCTGCTTAGCAAGCCCTTCCGCCTCCGCGGAAGAACTTGCCTTCTGGATGCTCCCCCGTCTCTTCGCACGTGGCCCTCCTCTCCCGATCAGCTCTCCTCCTCTCTAGATGGCCTCGATCTGCAAGCTTCCTCAGTCTGCTGAAGAAACAGACAACAAGTCTACAAGGCCAGTCTGAGAACTCAGGGCCCCTTCCACCTCAGCCCGCTCCCCTTCCCACTTCCCGAAAGAGCACACAGTGAGCCGAAAGGTTTAGCTCTCCCAGACACTTCCTTCCCCGTTGCTGGCATACAGGTCACAAGCCCTCCTTGCCCAACCCACCCACTGGGGACCAGGAGGGGCAGAGAGGCAAGCGAAGGAGTTGGGGAACATCGCTCACCTCTTTCAGTGGCCACGACTCCCTTGAGGGCTTGCAGGAGAACCTCATCAAAACTCCCCCGGGGTATCCCTACAAGGAAAACCCGTGGTAAGCAGGGACGGCTCCTGCCCTACCCTCCACCGGCATCCTCCAGGCTCCTCCACTGCCTTCGGTTGGCCAGCATCAACTGGCGGCTGCAAGCCCGAGTACATCTATTTCAACCTGTGCACTACCTCCCCTTCATACCTTAACTAAGGGAGCCCCTCCTCACACACACACACACACACACACACACACACACCACTCCATTCACACCACTCCCTGCCCCACTCAAACCATCCCCTAGGCATGGGCACCAACCAGGGATATGCGGTTAGGTTCCTGGCTGAACTAGGGACGGAACCGCAATCCGAACGGTGCGTCGGGAGGAGAAATAAGGGGCCGAAGAGGACTAGGAGTTGCCTTGCAGCTTCGCATATGAAGTCCTACAAACCAGCGGCAGCACCGGTTGAGAGTACGGACTGGATTCCGGACCCTCAAGGAAGGAAGCAGTGTGAAAACAGAGAGAATGGACCCTAAGGAAGCCATTCATAAGGACTGAGGATTTAAAAAAAAAAACTGCTGAGAATGATCCAGAGGAAAGATCAAGAGTTAAGCTTGAGACTGCTTGCTAAACGTATCGTTTCAGTGTCAAAAGAGACCAAGCCCATCGCTTTGGCCAATGCCTTCGATACGCAAACTTCAAAAGAAAAAAAACAGAATGAGACAGTGTAATTTTGGAGAGGGGAAGGAACGGCAAATTATTAAGGCTGAAGGGAAGACTGTAGCTTGGCTAATTTAACCTCCAGCAGGCTCTACAAGGGAATAACCAGTGACTGTAGGAGGCCTGCTTATTCTCATTTGCTAGCGGGCCATTCAAAACATATCGTTATTGCAGGGTGACTCCAGAAGTTGACAAGTTAAAGACTGCGCGCCACAATGGGCTTGAAGCCTTGGAAAGAAGAGAAGCCTGGCCCAGTGGGAGTCATTTTGGGGACACTGAATGTCAGATGTTAACAGAAAACGGGGATAAGATGCTTCTTAGGTAGCTTGCTGCTTCCCAAGGTAGAGCAGGAATGGCAAAAACTCCTATCAGCCAATGCTGGGAACGGCAGGAGACAGATGCATGGTTTTTTCGCATCTGGAGGACTTGCTAGAAAGCCTGGGAATGCTGGAATATGATTCATGAGGAGAGGCAAAAGAGATTGAAAGGGCAATTAGCACAGTATACAATATGGACATAAGGAAACAGAACAAGAAAACTCCTCCACACGTCTAGCTACTTTGTTCAATCCATGGCAAAAGCAGCTGCTAGGATCCTTCATGCAACAAGATGGAAAACAGAATCCTGACCAGCTACTACTGACTGATTAGACAAAGCGTTAGAATACGGGACACCAGCAACACTTGCGTTCTTGAAGCAAAAGGCAAGAACTTTGCAATCCAGAAGAAAGCGGAGTCCCATAGGAGATCAGATTGGGGCGGGGGGGAAGGAGGTGGAGAGAAATCCTGGACTTTCAGACTGGCTATGTAAGCCTGGGGGGAAGAAGCATCAGTATGTCATCTACGGCGTTAGGGAGATGTACAAGAAGAAGAGAAGCATAGGGAAATGGCAGCCTGATGTGTGTGTGTTTTGTTGTTTTTTCCCTATCTTGGAATAGTAGTCCTGTAATATGCAAGCTGTAGCATTTCTCTCTTTACTGAACCAAAACGGTCCAGTAAAAAAAGAAAAGGGCTCGGAGTCCCTTTCGGCCCCTGCGTTCCCGTCCCCGGGGAGGCCGCGAAAAACAGCGGCACGGGACAAAAAAAGAAAGCAGAGGTTTAAGGGGACGGCCCTGAGTGCCTTTAAAGCCCTGCTCTCTGCTCAAAACACGAACCGCCACCAATTCTTGAAAAGTTCATGGAAGTTTGTGACGGCAGGCTAAAAATCGTCATGAACTTCAGTTGGTGAGCCGCTTGGTGCCCATGCCTACCCCTCGCATTCACTCTCCGTCCACACACACACACACTGACACACACACACACACACGTTCTGTCCACCAGAAAGAACGGGCACCCCACCTCAGTCCGCACGAAGGGACGAGGCCCCCGGCTCCGTCCCTGCGAAGGGACGGGCACCCCAGCTGCGTCCACTTCAGGGGACGTGCACCTGTGCTCCGGCCATCTGAAGGGTCGGGCACTGTGCTCCGTTCATCTGTGTGGACTGGCACTCAAACTCTGTCCCTGCGAACGGATGGGCTCGCAAGCCCTGTCCGTCCAGACAGAGGAGCGCTCAAGCCCTGTCCGCCGCAGCAGATGGGCACTCAAGCCCTGTCCGTCGAAACGAATGGGCGTTTGGTCCCTGTCCGTCGGAACGGATGGGCACGCAGGGTTGCACTCACTCACTCGCTCACTCACACTCTCACTCTGCATCCCTACGCAACCCCCTCCCCCCAGCTACCTGCCACTGATGCCCACCCCCACCCCCCGGCCGACTGCCGCCAGCTTCTGCCAGCCAACGTCATCAGGAGCTTCAGGCGTGGCATCACGCCAGGCTTCGGGTCGCCTGGTGCCCCCTGCTTAGCAAGCCCTTCCGCCTCCGCGGAAGAACTTGCCTTCTGGATGCTCCCCCGTCTCTTCGCACGTGGCCCTCCTCTCCCGATCAGCTCTCCTCCTCTCTGGATGGCCTCGATCTGCAAGCTTCCTCAGTCTGCTGAAGAAACAGACAACAAGTCTACAAGGCCAGTCTGAGAACTCAGGGCCCCTTCCACCTCAGCCCGCTCCCCTTCCCACTTCCCGAAAGAGCACACAGTGAGCCGAAAGGTTTAGCTCTCCCAGACACTGCCTTCCCCGTTGCTGGCATACAGGTCACAAGCCCTCCTTGCCCAACCCACCCACTGGGGACCAGGAGGGGCAGAGAGGCAAGCGAAGGAGTTGGGGAACATCGCTCACCTCTTTCAGTGGCCACGACTCCCTTGAGGGCTTGCAGGAGAACCTCATCAAAACTCCCCCGGGGTATCCCTACAAGGAAAACCCGTGGTAAGCAGGGACGGCTCCTGCCCTACCCTCCACCGGCATCCTCCAGGCTCCTCCACTGCCTTCGGTTGGCCAGCATCAACTGGCGGCTGCAAGCCCGAGTACATCTATTTCAACCTGTGCACTACCTCCCCTTCATACCTTAACTAAGGGAGCCCCTCCTCACACACACACACACACACACACACACACACACACACCACTCCATTCACACCACTCCCTGCCCCACTCAAACCATCCCCTAGGCATGGGCACCAACCAGGGATATGCGGTTAGGTTCCTGGCTGAACTAGGGACGGAACCGCAATCCGAACGGTGCGTCGGGAGGAGAAATAAGGGGCCGAAGAGGACTAGGAGTTGCCTTGCAGCTTCGCATATGAAGTCCTACAAACCAGCGGCAGCACCGGTTGAGAGTACGGACTGGATTCCGGACCCTCAAGGAAGGAAGCAGTGTGAAAACAGAGAGAATGGACCCTAAGGAAGCCATTCATAAGGACTGAGGATTTAAAAAAAAAAACTGCTGAGAATGATCCAGAGGAAAGATCAAGAGTAAAGGTTGAGACTGCTTGCTAAACGTATCGTTTCAGTGTCAAAAGAGACCAAGCCCATCGCTTTGGCCAATGCCTTCGATACGCAAACTTCAAAAGAAAAAAAACAGAATGAGACAGTGTAATTTTGGAGAGGGGAAGGAACGGCAAATTATTAAGGCTGAAGGGAAGACTGTAGCTTGGCTAATTTAACCTCCAGCAGGCTCTACAAGGGAATAACCAGTGACTGTAGGAGGCCTGCTTATTCTCATTTGCTAGCGGGCCATTCAAAACATATCGTTATTGCAGGGTGACTCCAGAAGTTGACAAGTTAAAGACTGCGCGCCACAATGGGCTTGAAGCCTTGGAAAGAAGAGAAGCCTGGCCCAGTGGGAGTCATTTTGGGGACACTGAATGTCAGATGTTAACAGAAAACGGGGATAAGATGCTTCTTAGGTAGCTTGCTGCTTCCCAAGGTAGAGCAGGAATGGCAAAAACTCCTATCAGCCAATGCTGGGAACGGCAGGAGACAGATGCATGGTTTTTTCGCATCTGGAGGACTTGCTAGAAAGCCTGGGAATGCTGGAATATGATTCATGAGGAGAGGCAAAAGAGATTGAAAGGGCAATTAGCACAGTATACAATATGGACATAAGGAAACAGAACAAGAAAACTCCTCCACACGTCTAGCTACTTTGTTCAATCCATGGCAAAAGCAGCTGCTAGGATCCTTCATGCAACAAGATGGAAAACAGAATCCTGACCAGCTACTACTGACTGATTAGACAAAGCGTTAGAATACGGGACACCAGCAACACTTGCGTTCTTGAAGCAAAAGGCAAGAACTTTGCAATCCAGAAGAAAGCGGAGTCCCATAGGAGATCAGATTGGGGCGGGGGGGAAGGAGGTGGAGAGAAATCCTGGACTTTCAGACTGGCTATGTAAGCCTGGGGGGAAGAAGCATCAGTATGTCATCTACGGCGTTAGGGAGATGTACAAGAAGAAGAGAAGCATAGGGAAATGGCAGCCTGATGTGTGTGTGTTTTGTTGTTTTTTCCCTATCTTGGAATAGTAGTCCTGTAATATGCAAGCTGTAGCATTTCTCTCTTTACTGAACCAAAACGGTCCAGTAAAAAAAGAAAAGGGCTCGGAGTCCCTTTCGGCCCCTGCGTTCCCGTCCCCGGGGAGGCCGCGAAAAACAGCGGCACGGGACAAAAAAAGAAAGCAGAGGTTTAAGGGGACGGCCCTGAGTGCCTTTAAAGCCCTGCTCTCTGCTCAAAACACAAACCGCCACCAATTCTTGAAAAGTTCATGGAAGTTTGTGACGGCAGGCTAAAAATCGTCATGAACTTCAGTTGGTGAGCCGCTTGGTGCCCATGCCTACCCCTCGCATTCACTCTCCGTCCACACACACACACACTGACACACACACACACACACGTTCTGTCCACCAGAAAGAACGGGCACCCCACCTCAGTCCGCACGAAGGGACGAGGCCCCCGGCTCCGTCCCTGCGAAGGGACGGGCACCCCAGCTGCGTCCACTTCAGGGGACGTGCACCCGTGCTCCGGCCATCTGAAGGGTCGGGCACTGTGCTCCGTTCATCTGTGTGGACTGGCACTCAAACTCTGTCCCTGCGAACGGATGGGCTCGCAAGCCCTGTCCGTCCAGACAGAGGAGCGCTCAAGCCCTGTCCGCCGCAGCAGATGGGCACTCAAGCCCTGTCCGTCGAAACGAATGGGCGTTTGGTCCCTGTCCGTCGGAACGGATGGGCACGCAGGGTTGCACTCAATCACTCGCTCACTCACACTCTCACTCTGCATCCCTACGCAACCCCCTCCCCCCAGCTACCTGCCACTGATGCCCACCCCCACCCCCCGGCCGACTGCCGCCAGCTTCTGCCAGCCAACGTCATCAGGAGCTTCAGGCGTGGCATCACGCCAGGCTTCGGGTCGCCTGGTGCCCCCTGCTTAGCAAGCCCTTCCGCCTCCGCGGAAGAACTTGCCTTCTGGATGCTCCCCCGTCTCTTCGCACGTGGCCCTCCTCTCCCGATCAGCTCTCCTCCTCTCTGGATGGCCTCGATCTGCAAGCTTCCTCAGTCTGCTGAAGAAACAGACAACAAGTCTACAAGGCCAGTCTGAGAACTCAGGGCCCCTTCCACCTCAGCCCGCTCCCCTTCCCACTTCCCGAAAGAGCACACAGTGAGCCGAAAGGTTTAGCTCTCCCAGACACTGCCTTCCCCGTTGCTGGCATACAGGTCACAAGCCCTCCTTGCCCAACCCACCCACTGGGGACCAGGAGGGGCAGAGAGGCAAGCGAAGGAGTTGGGGAACATCGCTCACCTCTTTCAGTGGCCACGACTCCCTTGAGGGCTTGCAGGAGAACCTCATCAAAACTCCCCCGGGGTATCCCTACAAGGAAAACCCGTGGTAAGCAGGGCCGGCTCCTGCCCTACCCTCCACCGGCATCCTCCAGGCTCCTCCACTGCCTTCGGTTGGCCAGCATCAACTGGCGGCTGCAAGCCCGAGTACATCTATTTCAACCTGTGCACTACCTCCCCTTCATACCTTAACTAAGGGAGCCCCTCCTCACACACACACACACACACACACACACACACCACTCCATTCACACCACTCCCTGCCCCACTCAAACCATCCCCTAGGCATGGGCACCAACCAGGGATATGCGGTTAGGTTCCTGGCTGAACTAGGGACGGAACCGCAATCCGAACGGTGCGTCGGGAGGAGAAATAAGGGGCCGAAGAGGACTAGGAGTTGCCTTGCAGCTTCGCATATGAAGTCCTACAAACCAGCGGCAGCACCGGTTGAGAGTACGGACTGGATTCCGGACCCTCAAGGAAGGAAGCAGTGTGAAAACAGAGAGAATGGACCCTAAGGAAGCCATTCATAAGGACTGAGGATTTAAAAAAAAAAACTGCTGAGAATGATCCAGAGGAAAGATCAAGAGTAAAGTTTGAGACTGCTTGCTAAACGTATCGTTTCAGTGTCAAAAGAGACCGAGCCCATCGCTTTGGCCAATGCCTTCGATACGCAAACTTCAAAAGAAAAAAAACAGAATGAGACAGTGTAATTTTGGAGAGGGGAAGGAACGGCAAATTATTAAGGCTGAAGGGAAGACTGTAGCTTGGCTAATTTAACCTCCAGCAGGCTCTACAAGGGAATAACCAGTGACTGTAGGAGGCCTGCTTATACTCATTTGCTAGCGGGCCATTCAAAACATATCGTTATTGCAGGGTGACTCCAGAAGTTGACAAGTTAAAGACTGCGCGCCACAATGGGCTTGAAGCCTTGGAAAGAAGAGAAGCCAGACCCAGTGGGAGTCATTGTGGGGACACTGAATGTCAGATGTTAACAGAAAACGGGGATAAGATGCTTTTTAGGTAGCTTGCTGCTTCCCAAGGTAGAGCAGGAATGGCAAAAACTCCTATCAGCCAATGCTGGGAACGGCAGGAGACAGATGCATGTTTTTTTCGCATCTGGAGGACTTGCTAGAAAGCCTGGGAATGCTGGAATATGATTCATGAGGAGAGGCAAAAGAGATTGAAAGGGCAATTAGCACAGTATACAATATGGACATAAGGAAACAGAACAAGTAAACTCCTCCACACGTCTAGCTACTTTGTTCAATCCATGGCAAAAGCAGCTGCTAGGATCCTTCATGCAACAAGATGGAAAACAGAATCCTGACCAGCTACTACTGACTGATTAGACAAAGCGTTAGAATACGGGACACCAGCAACACTTGCGTTCTTGAAGCAAAAGGCAAGAACTTTGCAATCCAGAAGAAAGCGGAGTCCCATAGGAGATCAGATTGGGGCGGGGGGGAAGGAGTTGGAGAGAAATCCTGGACTTTCAGACTGGCTATGTAAGCCTGGGGGGAAGAAGCATCAGTATGTCATCTACGGCGTTAGGGAGATGTACAAGAAGAAGAGAAGCATAGGGAAATGGCAGCCTGATGTGTGTGTGTTTTGTTGTTTTTTCCCTATCTTGGAATAGTAGTCCTGTAATATGCAAGCTGTAGCATTTCTCTCTTTACTGAACCAAAACGGTCCAGTAAATAAAGAAAAGGGCTCGGAGTCCCTTTCGGCCCCTGCGTTCCCGTCCCCGGGGAGGCCGCGAAAAACAGCGGCACGGGACAAAAAAAGAAAGCAGAGGTTTAAGGGGACGGCCCTGAGTGCCTTTAAAGCCCTGCTCTCTGCTCAAAACACGAACCGCCACCAATTCTTGAAAAGTTCATGGAAGTTTGTGACGGCAGGCTAAAAATCGTCATGAACTTCAGTTGGTGAGCCGCTTGGTGCCCATGCCTACCCCTCGCATTCACTCTCCGTCCACACACACACACACTGACACACACACACACACACGTTCTGTCCACCAGAAAGAACGGGCACCCCACCTCAGTCCGCACGAAGGGACGAGGCCCCCGGCTCCGTCCCTGCGAAGGGACGGGCACCCCAGCTGCGTCCACTTCAGGGGACGTGCACCCGTGCTCCGGCCATCTGAAGGATCGGGCACTGTGCTCCGTTCATCTGTGTGGACTGGCACTCAAACTCTGTCCCTGCGAACGGATGGGCTCGCAAGCCCTGTCCGTCCAGACAGAGGAGCGCTCAAGCCCTGTCCGCCGCAGCAGATGGGCACTCAAGCCCTGTCCGTCGAAACGAATGGGCGTTTGGTCCCTGTCCGTCGGAACGGATGGGCACGCAGGGTTGCACTCACTCACTCGCTCACTCACACTCTCACTCTGCATCCCTACGCAACCCCCTCCCCCCAGCTACCTGCCACTGATGCCCACCCCCACCCCCCGGCCGACTGCCGCCAGCTTCTGCCAGCCAACGTCATCAGGAGCTTCAGGCGTGGCATCACGCCAGGCTTCGGGTCGCCTGGTGCCCCCTGCTTAGCAAGCCCTTCCGCCTCCGCGGAAGAACTTGCCTTCTGGATGCTCCCCCGTCTCTTCGCACGTGGCCCTCCTCTCCCGATCAGCTCTCCTCCTCTCTGGATGGCCTCGATCTGCAAGCTTCCTCAGTCTGCTGAAGAAACAGACAACAAGTCTACAAGGCCAGTCTGAGAACTCAGGGCCCCTTCCACCTCAGCCCGCTCCCCTTCCCACTTCCCGAAAGAGCACACAGTGAGCCGAAAGGTTTAGCTCTCCCAGACACTGCCTTCCCCGTTGCTGGCATACAGGTCACAAGCCCTCCTTGCCCAACCCACCCACTGGGGACCAGGAGGGGCAGAGAGGCAAGCGAAGGAGTTGGGGAACATCGCTCACCTCTTTCAGTGGCCACGACTCCCTTGAGGGCTTGCAGGAGAACCTCATCAAAACTCCCCCGGGGTATCCCTACAAGGAAAACCCGTGGTAAGCAGGGACGGCTCCTGCCCTACCCTCCACCGGCATCCTCCAGGCTCCTCCACTGCCTTCGGTTGGCCAGCATCAACTGGCGGCTGCAAGCCCGAGTACATCTATTTCAACCTGTGCACTACCTCCCCTTCATACCTTAACTAAGGGAGCCCCTCCTCACACACACACACACACACACACCACTCCATTCACACCACTCCCTGCCCCACTCAAACCATCCCCTAGGCATGGGCACCAACCAGGGATATGCGGTTAGGTTCCTGGCTGAACTAGGGACGGAACCGCAATCCGAACGGTGCGTCGGGAGGAGAAATAAGGGGCCGAAGAGGACTAGGAGTTGCCTTGCAGCTTCGCATATGAAGTCCTACAAACCAGCGGCAGCACCGGTTGAGAGTACGGACTGGATTCCGGACCCTCAAGGAAGGAAGCAGTGTGAAAACAGAGAGAATGGACCCTAAGGAAGCCATTCATAAGGACTGAGGATTTAAAAAAAAAAACTGCTGAGAATGATCCAGAGGAAAGATCAAGAGTAAAGCTTGAGACTGCTTGCTAAACATATCGTTTCAGTGTCAAAAGAGACCGAGCCCATCGCTTTGGCCAATGCCTTCGATACGCAAACTTCAAAAGAAAAAAAACAGAATGAGACAGTGTAATTTTGGAGAGGGGAAGGAACGGCAAATTATTAAGGCTGAAGGGAAGACTGTAGCTTGGCTAATTTAACCTCCAGCAGGCTCTACAAGGGAATAACCAGTGACTGTAGGAGGCCTGCTTATACTCATTTGCTAGCGGGCCATTCAAAACATATCGTTATTGCAGGGTGACTCCAGAAGTTGACAAGTTAAAGACTGCGCGCCACAATGGGCTTGAAGCCTTGGAAAGAAGAGAAGCCAGACCCAGTGGGAGTCATTGTGGGGACACTGAATGTCAGATGTTAACAGAAAACGGGGATAAGATGCTTTTTAGGTAGCTTGCTGCTTCCCAAGGTAGAGCAGGAATGGCAAAAACTCCTATCAGCCAATGCTGGGAACGGCAGGAGACAGATGCATGGTTTTTTCGCATCTGGAGGACTTGCTAGAAAGCCTGGGAATGCTGGAATATGATTCATGAGGAGAGGCAAAAGAGATTGAAAGGGCAATTAGCACAGTATACAATATGGACATAAGGAAACAGAACAAGAAAACTCCTCCACACGTCTAGCTACTTTGTTCAATCCATGGCAAAAGCAGCTGCTAGGATCCTTCATGCAACAAGATGGAAAACAGAATCCTGACCAGCTACTACTGACTGATTAGACAAAGCGTTAGAATACGGGACACCAGCAACACTTGCGTTCTTGAAGCAAAAGGCAAGAACTTTGCAATCCAGAAGAAAGCGGAGTCCCATAGGAGATCAGATTGGGGCGGGGGGGAAGGAGGTGGAGAGAAATCCTGGACTTTCAGACTGGCTATGTAAGCCTGGGGGGAAGAAGCATCAGTATGTCATCTACGGCGTTAGGGAGATGTACAAGAAGAAGAGAAGCATAGGGAAATGGCAGCCTGATGTGTGTGTGTTTTGTTGTTTTTTCCCTATCTTGGAATAGTAGTCCTGTAATATGCAAGCTGTAGCATTTCTCTCTTTACTGAACCAAAACGGTCCAGTAAAAAAAGAAAAGGGCTCGGAGTCCCTTTCGGCCCCTGCGTTCCCGTCCCCGGGGAGGCCGCGAAAAACAGCGGCACGGGACAAAAAAAGAAAGCAGAGGTTTAAGGGGACGGCCCTGAGTGCCTTTAAAGCCCTGCTCTCTGCTCAAAACACGAACCGCCACCAATTCTTGAAAAGTTCATGGAAGTTTGTGACGGCAGGCTAAAAATCGTCATGAACTTCAGTTGGTGAGCCGCTTGGTGCCCATGCCTACCCCTCGCATTCACTCTCCGTCCACACACACACACACACTGACACACACACACACACACACACATTCTGTCCACCAGAAAGAACGGGCACCCCACCTCAGTCCACACGAAGGGACGAGGCCCCCGGCTCCGTCCCTGCGAAGGGACGGGCACCCCAGCTGCGTCCACTTCAGGGGACGTGCACCCGTGCTCCGGCCATCTGAAGGGTCGGGCACTGTGCTCCGTTCATCTGTGTGGACTGGCACTCAAACTCTGTCCCTGCGAACGGATGGGCTCGCAAGCCCTGTCCGTCCAGACAGAGGAGCGCTCAAGCCCTGTCCGCCGCAGCAGATGGGCACTCAAGCCCTGTCCGTCGAAACGAATGGGCGTTTGGTCCCTGTCCGTCGGAACGGATGGGCACGCAGGGTTGCACTCACTCACTCGCTCACTCACACTCTCACTCTGCATCCCTACGCAACCCCCTCTCACCAGCTACCTGCCACTGATGCCCACCCCCACCCCCCGGCCGACTGCCGCCAGCTTCTGCCAGCCAACGTCATCAGGAGCTTCAGGCGTGGCATCACGCCAGGCTTCGGGTCGCCTGGTACCCCCTGCTTAGCAAGCCCTTCCGCCTCCGCGGAAGAACTTGCCTTCTGGATGCTCCCCCGTCTCTTCGCACGTGGCCCTCCTCTCCCGGTCAGCTCTCCTCCTCTTTGGATGGCCTCGATCTGCAAGCTTCCTCAGTCTGCTGAAGAAACAGACAACAAGTCTACAAGGCCAGTCTGAGAACTCAGGGCCCCTTCCACCTCAGCCCGCTCCCCTTCCCACTTCCCGAAAGAGCACACAGTGAGCCGAAAGGTTTAGCTCTCCCAGACACTGCCTTCCCCGTTGCTGGCATACAGGTCACAAGCCCTCCTTGCCCAACCCACCCACTGGGGACCAGGAGGGGCAGAGAGGCAAGCGAAGGAGTTGGGGAACATCGCTCACCTCTTTCAGTGGCCACGACTCCCTTGAGGGCTTGCAGGAGAACCTCATCAAAACTCCCCCGGGGTATCCCTACAAGGAAAACCCGTGGTAAGCAGGGACGGCTCCTGCCCTACCCTCCACCGGCATCCTCCAGGCTCCTCCACTGCCTTCGGTTGGCCAGCATCAACTGGCGGCTGCAAGCCCGAGTACATCTATTTCAACCTGTGCACTACCTCCCCTTCATACCTTAACTAAGGGAGCCCCTCCTCACACACACACACACACACACACACACACACATCACTCCATTCACACCACTCCCTGCCCCACTCAAACCATCCCCTAGGCATGGGCACCAACCAGGGATATGCGGTTAGGTTCCTGGCTGAACTAGGGACGGAACCGCAATCCGAACGGTGCGTCGGGAGGAGAAATAAGGGGCCGAAGAGGACTAGGAGTTGCCTTGCAGCTTCGCATATGAAGTCCTACAAACCAGCGGCAGCACCGGTTGAGAGTACGGACTGGATTCCGGACCCTCAAGGAAGGAAGCAGTGTGAAAACAGAGAGAATGGACCCTAAGGAAGCCATTCATAAGGACTGAGGATTTAAAAAAAAAACTGCTGAGAATGATCCAGAGGAAAGATCAAGAGTAAAGCTTGAGACTGCTTGCTAAACGTATCGTTTCAGTGTCAAAAGAGACCAAGCCCATCGCTTTGGCCAATGCCTTCGATACGCAAACTTCAAAAGAAAAAAAACAGAATGAGACAGTGTAATTTTGGAGAGGGGAAGGAACGGCAAATTATTAAGGCTGAAGGGAAGACTGTAGCTTGGCTAATTTAACCTCCAGCAGGCTCTACAAGGGAATAACCAGTGACTGTAGGAGGCCTGCTTATTCTCATTTGCTAGCGGGCCATTCAAAACATATCGTTATTGCAGGGTGACTCCAGAAGTTGACAAGTTAAAGACTGCGCGCCACAATGGGCTTGAAGCCTTGGAAAGAAGAGAAGCCTGGCCCAGTGGGAGTCATTGTGGGGACACTGAATGTCAGATGTTAACAGAAAACGGGGATAAGATGCTTTTTAGGTAGCTTGCTGCTTCCCAAGGTAGAGCAGGAATGGCAAAAACTCCTATCAGCCAATGCTGGGAACGGCAGGAGACAGATGCATGGTTTTTTCGCATCTGGAGGACTTGCTAGAAAGCCTGGGAATGCTGGAATATGATTCATGAGGAGAGGCAAAAGAGATTGAAAGGGCAATTAGCACAGTATACAATATGGACATAAGGAAACAGAACAAGAAAACTCCTCCACACGTCTAGCTACTTTGTTCAATCCATGGCAAAAGCAGCTGCTAGGATCCTTCATGCAACAAGATGGAAAACAGAATCCTGACCAGCTACTACTGACTGATTAGACAAAGCGTTAGAATACGGGACACCAGCAACACTTGCGTTCTTGAAGCAAAAGGCAAGAACTTTGCAATCCAGAAGAAAGCGGAGTCCCATAGGAGATCAGATTGGGGCGGGGGGGAAGGAGGTGGAGAGAAATCCTGGACTTTCAGACTGGCTATGTAAGCCTGGGGGGAAGAAGCATCAGTATGTCATCTACGGCGTTAGGGAGATGTACAAGAAGAAGAGAAGCATAGGGAAATGGCAGCCTGATGTGTGTGTGTTTTGTTGTTTTTTCCCTATCTTGGAATAGTAGTCCTGTAATATGCAAGCTGTAGCATTTCTCTCTTTACTGAACCAAAACGGTCCAGTAAAAAAAGAAAAGGGCTCGGAGTCCCTTTCGGCCCCTGCGTTCCCGTCCCCGGGGAGGCCGCGAAAAACAGCGGCACGGGACAAAAAAAGAAAGCAGAGGTTTAAGGGGACGGCCCTGAGTGCCTTTAAAGCCCTGCTCTCTGCTCAAAACACGAACCGCCACCAATTCTTGAAAAGTTCATGGAAGTTTGACGGCAGGCTAAAAATCGTCATGAACTTCAGTTGGTGAGCCGCTTGGTGCCCATGCCTACCCCTCGCATTCACTCTCCGTCCACACAAACACACACACTGACACACACACACACACACACGTTCTGTCCACCAGAAAGAACGGGCACCCCACCTCAGTCCACACGAAGGGACGAGGCCCCCGGCTCCGTCCCTGCGAAGGGACGGGCACCCCAGCTGCGTCCACTTCAGGGGACGTGCACCCGTGCTCCGGCCATCTGAAGGGTCGGGCACTGTGCTCCGTTCATCTGTGTGGACTGGCACTCAAACTCTGTCCCTGCGAACGGATGGGCTCGCAAGCCCTGTCCGTCCAGACAGAGGAGCGCTCAAGCCCTGTCCGCCACAGCAGATGGGCACTCAAGCCCTGTCCGTCGAAACGAATGGGCGTTTGGTCCCTGTCCGTCGGAACGGATGGGCACGCAGGGTTGCACTCACTCACTCGCTCACTCACACTCTCACTCTGCATCCCTACGCAACCCCCTCTCCCCAGCTACCTGCCACTGATGCCCACCCCCACCCCCCGGCCGACTGCCGCCAGCTTCTGCCAGCCAACGTCATCAGGAGCTTCAGGCGTGGCATCACGCCAGGCTTCGGGTCGCCTGGTGCCCCCTGCTTAGCAAGCCCTTCCGCCTCCGCGGAAGAACTTGCCTTCTGGATGCTCCCCCGTCTCTTCGCACGTGGCCCTCCTCTCCCGGTCAGCTCTCCTCCTCTTTGGATGGCCTCGATCTGCAAGCTTCCTCAGTCTGCTGAAGAAACAGACAACAAGTCTACAAGGCCAGTCTGAGAACTCAGGGCCCCTTCCACCTCAGCCCGCTCCCCTTCCCACTTCCCGAAAGAGCACACAGTGAGCCGAAAGGTTTAGCTCTCCCAGACACTGCCTTCCCCGTTGCTGGCATACAGGTCACAAGCCCTCCTTGCCCAACCCACCCACTGGGGACCAGGAGGGGCAGAGAGGCAAGCGAAGGAGTTGGGGAACATCGCTCACCTCTTTCAGTGGCCACGACTCCCTTGAGGGCTTGCAGGAGAACCTCATCAAAACTCCCCCGGGGTATCCCTACAAGGAAAACCCGTGGTAAGCAGGGACGGCTCCTGCCCTTCCCTCCACCGGCATCCTCCAGGCTCCTCCACTGCCTTCGGTTGGCCAGCATCAACTGGCGGCTGCAAGCCCGAGTACATCTATTTCAACCTGTGCACTACCTCCCCTTCATACCTTAACTAAGGGAGCCCCTCCTCACACACACACACACACACACACACACATCACTCCATTCACACCACTCCCTGCCCCACTCAAACCATCCCCTAGGCATGGGCACCAACCAGGGATATGCGGTTAGGTTCCTGGCTGAACTAGGGACGGAACCGCAATCCGAACGGTGCGTCGGGAGGAGAAATAAGGGGCCGAAGAGGACTAGGAGTTGCCTTGCAGCTTCGCATATGAAGTCCTACAAACCAGCGGCAGCACCGGTTGAGAGTACGGACTGGATTCCGGACCCTCAAGGAAGGAAGCAGTGTGAAAACAGAGAGAATGGACCCTAAGGAAGCCATTCATAAGGACTGAGGATTTTAAAAAAAAACTGCTGAGAATGATCCAGAGGAAAGATCAAGAGTAAAGCTTGAGACTGCTTGCTAAACGTATCGTTTCAGTGTCAAAAGAGACCAAGCCCATCGCTTTGGCCAATGCCTTCGATACGCAAACTTCAAAAGAAAAAAAACAGAATGAGACAGTGTAATTTTGGAGAGGGGAAGGAACGGCAAATTATTAAGGCTGAAGGGAAGACTGTAGCTTGGCTAATTTAACCTCCAGCAGGCTCTACAAGGGAATAACCAGTGACTGTAGGAGGCCTGCTTATTCTCATTTGCTAGCGGGCCATTCAAAACATATCGTTATTGCAGGGTGACTCCAGAAGTTGGCAAGTTAAAGACTGCGCGCCACAATGGGCTTGAAGCCTTGGAAAGAAGAGAAGCCTGGCCCAGTGGGAGTCATTGTGGGGACACTGAATGTCAGATGTTAACAGAAAACGGGGATAAGATGCTTTTTAGGTAGCTTGCTGCTTCCCAAGGTAGAGCAGGAATGGCAAAAACTCCTATCAGCCAATGCTGGGAACGGCAGGAGACAGATGCATGGTTTTTTCGCATCTGGAGGACTTGCTAGAAAGCCTGGGAATGCTGGAATATGATTCATGAGGAGAGGCAAAAGAGATTGAAAGGGCAATTAGCACAGTATACAATATGGACATAAGGAAACAGAACAAGAAAACTCCTCCACACGTCTAGCTACTTTGTTCAATCCATGGCAAAAGCAGCTGCTAGGATCCTTCATGCAACAAGATGGAAAACAGAATCCTGACCAGCTACTACTGACGGATTAGACAAAGCGTTAGAATACGGGACACCACAACACTTGCGTTCTTGAAGCAAAAGGCAAGAACTTTGCAATCCAGAAGAAAGCGGAGTCCCATAGGAGATCAGATTGGGGCGGGGGGGAAGGAGGTGGAGAGAAATCCTGGACTTTCAGACTGGCTATGTAAGCCTGGGGGGAAGAAGCATCAGTATGTCATCTACGGCGTTAGGGAGATGTACAAGAAGAAGAGAAGCATAGGGAAATGGCAGCCTGATGTGTGTGTGTTTTGTTGTTTTTTCCCTATCTTGGAATAGTAGTCCTGTAATATGCAAGCTGTAGCATTTCTCTCTTTACTGAACCAAAACGGTCCAGTAAAAAAAGAAAAGGGCTCGGAGTCCCTTTCGGCCCCTGCGTTCCCGTCCCCGGGGAGGCCGCGAAAAACAGCGGCACGGGACAAAAAAAGAAAGCAGAGGTTTAAGGGGACGGCCCTGAGTGCCTTTAAAGCCCTGCTCTCTGCTCAAAACACGAACCGCCACCAATTCTTGAAAAGTTCATGGAAGTTTGTGACGGCAGGCTAAAAATCGTCATGAACTTCAGTTGGTGAGCCGCTTGGTGCCCATGCCTACCCCTCGCATTCACTCTCCGTCCACACAAACACACACACTGACACACACACACACACACACGTTCTGTCCACCAGAAAGAACGGGCACCCCACCTCAGTCCACACGAAGGGACGAGGCCCCCGGCTCCGTCCCTGCGAAGGTTCGGGCACCCCAGCTGCGTCCACTTCAGGGGACGTGCACCCGTGCTCCGGCCATCTGAAGGGTCGGGCACTGTGCTCCGTTCATCTGTGTGGACTGGCACTCAAACTCTGTCCCTGCGAACGGATGGGCTCGCAAGCCCTGTCCGTCCAGACAGAGGAGCGCTCAAGCCCTGTCCGCCGCAGCAGATGGGCACTCAAGCCCTGTCCGTCGAAACGAATGGGCGTTTGGTCCCTGTCCGTCGGAACGGATGGGCACGCAGGGTTGCACTCACTCACTCGCTCACTCACACTCTCACTCTGCATCCCTACGCAACCCCCTCTCCCCAGCTACCTGCCACTGATGCCCACCCCCACCCCCCGGCCGACTGCCGCCAGCTTCTGCCAGCCAACGTCATCAGGAGCTTCAGGCGTGGCATCACGCCAGGCTTCGGGTCGCCTGGTGCCCCCTGCTTAGCAAGCCCTTCCGCCTCCGCGGAAGAACTTGCCTTCTGGATGCTCCCCCGTCTCTTCGCACGTGGCCCTCCTCTCCCGGTCAGCTCTCCTCCTCTTTGGATGGCCTCGATCTGCAAGCTTCCTCAGTCTGCTGAAGAAACAGACAACAAGTCTACAAGGCCAGTCTGAGAACTCAGGGCCCCTTCCACCTCAGCCCGCTCCCCTTCCCACTTCCCGAAAGAGCACACAGTGAGCCGAAAGGTTTAGCTCTCCCAGACACTGCCTTCCCCGTTGCTGGCATACAGGTCACAAGCCCTCCTTGCCCAACCCACCCACTGGGGACCAGGAGGGGCAGAGAGGCAAGCGAAGGAGTTGGGGAACATCGCTCACCTCTTTCAGTGGCCACGACTCCCTTGAGGGCTTGCAGGAGAACCTCATCAAAACTCCCCCGGGGTATCCCTACAAGGAAAACCCGTGGTAAGCAGGGACGGCTCCTGCCCTTCCCTCCACCGGCATCCTCCAGGCTCCTCCACTGCCTTCGGTTGGCCAGCATCAACTGGCGGCTGCAAGCCCGAGTACATCTATTTCAACCTGTGCACTACCTCCCCTTCATACCTTAACTAAGGGAGCCCCTCCTCACACACACACACACACACACACACACATCACTCCATTCACACCACTCCCTGCCCCACTCAAACCATCCCCTAGGCATGGGCACCAACCAGGGATATGCGGTTAGGTTCCTGGCTGAACTAGGGACGGAACCGCAATCCGAACGGTGCGTCGGGAGGAGAAATAAGGGGCCGAAGAGGACTAGGAGTTGCCTTGCAGCTTCGCATATGAAGTCCTACAAACCAGCGGCAGCACCGGTTGAGAGTACGGACTGGATTCCGGACCCTCAAGGAAGGAAGCAGTGTGAAAACAGAGAGAATGGACCCTAAGGAAGCCATTCATAAGGACTGAGGATTTTTAAAAAAAACTGCTGAGAATGATCCAGAGGAAAGATCAAGAGTAAAGCTTGAGACTGCTTGCTAAACGTATCGTTTCAGTGTCAAAAGAGACCAAGCCCATCGCTTTGGCCAATGCCTTCGATACGCAAACTTCAAAAGAAAAAAAACAGAATGAGACAGTGTAATTTTGGAGAGGGGAAGGAACGGCAAATTATTAAGGCTGAAGGGAAGACTGTAGCTTGGCTAATTTAACCTCCAGCAGGCTCTACAAGGGAATAACCAGTGACTGTAGGAGGCCTGCTTATTCTCATTTGCTAGCGGGCCATTCAAAACATATCGTTATTGCAGGGTGACTCCAGAAGTTGGCAAGTTAAAGACTGCGCGCCACAATGGGCTTGAAGCCTTGGAAAGAAGAGAAGCCTGGCCCAGTGGGAGTCATTGTGGGGACACTGAATGTCAGATGTTAACAGAAAACGGGGATAAGATGCTTTTTAGGTAGCTTGCTGCTTCCCAAGGTAGAGCAGGAATGGCAAAAACTCCTATCAGCCAATGCTGGGAACGGCAGGAGACAGATGCATGGTTTTTTCGCATCTGGAGGACTTGCTAGAAAGCCTGGGAATGCTGGAATATGATTCATGAGGAGAGGCAAAAGAGATTGAAAGGGCAATTAGCACAGTATACAATATGGACATAAGGAAACAGAACAAGAAAACTCCTCCACACGTCTAGCTACTTTGTTCAATCCATGGCAAAAGCAGCTGCTAGGATCCTTCATGCAACAAGATGGAAAACAGAATCCTGACCAGCTACTACTGACTGATTAGACAAAGCGTTAGAATACGGGACACCAGCAACACTTGCGTTCTTGAAGCAAAAGGCAAGAACTTTGCAATCCAGAAGAAAGCGGAGTCCCATAGGAGATCAGATTGGGGCGGGGGGGAAGGAGGTGGAGAGAAATCCTGGACTTTCAGACTGGCTATGTAAGCCTGGGGGGAAGAAGCATCAGTATGTCATCTACGGCGTTAGGGAGATGTACAAGAAGAAGAGAAGCATAGGGAAATGGCAGCCTGATGTGTGTGTGTTTTGTTGTTTTTTCCCTATCTTGGAATAGTAGTCCTGTAATATGCAAGCTGTAGCATTTCTCTCTTTACTGAACCAAAACGGTCCAGTAAAAAAAGAAAAGGGCTCGGAGTCCCTTTCGGCCCCTGCGTTCCCGTCCCCGGGGAGGCCGCGAAAAACAGCGGCACGGGACAAAAAAAGAAAGCAGAGGTTTAAGGGGACGGCCCTGAGTGCCTTTAAAGCCCTGCTCTCTGCTCAAAACACGAACCGCCACCAATTCTTGAAAAGTTCATGGAAGTTTGTGACGGCAGGCTAAAAATCGTCATGAACTTCAGTTGGTGAGCCGCTTGGTGCCCATGCCTACCCCTCGCATTCACTCTCCGTCCACACAAACACACACACTGACACACACACACACACACACGTTCTGTCCACCAGAAAGAACGGGCACCCCACCTCAGTCCACACGAAGGGACGAGGCCCCCGGCTCCGTCCCTGCGAAGGGACGGGCACCCCAGCTGCGTCCACTTCAGGGGACGTGCACCCGTGCTCCGGCCATCTGAAGGGTCGGGCACTGTGCTCCGTTCATCTGTGTGGACTGGCACTCAAACTCTGTCCCTGCGAACGGATGGGCTCGCAAGCCCTGTCCGTCCAGACAGAGGAGCGCTCAAGCCCTGTCCGCCGCAGCAGATGGGCACTCAAGCCCTGTCCGTCGAAACGAATGGGCGTTTGGTCCCTGTCCGTCGGAACGGATGGGCACGCAGGGTTGCACTCACTCACTCGCTCACTCACACTCTCACTCTGCATCCCTACGCAACCCTCTCCCCCCAGCTACCTGCCACTGATGCCCACCCCCACCCCCCGGCCGACTGCCGCCAGCTTCTGCCAGCCAACGTCATCAGGAGCTTCAGGCGTGGCATCACGCCAGGCTTCGGGTCGCCTGGTGCCCCCTGCTTAGCAAGCCCTTCCGCCTCCGCGGAAGAACTTGCCTTCTGGATGCTCCCCCGTCTCTTCGAACGTGGCCCTCCTCTCCCGGTCAGCTCTCCTCCTCTTTGGATGGCCTCGATCTGCAAGCTTCCTCAGTCTGCTGAAGAAACAGACAACAAGTCTACAAGGCCAGTCTGAGAACTCAGGGCCCCTTCCACCTCAGCCCGCTCCCCTTCCCACTTCCCGAAAGAGCACACAGTGAGCCGAAAGGTTTAGCTCTCCCAGACACTGCCTTCCCCGTTGCTGGCATACAGGTCACAAGCCCTCCTTGCCCAACCCACCCACTGGGGACCAGGAGGGGCAGAGAGGCAATCGAAGGAGTTGGGGAACATCGCTCACCTCTTTCAGTGGCCACGACTCCCTTGAGGGCTTGCAGGAGAACCTCATCAAAACTCCCCCGGGGTATCCCTACAAGGAAAACCCGTGTAAGCAGGGACGGCTCCTGCCCTTCCCTCCAGCGGCATCCTCCAGGCTCCTCCACTGCCTTCGGTTGGCCAGCATCAACTGGCGGCTGCAAGCCCGAGTACATCTATTTCAACCTGTGCACTACCTCCCCTTCATACCTTAACTAAGGGAGCCCCTCCTCACACACACACACACACACACACACACACCACTCCATTCACACCACTCCCTGCCCCACTCAAACCATCCCCTAGGCATGGGCACCAACCAGGGATATGCGGTTAGGTTCCTGGCTGAACTAGGGACGGAACCGCAATCCGAACGGTGCGTCGGGAGGAGAAATAAGGGGCCGAAGAGGACTAGGAGTTGCCTTGCAGCTTCGCATATGAAGTCCTACAAATCAGCGGCAGCACCGGTTGAGAGTACGGACTGGATTCCGGACCCTCAAGGAAGGAAGCAGTGTGAAAACAGAGAGAATGGACCCTAAGGAAGCCATTCATAAGGACTGAGGATTTAAAAAAAAAAACTGCTGAGAATGATCCAGAGGAAAGATCAAGAGTAAAGCTTGAGACTGCTTGCTAAACATATCGTTTCAGTGTCAAAAGAGACCAAGCCCATCGCTTTGGCCAATGCCTTCGATACGCAAACTTCAAAAGAAAAAAAACAGAACGAGACAGTGTAATTTTGGAGAGGGGAAGGAACGGCAAATTATTAAGGCTGAAGGGAAGACTGTAGCTTGGCTAATTTAACCTCCAGCAGGCTCTACAAGGGAATAACCAGTGACTGTAGGAGGCCTGCTTATTCTCATTTGCTAGCGGGCCATTCAAAACATATCGTTATTGCAGGGTGACTCCAGAAGTTGACAAGTTAAAGACTGCGCGCCACAATGGGCTGAAAGCCTTGGAAAGAAGAGAAGCCTGGCCCAGTGGGAGTCATTGTGGGGACACTGAATGTCAGATGTTAACAGAAAACGGGGATAAGATGCTTTTTAGGTAGCTTGCTGCTTCCCAAGGTAGAGCAGGAATGGCAAAAACTCCTATCAGCCAATGCTGGGAACGGCAGGAGACAGATGCATGGTTTTTTCGCATCTGGAGGACTTGCTAGAAAGCCTGGGAATGCTGGAATATGATTCATGAGGAGAGGCAAAAGAGATTGAAAGGGCAATTAGCACAGTATACAATATGGACATAAGGAAACAGAACAAGAAAACTCCTCCACACGTCTAGCTACTTTGTTCAATCCATGGCAAAAGCAGCTGCTAGGATCCTTCATGCAACAAGATGGAAAACAGAATCCTGACCAGCTACTACTGACTGATTAGACAAAGCGTTAGAATACGGGACACCAGCAACACTTGCGTTCTTGAAGCAAAAGGCAAGAACTTTGCAATCCAGAAGAAAGCGGAGTCCCATAGGAGATCAGATTGGGGCGGGGGGGAAGGAGGTGGAGAGAAATCCTGGACTTTCAGACTGGCTATGTAAGCCTGGGGGGAAGAAGCATCAGTATGTCATCTACGGCGTTAGGGAGATGTACAAGAAGAAGAGAAGCATAGGGAAATGGCAGCCTGATGTGTGTGTGTTTTGTTGTTTTTTCCCTATCTTGGAATAGTAGTCCTGTAATATGCAAGCTGTAGCATTTCTCTCTTTACTGAACCAAAACGGTCCAGTAAAAAAAGAAAAGGGCTCGGAGTCCCTTTCGGCCCCTGCGTTCCCGTCCCCGGGGAGGCCGCGAAAAACAGCGGCACGGGACAAAAAAAGAAAGCAGAGGTTTAAGGGGACGGCCCTGAGTGCCTTTAAAGCCCTGCTCTCTGCTCAAAACACGAACCGCCACCAATTCTTGAAAAGTTCATGGAAGTTTGTGACGGCAGGCTAAAAATCGTCATGAACTTCAGTTGGTGAGCCGCTTGGTGCCCATGCCTACCCCTCGCATTCACTCTCCGTCCACACAAACACACACACTGACACACACACACACACACACGTTCTGTCCACCAGAAAGAACGGGCACCCCACCTCAGTCCACACGAAGGGACGAGGCCCCCGGCTCCGTCCCTGCGAAGGGACGGGCACCCCAGCTGCGTCCACTTCAGGGGACGTGCACCCGTGCTCCGGCCATCTGAAGGGTCGGGCACTGTGCTCCGTTCATCTGTGTGGACTGGCACTCAAACTCTGTCCCTGCGAACGGATGGGCTCGCAAGCCCTGTCCGTCCAGACAGAGGAGCGCTCAAGCCCTGTCCGCCGCAGCAGATGGGCACTCAAGCCCTGTCCGTCGAAACGAATGGGCGTTTGGTCCCTGTCCGTCGGAACGGATGGGCACGCAGGGTTGCACTCACTCACTCGCTCACTCACACTCTCACTCTGCATCCCTACGCAACCCTCTCCCCCCAGCTACCTGCCACTGATGCCCACCCCCACCCCCCGGCCGACTGCCGCCAGCTTCTGCCAGCCAACGTCATCAGGAGCTTCAGGCGTGGCATCACGCCAGGCTTCGGGTCGCCTGGTGCCCCCTGCTTAGCAAGCCCTTCCGCCTCCGCGGAAGAACTTGCCTTCTGGATGCTCCCCCGTCTCTTCGAACGTGGCCCTCCTCTCCCGGTCAGCTCTCCTCCTCTTTGGATGGCCTCGATCTGCAAGCTTCCTCAGTCTGCTGAAGAAACAGACAACAAGTCTACAAGGCCAGTCTGAGAACTCAGGGCCCCTTCCACCTCAGCCCGCTCCCCTTCCCACTTCCCGAAAGAGCACACAGTGAGCCGAAAGGTTTAGCTCTCCCAGACACTGCCTTCCCCGTTGCTGGCATACAGGTCACAAGCCCTCCTTGCCCAACCCACCCACTGGGGACCAGGAGGGGCAGAGAGGCAATCGAAGGAGTTGGGGAACATCGCTCACCTCTTTCAGTGGCCACGACTCCCTTGAGGGCTTGCAGGAGAACCTCATCAAAACTCCCCCGGGGTATCCCTACAAGGAAAACCCGTGTAAGCAGGGACGGCTCCTGCCCTTCCCTCCAGCGGCATCCTCCAGGCTCCTCCACTGCCTTCGGTTGGCCAGCATCAACTGGCGGCTGCAAGCCCGAGTACATCTATTTCAACCTGTGCACTACCTCCCCTTCATACCTTAACTAAGGGAGCCCCTCCTCACACACACACACACACACACACACACACCACTCCATTCACACCACTCCCTGCCCCACTCAAACCATCCCCTAGGCATGGGCACCAACCAGGGATATGCGGTTAGGTTCCTGGCTGAACTAGGGACGGAACCGCAATCCGAACGGTGCGTCGGGAGGAGAAATAAGGGGCCGAAGAGGACTAGGAGTTGCCTTGCAGCTTCGCATATGAAGTCCTACAAATCAGCGGCAGCACCGGTTGAGAGTACGGACTGGATTCCGGACCCTCAAGGAAGGAAGCAGTGTGAAAACAGAGAGAATGGACCCTAAGGAAGCCATTCATAAGGACTGAGGATTTAAAAAAAAAAACTGCTGAGAATGATCCAGAGGAAAGATCAAGAGTAAAGCTTGAGACTGCTTGCTAAACATATCGTTTCAGTGTCAAAAGAGACCAAGCCCATCGCTTTGGCCAATGCCTTCGATACGCAAACTTCAAAAGAAAAAAAACAGAACGAGACAGTGTAATTTTGGAGAGGGGAAGGAACGGCAAATTATTAAGGCTGAAGGGAAGACTGTAGCTTGGCTAATTTAACCTCCAGCAGGCTCTACAAGGGAATAACCAGTGACTGTAGGAGGCCTGCTTATTCTCATTTGCTAGCGGGCCATTCAAAACATATCGTTATTGCAGGGTGACTCCAGAAGTTGACAAGTTAAAGACTGCGCGCCACAATGGGCTGAAAGCCTTGGAAAGAAGAGAAGCCTGGCCCAGTGGGAGTCATTGTGGGGACACTGAATGTCAGATGTTAACAGAAAACGGGGATAAGATGCTTTTTAGGTAGCTTGCTGCTTCCCAAGGTAGAGCAGGAATGGCAAAAACTCCTATCAGCCAATGCTGGGAACGGCAGGAGACAGATGCATGGTTTTTTCGCATCTGGAGGACTTGCTAGAAAGCCTGGGAATGCTGGAATATGATTCATGAGGAGAGGCAAAAGAGATTGAAAGGGCAATTAGCACAGTATACAATATGGACATAAGGAAACAGAACAAGAAAACTCCTCCACACGTCTAGCTACTTTGTTCAATCCATGGCAAAAGCAGCTGCTAGGATCCTTCATGCAACAAGATGGAAAACAGAATCCTGACCAGCTACTACTGACTGATTAGACAAAGCGTTAGAATACGGGACACCAGCAACACTTGCGTTCTTGAAGCAAAAGGCAAGAACTTTGCAATCCAGAAGAAAGCGGAGTCCCATAGGAGATCAGATTGGGGCGGGGGGGAAGGAGGTGGAGAGAAATCCTGGACTTTCAGACTGGCTATGTAAGCCTGGGGGGAAGAAGCATCAGTATGTCATCTACGGCGTTAGGGAGATGTACAAGAAGAAGAGAAGCATAGGGAAATGGCAGCCTGATGTGTGTGTGTTTTGTTGTTTTTTCCCTATCTTGGAATAGTAGTCCTGTAATATGCAAGCTGTAGCATTTCTCTCTTTACTGAACCAAAACGGTCCAGTAAAAAAAGAAAAGGGCTCGGAGTCCCTTTCGGCCCCTGCGTTCCCGTCCCCGGGGAGGCCGCGAAAAACAGCGGCACGGGACAAAAAAAGAAAGCAGAGGTTTAAGGGGACGGCCCTGAGTGCCTTTAAAGCCCTGCTCTCTGCTCAAAACACGAACCGCCACCAATTCTTGAAAAGTTCATGGAAGTTTGTGACGGCAGGCTAAAAATCGTCATGAACTTCAGTTGGTGAGCCGCTTGGTGCCCATGCCTACCCCTCGCATTCACTCTCCGTCCACACAAACACACACACTGACACACACACACACACACACGTTCTGTCCACCAGAAAGAACGGGCACCCCACCTCAGTCCACACGAAGGGACGAGGCCCCCGGCTCCGTCCCTGCGAAGGGACGGGCACCCCAGCTGCGTCCACTTCAGGGGAAACGCACCCGTGCTCCGGCCATCTGAAGGGTCGGGCACTGTGCTCCGTTCATCTGTGTGGACTGGCACTCAAACTCTGTCCCTGCGAACGGATGGGCTCGCAAGCCCTGTCCGTCCAGACAGAGGAGCGCTCAAGCCCTGTCCGCCGCAGCAGATGGGCACTCAAGCCCTGTCCGTCGAAACGAATGGGCGTTTGGTCCCTGTCCGTCGGAACGGATGGGCACGCAGGGTTGCACTCACTCACTCGCTCACTCACACTCTCACTCTGCATCCCTACGCAACCCTCTCCCCCCAGCTACCTGCCACTGATGCCCACCCCCACCCCCCGGCCGACTGCCGCCAGCTTCTGCCAGCCAACGTCATCAGGAGCTTCAGGCGTGGCATCACGCCAGGCTTCGGGTTGCCTGGTGCCCCCTGCTTAGCAAGCCCTTCCGCCTCCGCGGAAGAACTTGCCTTCTGGATGCTCCCCCGTCTCTTCGCACGTGGCCCTCCTCTCCCGGTCAGCTCTCCTCCTCTTTGGATGGCCTCGATCTGCAAGCTTCCTCAGTCTGCTGAAGAAACAGACAACAAGTCTACAAGGCCAGTCTGAGAACTCAGGGCCCCTTCCACCTCAGCCCGCTCCCCTTCCCACTTCCCGAAAGAGCACACAGTGAGCCGAAAGGTTTAGCTCTCCCAGACACTGCCTTCCCCGTTGCTGGCATACAGGTCACAAGCCCTCCTTGCCCAACCCACCCACTGGGGACCAGGAGGGGCAGAGAGGCAAGCGAAGGAGTTGGGGAACATCGCTCACCTCTTTCAGTGGCCACGACTCCCTTGAGGGCTTGCAGGAGAACCTCATCAAAACTCCCCCGGGGTATCCCTACAAGGAAAACCCGTGTAAGCAGGGACGGCTCCTGCCCTTCCCTCCAGCGGCATCCTCCAGGCTCCTCCACTGCCTTCGGTTGGCCAGCATCAACTGGCGGCTGCAAGCCCGAGTACATCTATTTCAACCTGTGCACTACCTCCCCTTCATACCTTAACTAAGGGAGCCCCTCCTCACACACACACACACACACACACACACCACTCCATTCACACCACTCCCTGCCCCACTCAAACCATCCCCTAGGCATGGGCACCAACCAGGGATATGCGGTTAGGTTCCTGGCTGAACTAGGGACGGAACCGCAATCCGAACGGTGCGTCGGGAGGAGAAATAAGGGGCCGAAGAGGACTAGGAGTTGCCTTGCAGCTTCGCATATGAAGTCCTACAAATCAGCGGCAGCACCGGTTGAGAGTACGGACTGGATTCCGGACCCTCAAGGAAGGAAGCAGTGTGAAAACAGAGAGAATGGACCCTAAGGAAGCCATTCATAAGGACTGAGGATTTAAAAAAAAAAACTGCTGAGAATGATCCAGAGGAAAGATCAAGAGTAAAGCTTGAGACTGCTTGCTAAACATATCGTTTCAGTGTCAAAAGAGACCAAGCCCATCGCTTTGGCCAATGCCTTCGATACGCAAACTTCAAAAGAAAAAAAACAGAACGAGACAGTGTAATTTTGGAGAGGGGAAGGAACGGCAAATTATTAAGGCTGAAGGGAAGACTGTAGCTTGGCTAATTTAACCTCCAGCAGGCTCTACAAGGGAATAACCAGTGACTGTAGGAGGCCTGCTTATTCTCATTTGCTAGCGGGCCATTCAAAACATATCGTTATTGCAGGGTGACTCCAGAAGTTGGCAAGTTAAAGACTGCGCGCCACAATGGGCTTGAAGCCTTGGAAAGAAGAGAAGCCTGGCCCAGTGGGAGTCATTGTGGGGACACTGAATGTCAGATGTTAACAGAAAACGGGGATAAGATGCTTTTTAGGTAGCTTGCTGCTTCCCAAGGTAGAGCAGGAATGGCAAAAACTCCTATCAGCCAATGCTGGGAACGGCAGGAGACAGATGCATGGTTTTTTCGCATCTGGAGGACTTGCTAGAAAGCCTGGGAATGCTGGAATATGATTCATGAGGAGAGGCAAAAGAGATTGAAAGGGCAATTAGCACAGTATACAATATGGACATAAGGAAACAGAACAAGAAAACTCCTCCACACGTCTAGCTACTTTGTTCAATCCATGGCAAAAGCAGCTGCTAGGATCCTTCATGCAACAAGATGGAAAACAGAATCCTGACCAGCTACTACTGACTGATTAGACAAAGCGTTAGAATACGGGACACCAGCAACACTTGCGTTCTTGAAGCAAAAGGCAAGAACTTTGCAATCCAGAAGAAAGCGGAGTCCCATAGGAGATCAGATTGGGGCGGGGGGGAAGGAGGTGGAGAGAAATCCTGGACTTTCAGACTGGCTATGTAAGCCTGGGGGGAAGAAGCATCAGTATGTCATCTACGGCGTTAGGGAGATGTACAAGAAGAAGAGAAGCATAGGGAAATGGCAGCCTGATGTGTGTGTGTTTTGTTGTTTTTTCCCTATCTTGGAATAGTAGTCCTGTAATATGCAAGCTGTAGCATTTCTCTCTTTACTGAACCAAAACGGTCCAGTAAAAAAAGAAAAGGGCTCGGAGTCCCTTTCGGCCCCTGCGTTCCCGTCCCCGGGGAGGCCGCGAAAAACAGCGGCACGGGACAAAAAAAGAAAGCAGAGGTTTAAGGGGACGGCCCTGAGTGCCTTTAAAGCCCTGCTCTCTGCTCAAAACACGAACCGCCACCAATTCTTGAAAAGTTCATGGAAGTTTGTGACGGCAGGCTAAAAATCGTCATGAACTTCAGTTGGTGAGCCGCTTGGTGCCCATGCCTACCCCTCGCATTCACTCTCCGTCCACACACACACACACACTGACACACACACACACACGTTCTGTCCACCAGAAAGAACGGGCACCCCACCTCAGTCCACACGAAGGGACGAGGCCCCCGGCTCCGTCCCTGCGAAGGGACGGGCACCCCAGCTGCGTCCACTTCAGGGGACGTGCACCCGTGCTCCGGCCATCTGAAGGGTCGGGCACTGTGCTCCGTTCATCTGTGTGGACTGGCACTCAAACTCTGTCCCTGCGAACGGATGGGCTCACAAGCCCTGTCCGTCCAGACAGAGGAGCGCTCAAGCCCTGTCCGCCGCAGCAGATGGGCACTCAAGCCCTGTCCGTCGAAACGAATGGGCGTTTGGTCCCTGTCCGTCGGAACGGATGGGCACGCAGGGTTGCACTCACTCACTCGCTCACTCACACTCTCACTCTGCATCCCTACGCAACCCCCTCCCCCCAGCTACCTGCCACTGATGCCCACCCCCACCCCCCGGCCGACTGCCGCCAGTTTCTGCCAGCCAACGTCATCAGGAGCTTCAGGCGTGGCATCACGCCAGGCTTCAGGTCGCCTGGTGCCCCCTGCTTAGCAAGCCCTTCCGCTTCCGCGGAAGAACTTGCCTTCTGGATGCTCCCCCGTCTCTTCGCACGTGGCCCTCCTCTCCCGGTCAGCTCTCCTCCTCTTTGGATGGCCTCGATCTGCAAGCTTCCTCAGTCTGCTGAAGAAACAGACAACAAGTCTACAAGGCCAGTCTGAGAACTCAGGGCCCCTTCCACCTCAGCCCGCTCCCCTTCCCACTTCCCGAAAGAGCACACAGTGAGCCGAAAGGTTTAGCTCTCCCAGACACTGCCTTCCCCGTTGCTGGCATACAAGTCACAAGCCCTCCTTGCCCAACCCACCCACTGGGGACCAGGAGGGGCAGAGAGGCAAGCGAAGGAGTTGGGGAACATCGCTCACCTCTTTCAGTGGCCACGACTCCCTTGAGGGCTTGCAGGAGAACCTCATCAAAACTCCCCCGGGGTATCCCTACAAGGAAAACCCGTGGTAAGCAGGGACGGCTCCTGCCCTTCCCTCCACCGGCATCCTCCAGGCTCCTCCACTGCCTTCGGTTGGCCAGCATCAACTGGCGGCTGCAAGCCCGAGTACATCTATTTCAACCTGTGCACTACCTCCCCTTCATACCTTAACTAAGGGAGCCCCTCCTCACACACACACACACACACACACACACCACTCCATTCACACCACTCCCTTCCCCACTCAAACCATCCCCTAGGCATGGGCACCAACAAGGGATATGCGGTTAGGTTCCTGGCTGAACTAGGGACGGAACCGCAATCCGAACGGTGCGTCGGGAGGAGAAATAAGGGGCCGAAGAGGACTAGGAGTTGCCTTGCAGCTTCGCATATGAAGTCCTACAAATCAGCGGCGGCACCGGTTGAGAGTACGGACTGGATTCCGGACCCTCAAGGAAGGAAGCAGTGTGAAAACAGAGAGAATGGACCCTAAGGAAGCCATTCATAAGGACTGAGGATTTAAAAAAAAAAACTGCTGAGAATGATCCAGAGGAAAGATCAAGAGTAAAGCTTGAGACTGCTTGCTAAACATATCGTTTCAGTGTCAAAAGAGACCAAGCCCATCGCTTTGGCCAATGCCTTCGATACGCAAACTTCAAAAGAAAAAAAACAGAATGAGACAGTGTAATTTTGGAGAGGGGAAGGAAACGGCAAATTATTAAGGCTGAAGGGAAGACTGTAGCTTGGCTAATTTAACCTCCAGCAGGCTCTACAAGGGAATAACCAGTGACTGTAGGAGGCCTGCTTATTCTCATTTGCTAGCGGGCCATTCAAAACATATCGTTATTGCAGGGTGACTCCAGAAGTTGACAAGTTAAAGACTGCGCGCCACAATGGGCTGAAAGCCTTGGAAAGAAGAGAAGCCTGGCCCAGTGGGAGTCATTGTGGGGACACTGAATGTCAGATGTTAACAGAAAACGGGAATAAGATGCTTTTTAGGTAGCTTGCTGCTTCCCAAGGTAGAGCAGGAATGGCAAAAACTCCTATCAGCCAATGCTGGGAACGGCAGGAGACAGATGCATGGTTTTTTCGCATCTGGAGGACTTGCTAGAAAGCCTGGGAATGCTGGAATATGATTCATGAGGAGAGGCAAAAGAGATTGAAAGGGCAATTAGCACAGTATACAATATGGACATAAGGAAACAGAACAAGAAAACTCCTCCACACGTCTAGCTACTTTGTTCAATCCATGGCAAAAGCAGCTGCTAGGATCCTTCATGCAACAAGATGGAAAACAGAATCCTGACCAGCTACTACTGACTGATTAGACAAAGCGTTAGAATACGGGACACCAGCAACACTTGCGTTCTTGAAGCAAAAGGCAAGAACTTTGCAATCCAGAAGAAAGCGGAGTCCCATAGGAGATCAGATTGGGGCGGGGGGGAAGGAGGTGGAGAGAAATCCTGGACTTTCAGACTGGCTATGTAAGCCTGGGGGGAAGAAGCATCAGTATGTCATCTACGGCGTTAGGGAGATGTACAAGAAGAAGAGAAGCATAGGGAAATGGCAGCCTGATGTGTTTGTGTTTTGTTGTTTTTTCCCTATCTTGGAATAGTAGTCCTGTAATATGCAAGCTGTAGCATTTCTCTCTTTACTGAACCAAAACGGTCCAGTAAATAAAGAAAAGGGCTCGGAGTCCCTTTCGGCCCCTGCGTTCCCGTCCCCGGGGAGGCCGCGAAAAACAGCGGCACGGGACAAAAAAAGAAAGCAGAGGTTTAAGGGGACGGCCCTGAGTGCCTTTAAAGCCCTGCTCTCTGCTCAAAACACGAACCGCCACCAATTCTTGAAAAGTTCATGGAAGTTTGTGACGGCAGGCTAAAAATCGTCATGAACTTCAGTTGGTGAGCCGCTTGGTGCCCATGCCTACCCCTCGCATTCACTCTCCGTCCACACACACACACACTGACACACACACACACACACGTTCTGTCCACCAGAAAGAACGGGCACCCCACCTCAGTCCGCACGAAGGGACGAGGCCCCCGGCACCCCAGCTGCGTCCACTTCAGGGGACGTGCACCCGTGCTCCGGCCATCTGAAGGGTCGGGCACTGTGCTCCGTTCATCTGTGTGGACTGGCACTCAAACTCTGTCCCTGCGAACGGATGGGCTCGCAAGCCCTGTCCGTCCAGACAGAGGAGCGCTCAAGCCCTGTCCGCCGCAGCAGATGGGCACTCAAGCCCTGTCCGTCGAAACGAATGGGCGTTTGGTCCCTGTCCGTCGGAACGGATGGGCACGCAGGGTTGCACTCACTCACTCGCTCACTCACACTCTCACTCTGCATCCCTACGCAACCCCCTCCCCCCAGCTACCTGCCACTGATGCCCACCCCCACCCCCCGGCCGACTGCCGCCAGCTTCTGCCAGCCAACGTCATCAGGAGCTTCAGGCGTGGCATCACGCCAGGCTTCGGGTCGCCTGGTGCCCCCTGCTTAGCAAGCCCTTCCGCCTCCGCGGAAGAACTTGCCTTCTGGATGCTCCCCCGTCTCTTCACACGTGGCCCTCCTCTCCCGATCAGCTCTCCTCCTCTCTGGATGGCCTCGATCTGCAAGCTTCCTCAGTCTGCTGAAGAAACAGACAACAAGTCTACAAGGCCAGTCTGAGAACTCAGGGCCCCTTCCACCTCAGCCCGCTCCCCTTCCCACTTCCCGAAAGAGCACACAGTGAGCCGAAAGGTTTAGCTCTCCCAGACACTGCCTTCCCCGTTGCTGGCATACAGGTCACAAGCCCTCCTTGCCCAACCCACCCACTGGGGACCAGGAGGGGCAGAGAGGCAAGCGAAGGAGTTCGGGAACATCGCTCACCTCTTTCAGTGGCCACGACTCCCTTGAGGGCTTGCAGGAGAACCTCATCAAAACTCCCCCGGGGTATCCCTACAAGGAAAACCCGTGGTAAGCAGGGACGGCTCCTGCCCTACCCTCCACCGGCATCCTCCAGGCTCCTCCACTGCCTTCGGTTGGCCAGCATCAACTGGCGGCTGCAAGCCCGAGTACATCTATTTCAACCTGTGCACTACCTCCCCTTCATACCTTAACTAAGGGAGCCCCTCCTCACACACACACACACACACACACACACACACATCACTCCATTCACACCACTCCCTGCCCCACTCAAACCATCCCCTAGGCATGGGCACCAACCAGGGATATGCGGTTAGGTTCCTGGCTGAACTAGGGACGGAACCGCAATCCGAACGGTGCGTCGGGAGGAGAAATAAGGGGCCGAAGAGGACTAGGAGTTGCCTTGCAGCTTCGCATATGAAGTCCTACAAACCAGCGGCAGCACCGGTTGAGAGTACGGACTGGATTCCGGACCCTCAAGGAAGGAAGCAGTGTGAAAACAGAGAGAATGGACCCTAAGGAAGCCATTCATAAGGACTGAGGATTTTTAAAAAAAACTGCTGAGAATGATCCAGAGGAAAGATCAAGAGTAAAGCTTGAGACTGCTTGCTAAACGTATCGTTTCAGTGTCAAAAGAGACCAAGCCCATCGCTTTGGCCAATGCCTTCGATACGCAAACTTCAAAAGAAAAAAAACAGAATGAGACAGTGTAATTTTGGAGAGGGGAAGGAACGGCAAATTATTAAGGCTGAAGGGAAGACTGTAGCTTGGCTAATTTAACCTCCAGCAGGCTCTACAAGGGAATAACCAGTGACTGTAGGAGGCCTGCTTATTCTCATTTGCTAGCGGGCCATTCAAAACATATCGTTATTGCAGGGTGACTCCAGAAGTTGACAAGTTAAAGACTGCGCGCCACAATGGGCTTGAAGCCTTGGAAAGAAGAGAAGCCTGGCCCAGTGGGAGTCATTGTGGGGACACTGAATGTCAGATGTTAACAGAAAACGGGGATAAGATGCTTTTTAGGTAGCTTGCTGCTTCCCAAGGTAGAGCAGGAATGGCAAAAACTCCTATCAGCCAATGCTGGGAACGGCAGGAGACAGATGCATGGTTTTTTCGCATCTGGAGGACTTGCTAGAAAGCCTGGGAATGCTGGAATATGATTCATGAGGAGAGGCAAAAGAGATTGAAAGGGCAATTAGCACAGTATACAATATGGACATAAGGAAACAGAACAAGAAAACTCCTCCACACGTCTAGCTACTTTGTTCAATCCATGGCAAAAGCAGCTGCTAGGATCCTTCATGCAACAAGATGGAAAACAGAATCCTGACCAGCTACTACTGACTGATTAGACAAAGCGTTAGAATACGGGACACCAGCAACACTTGCGTTCTTGAAGCAAAAGGCAAGAACTTTGCAATCCAGAAGAAAGCGGAGTCCCATAGGAGATCAGATTGGGGCGGGGGGGAAGGAGGTAGAGAGAAATCCTGGACTTTCAGACTGGCTATGTAAGCCTGGGGGGAAGAAGCATCAGTATGTCATCTACGGCGTTAGGGAGATGTACAAGAAGAAGAGAAGCATAGGGAAATGGCAGCCTGATGTGTGTGTGTTTTGTTGTTTTTTCCCTATCTTGGAATAGTAGTCCTGTAATATGCAAGCTGTAGCATTTCTCTCTTTACTGAACCAAAACGGTCCAGTAAATAAAGAAAAGGGCTCAGAGTCCCTTTCGGCCCCTGCGTTCCCGTCCCCGGGGAGGCCGCGAAAAACAGCGGCACGGGACAAAAAAAGAAAGCAGAGGTTTAAGGGGATGGCCCTAAGTGCCTTTAAAGCCCTGCTCTCTGCTCAAAACACGAACCGCCACCAATTCTTGAAAAGTTCATGGAAGTTTGTGACGGCAGGCTAAAAATCGTCATGAACGTCAGTTGGTGAGCCGCTTGGTGCCCATGCCTACCCCTCGCATTCACTCTCCGTCCACACACACACACACTGACACACACACACACACACGTTCTGTCCACCAGAAAGAACGGGCACCCCACCTCAGTCCGCACGAAGGGACGAGGCCCCCGGCTCCGTCCCTGCGAAGGGACGGGCACCCCAGCTGCGTCCACTTCAGGGGACGTGCACCCGTGCTCCGGCCATCTGAAGGGTCGGGCACTGTGCTCCGTTCATCTGTGTGGACTGGCACTCAAACTCTGTCCCTGCGAACGGATGGGCTCGCAAGCCCTGTCCGTCCAGACAGAGGAGCGCTCAAGCCCTGTCCGCCGCAGCAGATGGGCACTCAAGCCCTGTCCGTCGAAACGAATGGGCGTTTGGTCCCTGTCCGTCGGAACGGATGGGCACGCAGGGTTGCACTCACTCACTCGCTCACTCACACTCTCACTCTGCATCCCTACGCAACCCCCTCCCCCCAGCTACCTGCCACTGATGCCCACCCCCACCCCCCGGCCGACTGCCGCCAGCTTCTGCCAGCCAACGTCATCAGGAGCTTCAGGCGTGGCATCACGCCAGGCTTCGGGTCGCCTGGTGCCCCCTGCTTAGCAAGCCCTTCCGCCTCCGCGGAAGAACTTGCCTTCTGGATGCTCCCCCGTCTCTTCGCACGTGGCCCTCCTCTCCCGGTCAGCTCTCCTCCTCTTTGGATGGCCTCGATCTGCAAGCTTCCTCAGTCTGCTGAAGAAACAGACAACAAGTCTACAAGGCCAGTCTGAGAACTCAGGGCCCCTTCCACCTCAGCCCGCTCCCCTTCCCACTTCCCGAAAGAGCACTCAGTGAGCCGAAAGGTTTAGCTCTCCCAGACACTGCCTTCCCCGTTGCTGGCATACAGGTCACAAGCCCTCCTTGCCCAACCCACCCACTGGGGACCAGGAGGGGCAGAGAGGCAAGCGAAGGAGTTGGGGAACATCACTCACCTCTTTCAGTGGCCACGACTCCCTTGAGGGCTTGCAGGAGAACCTCATCAAAACTCCCCCGGAGTATCCCTACAAGGAAAACCCGTGGTAAGCAGGGACGGCTCCTGCCCTACCCTCCACCGGCATCCTCCAGGCTCCTCCACTGCCTTCGGTTGGCCAGCATCAACTGGCGGCTGCAAGCCCGAGTACATCTATTTCAACCTGTGCACTACCTCCCCTTCATACCTTAACTAAGGGAGCCCCTCCTCACACACACACACACACACACACACATCACTCCATTCACACCACTCCCTGCCCCACTCAAACCATCCCCTAGGCATGGGCACCAACCAGGGATATGCGGTTAGGTTCCTGGCTGAACTAGGGACGGAACCGCAATCCGAACGGTGCGTCGGGAGGAGAAGTAAGGGGCCGAAGAGGACTAGGAGTTGCCTTGCAGCTTCGCATATGAAGTCCTACAAACCAGCGGCAGCACCGGTTGAGAGTACGGACTGGATTCCGGACCCTCAAGGAAGGAAGCAGTGTGAAAACAGAGAGAATGGACCCTAAGGAAGCCATTCATAAGGACTGAGGATTTAAAAAAAAAACTGCTGAGAATGATCCAGAGGAAAGATCAAGAGTAAAGCTTGAGACTGCTTGCTAAACGTATCGTTTCAGTGTCAAAAGAGACCAAGCCCATCGCTTTGGCCAATGCCTTCGATACGCAAACTTCAAAAGAAAAAAAACAGAATGAGACAGTGTAATTTTGGAGAGGGGAAGGAACGGCAAATTATTAAGGCTGAAGGGAAGACTGTAGCTTGGCTAATTTAACCTCCAGCAGGCTCTACAAGGGAATAACCAGTGACTGTAGGAGGCCTCCTTATTCTCATTTGCTAGCGGGCCATTCAAAACATATCGTTATTGCAGGGTGACTCCAGAAGTTGACAAGTTAAAGACTGCGCGCCACAATGGGCTTGAAGCCTTGGAAAGAAGAGAAGCCTGGCCCAGTGGGAGTCATTGTGGGGACACTGAATGTCAGATGTTAACAGAAAACGGGGATAAGATGCTTTTTAGGTAGCTTGCTGCTTCCCAAGGTAGAGCAGGAATGGCAAAAACTCCTATCAGCCAATGCTGGGAACGGCAGGAGACAGATGCATGGTTTTTTCGCATCTGGAGGACTTGCTAGAAAGCCTGGGAATGCTGGAATATGATTCATGAGGAGAGGCAAAAGAGATTGAAAGGGCAATTAGCACAGTATACAATATGGACATAAGGAAACAGAACAAGAAAACTCCTCCACACGTCTAGCTACTTTGTTCAATCCATGGCAAAAGCAGCTGCTAGGATCCTTCATGCAACAAGATGGAAAACAGAATCCTGACCAGCTACTACTGACTGATTAGACAAAGCGTTAGAATACGGGACACCAGCAACACTTGCGTTCTTGAAGCAAAAGGCAAGAACTTTGCAATCCAGAAGAAAGCGGAGTCCCATAGGAGATCAGATTGGGGCGGGGGGGAAGGAGGTGGAGAGAAATCCTGGACTTTCAGACTGGCTATGTAAGCCTGGGGGGAAGAAGCATCAGTATGTCATCTACGGCGTTAGGGAGATGTACAAGAAGAAGAGAAGCATAGGGAAATGGCAGCCTGATGTGTGTGTGTTTTGTTGTTTTTTCCCTATCTTGGAATAGTAGTCCTGTAATATGCAAGCTGTAGCATTTCTCTCTTTACTGAACCAAAACGGTCCAGTAAAAAAAGAAAAGGGCTCAGAGTCCCTTTCGGCCCCTGCGTTCCCGTCCCCGGGGAGGCCGCGAAAAACAGCGGCACGGGACAAAAAAAGAAAGCAGAGGTTTAAGGGGACGGCCCTGAGTGCCTTTAAAGCCCTGCTCTCTGCTCAAAACACGAACCGCCACCAATTCTTGAAAAGTTCATGGAAGTTTGTGACGGCAGGCTAAAAATCGTCATGAACTTCAGTTGGTGAGCCGCTTGGTGCCCATGCCTACCCCTCGCATTCACTCTCCGTCCACACACACACACACACTGACACACACACACACACACACATTCTGTCCACCAGAAAGAACGGGCACCCCACCTCAGTCCACACGAAGGGACGAGGCCCCCAGCTCCGTCCCTGCGAAGGGACGGGCACGCCAGCTGCGTCCACTTCAGGGGACGTGCACCCGTGCTCCGGCCATCTTAAGGGTCGGGCACTGTGCTCCGTTCATCTGTGTGGACTGGCACTCAAACTCTGTCCCTGCGAACGGATGGGCTCGCAAGCCCTGTCCGTCCAGACAGAGGAGCGCTCAAGCCCTGTCCGCCGCAGCAGATGGGCACTCAAGCCCTGTCCGTCGAAACGATTGGGCGTTTGGTCCCTGTCCGTCGGAACGGATGGGCACGCAGGGTTGCACTCACTCACTCGCTCACTCACACTCTCACTCTGCATCCCTACGCAACCCCCTCCCCCCAGCTACCTGCCACTGATGCCCACCCCCACCCCCCGGCCGACTGCCGCCAGCTTCTGCCAGCCAACGTCATCAGGAGCTTCAGGCGTGGCATCACGCCAGGCTTCGGGTCGCCTGGTGCCCCCTGCTTAGCAAGCCCTTCCGCCTCCGCGGAAGAACTTGCCTTCTGGATGCTCCCCCGTCTCTTCGCACGTGGCCCTCCTCTCCCGGTCAGCTCTCCTCCTCTTTGGATGGCCTCGATCTGCAAGCTTCCTCAGTCTGCTGAAGAAACAGACAACAAGTCTACAAGGCCAGTCTGAGAACTCAGGGCCCCTTCCACCTCAGCCCGCTCCCCTTCCCACTTCCCGAAAGAGCACACAGTGAGCCGAAAGGTTTAGCTCTCCCAGACACTGCCTTCCCCATTGCTGGCATACAGGTCACAAGCCCTCCTTGCCCAACCCACCCACTGGGGACCAGGAGGGGCAGAGAGGCAAGCGAAGGAGTTGGGGAACATCGCTCACCTCTTTCAGTGGCCACGACTCCCTTGAGGGCTTGCAGGAGAACCTCATCAAAACTCCCCCGGGGTATCCCTACAAGGAAAACCCGTGGTAAGCAGGGACGGCTCCTGCCCTACCCTCCACCGGCATCCTCCAGGCTCCTCCACTGCCTTCGGTTGGCCAGCATCAACTGGCGGCTTGTCGTGGTTCGGTCCTTGGTGGCTTGGGAACCGGACCGAACCCCGCCATCAGAGGCGCCCGCGATCACGGAGGTAGGGCATGGTGATCATAGGCAAGCCGGCAGCTGGGCGCCCCACCCGATCGTTGAGGTGGCAATGGCCGCTAAAGAACCTCAATGTCCCCCTCCACCTTTTGACAAGGGCCCGGAGATGGCCCTTTGTTCCAGGAAAATGGGCCATCAGGAACCCCGGAAAACCTCGCATATGTGCATGAGTCATGATTGTATCAGCATGTTCCCTCCGCAAGTACTGGGTGGGGCAATACAGCCTAAGGAGGTGGGTTTTGTATAAAAGGGAGCTTCCACCTGGAGTTCGGTGGAAGCTCTTACTCCATACCAGCGGACTCCACGTTGCTGAAATAAAGCTTGTTCCTGTTGTATCGTTCACCAGGCCTGGCGTGACGTTTTCTTCAAAGGGGCACCCTGTTTTTTCAGTTAGCAAGCGGGTCCCCGACATCGTAAGAGCTTCCCACCGAACTCCAGGGTCGGCATCGCATCCGAGCGCTTATCAGGACGGATCCAGAGATGGCGTTTTCAAGCAACGGGGCGGTCTCGACCCCCACGAACCCCGGGAACATGAGTTTAATGTCCCCGGGAGATTTCCTCCGAAAATCGGGGGGCCAGGAGCAGCTGTCCGGGACCCCGAGACCCTCGGCAGCGGCGGCCAAGGGAAGGCGCCGGGCCATGGGGTTCCCAAGCACGGCGGGGAGCGCGCCGAGGTCTGGGGGGTTGGCCCCAACCTGGGACACCCAGCTGAGGCAGGCGCTTCGCCCGGTAGGACCTGAGGAATCCCTAGAGGACCTGCGGCGGGCCATGGCGGACTTGGCCAGGCGCTTGCAGGCAGCTGAAGCCCGTGAGCAAGCTCGGGCCGGGCCCGGAGGGACTGGTAATACAACGGCGGAGGGGATCGCGTCGAGTGAGGACGTCTCCAGCGACGAGGACGAGCCCGGCACTGGTGAGCGGGCCCCGGACCCCGACCCGGAGCAGTTTTCAGTCCCGAGTAGGCGAGACGGCCAGCGGAGAGGCGAGACAGCAGAGGATCTCGGGGGAGCGGGTGAGCCGACGGGGCGGCGAGAGCCGGACCAACGCAGGAGCGACGTGCAAGGCAGGGAGCGGCACGGCGTCGTTGGGCAAGTTGGTAGCCGGTGGGGCGGAGCAGGACGAGACGGCGGACGCCGAGAATCCCGGATCCGGAGGGGGTCGGACTACTCTCCAAAACGTTCCCCCCCAGAGCTTAAGGCGCGTTTCGACGGGACGCCGGACGACCTCCCGCAGTTCCTCCTCCACGCGCTGACGCATGCCCGGAGGTATGGAGACCGGTATGAGGACTCCGAGGACTTGGTCTGGGGGGTGGCCTCGTGTCTCCAGGGCAAGGCGGGTCAGTGGTACCTAGGGTTGGCCGAGCGCGGCGACCCGGCAACTCGGGACCTGCAGGACTTCGTGGTCGCGCTCCGCCGACGATTCCAGGACCCCCAGGCTGAGGACAAGGCAAAGAGTCGGATCAAGGGACTTCGACAGGGTACTAGGGGGGTTATGGACTATATAGGCATTTTCCGGAGGGAAGCAGGCAAGGTGTTCTCCTGGAACGAGGAGACCCAAATCGAGTACTTCCGGGAGGGCCTTAACCCGAAGCTCAGGGAATGGGCCGTGATCAAGGGGACGGAAGAAGATCTGTCTACACTGGAGGGGTGGTGTTTTGTGGTCGCCAAGCTGGAAGCCAGCCTGGGTTGGGCCGCCGCGCCCCCCCGGGAGGCCAAAGGCGGGTCAGCCGAGGCGCCGAGACCGGGCCCCGACAACTCTCGCCCCAAACGACCCCCGAACCCCGAGCGGGAAAGGAGACGCCGGGAAGGTCTGTGCCTGAAATGCGGGGGGTCAGGACATTTCGCAGCAGCGTGCCAACGGCAAGGGGGGGAGGACCGCGGGCTCTCCCAGGGGGGAGGTGCGACACGCCCCCAGCAGGCACGCCGGGCGGAGGACCTCCGCAACGAACCGGGAAGCGCCCAGGCGACGGGAAACGGCCAGGACCTGCTGTAGACGGCGCCGGGCAGCAGGTCCCGCGGTGCGAGGGAAAACCCCTACAGCATGAGGCGCGACCTCCGAACGTGGTAATTTTAGAGCTCCGGAACCCGGAGAACGGACTAAGTTGGGTGGGGGAGGCTCTTTTGGACTCTGGATGCGACCACAGCATGGTCCACCCCCAGATAGCCCGGGCTTTGGGGCTACCGAAGCGCATTCGGAAGGTTCCCCTGGTTTTCGTCCAGATGGACGGCAGCCCGATTCAGGGGGGACCTTTCGGGGAGGAGGTGGGTCCTATCGCCATCCACATAGGGGACCACCAAGAGCTGCGGTGGCTGATCCAGGTCCCCGTAGCGGGATATCGGGCGGTGTTGGGCCTGGATTGGCTGAAGGAACACAACCCCGTGGTGGACTGGCGGGCGGGGACCCTGAAGTTCGACTTGACGGTGGGTGCACGGCATCGGGTCCCCCACGAGAATTCCAGCCACAAGAGGACGGCGGCGCGTCCCAGGGGAGCGGCGGCGGCGCAGCAGGAGATACCAGAGCCCGAGGTCCCGCCAGAGTACCGAGACCTCGCAGCCGTTTTCAGCGAGCGGGAAGCGGACGAGCTACCCCCACACCGCCGCACGGACTGCGCTATCAACATCCCAGAGGGGGCGGTACTACCCAAAGGGCGCATCTACAAGATGAGTGAGGGTGAGCTCAAGGACCTCCGGGAGTTTTTGGGTAAAAATCTGGCCCGAGGTTTCATCCGGCCCGCTTCCAGTCCCATGGGAGCTCCAGTCTTGTTCGTCCGGAAAAAGGATGGGTCCCGACGGCTGTGCCAGGACTACCGGGGCCTCAACGCCATCGCAGCGGGGAACGCTTACCCCCTCCCGCTGATCCCGGATTTGCTGGCTCGGCTGGGCAAAGGGACTCTGTTCACTAAGCTGGACCTAAGGGAGGCGTACTACCGGGTACGCATCCGGGAGGGGGATGAGTGGAAAACAGCGTTTAACTGTCAATTGGGACAATTCGAATTTAAAGTGATGCCGTTCGGTTTAAGCGGGGCACCTGGGGTTTTCATGAGTCTAATTAATGAGGTGTTGCAGGACCTTCTGTTTCAGGGGGTGGTTGTTTATTTGGATGACGTCCTGATCTACAGCCAAGATCCCCAAGAGCACGTGACCCTGGTGAGGGAGGTGTTAAAGCGCCTGCTGGCAAACCACCTATACGTGAAGCTGGCTAAGTGCGAATTCCACCGTCCCTCCCTGGACTATTTGGGCTACCGCATCTCAGCCCAGGGCATAGCTATGGACCCCGAGAAGGTGCAGGCGGTGCTGGCCTGGGAAAGGCCCCGCACCCGGAAACAGCTACAAAGCTTCCTGGGGTTTGCTAACTTTTTTAGAGGCTTCATCCCCAGATACTCCTCCGTAGTGGCTCCCCTCACGGACTTGCTAGGTACCAAGGGGAGAGGTCCTCGCGCCACGCGGCCCAGCGCAGCGCTCGGCTGGAATGAGAAATCGGAGGCAGCGTTCCTGGCCCTCAAGCAAGCTTTCGCGTCTGAGCCCACGCTACTGCACGTCGACCCAACCCAGCCGATGGTGGTACAAGTCGACGCCAGCGACGCAGCAGCCGGGGCGGTTCTCCTGCAGCGAGACAAGGCGGGACAGCTGAGGCCGGCGGCCTACCTCTCACGAAAATTCGCCGAAACGGAGCGGAACTGGTCTACCTGGGAGAAGGAGGCGTTTGCGATTAAGTTCGCCCTCACCGAATGGCGGCATTGGCTGGAGGAAACAGAGGAGCCGTTCGAGGTCTGGACAGATCACAAGAATCTGGAGGCGCTCCGGCAACCGCGATCCCTGAACGCCAAGCAGATGAGGTGGGCGGAGTTCTTTTCGCGGTACAATTTCAAGCTTGGTCACATCCCCGGCAAAGAGAATTTCCTCGCGGACGCCCTCTCCCGTCTGCCGCATTATGGGGAGGGGTACGCTCCCTGCACCAGGTCCGTGTTTGGTGAGGAGCAGCTGGGACGGGGGGTCGTCACTAGGCGTCGGGCCAGGGAGGAATGGGAGCCCGACCCGGCGACCGCCCCGCTCCGAGACCGCCTAGTGGCAGCATACGGGACAGACGAGGAGCTGGCTGAGCTCCGGGACTCTTTGATTTTGGACTTCGGTCTCTGGCGGAGGGGGGAGGCTGTCTACGTCCCGGAAGGGCTACGACGGGAAGCCCTCAGCCTCTGCCACGATGCTAAGACCGCCGGGCACTTCGGTTTCGTAAAATCCTGGAAGTTGGCCCGGCGGCGGTTTTGGTGGCCCAGTCTGCGGCGGGACACAAAAGCTTACGTCAGTGGTTGTCCTGTCTGCCTGACCTGCAAGCCGGGGGTTGGCAAGCCGAAAGGTCTGCTGCACCCGCTCGAGGTCCCGACCCGGCCGTGGTCAGTGATCTCCATGGACTTTATAACAGACTTGCCTCCCAGCAAGGGGAAAACGGTGATCTGGGTGGTGGTAGATCTATTTTCCAAACAGGCCCATTTCATTCCTTGCGCCAGTGTCCCCAGTGCTTCACAGTTGGCTCGGATGTTCCTGGATCACGTGTTCCGACTGCACGGGCTGCCGGACAAGGTGATTTCCGATCGGGGCTCACAATTCGTGTCCCGGTTTTGGCAAGCTTTCCTGCGCCTGTTAGACATCGAGCAAGGGCTGAGCTCCGCTTACCACCCCCAGACGGACGGGCAGACCGAGCGGGTTAATCAAGTACTGGAGCAGTACTTGCGGTGTTTCGGTTCCTATCATCAAGACACCTGGGTGCCCCTGCTCCCCCTGGCCGAGTTCGCGTACAACAACGCAGACCACAGCAGCACGGAGATGTCGCCTTTTGCCGTCGTCTACGGGACAGACCTGAGACACTTCCCGGAGCTTGGAGAGGTCCCCGCCCGGGAATCGGCCGACCTTCGCGAGTGGGGGAAGCGTGCCGGGAGCTGCTGGAAGTCGCTGCAGGAGCAGCTCCACAAAGTCAAGGCAGCGCAGAAAGAGGACGCCGACCGGAAGAGACGACCAGCTGAGGAGATCCGACCGGGGGATCGAGTTTACCTTTCCACCCGGAACCTACGGTTGAATTTGCCCAGCAAGAAGCTAGGCCCTCGGTTTTTGGGGCCTTTCGAGGTCTTGGCCCCGATCAACGAAGTTTCGGTCAAGCTCAAGCTCCCCAAGAACCTCCGGCACATCCATCCCGTCTTTCACGTGAGCCTTCTAAAAAAAACTCCGGACGGTGACGTTTGGCACCCCGTGTTTTCCCCGCCAGCGCCCGAGGTCCTGCCGGGGGGGGAGCACCACGAGGTGGCGGATATCCTGGACTCTAGACTCCACAGGGGGAAGTTGCAGTACCTCGTGGAATGGAAGGACTTCGCTTTGGGGGACCGGGAATGGGTCTGGGCAGCGGACGTCCTTGCGCCCCGACTCACTGAACGTTTCCACAAGCGGTATCCTGGCCGTCCCGGGGGGTTGGAGAATGGACCTTTGGGGGGGCAGAATGTCGTGGTTCGGTCCTTGGTGGCTTGGGAACCGGACCGAACCCCGCCATCAGAGGCGCCCGCGATCACGGAGGTAGGGCATGGTGATCATAGGCAAGCCGGCAGCTGGGCGCCCCACCCGATCGTTGAGGTGGCAATGGCCGCTAAAGAACCTCAATGTCCCCCTCCACCTTTTGACAAGGGCCCGGAGATGGCCCTTTGTTCCAGGAAAATGGGCCATCAGGAACCCCGGAAAACCTCGCATATGTGCATGAGTCATGATTGTATCAGCATGTTCCCTCCGCAAGTACTGGGTGGGGCAATACAGCCTAAGGAGGTGGGTTTTGTATAAAAGGGAGCTTCCACCTGGAGTTCGGTGGAAGCTCTTACTCCATACCAGCGGACTCCACGTTGCTGAAATAAAGCTTGTTCCTGTTGTATCGTTCACCAGGCCTGGCGTGACGTTTTCTTCAAAGGGGCACCCTGTTTTTTCAGTTAGCAAGCGGGTCCCCGACACGGCTGCAAGCCCGAGTACATCTATTTCAACCTGTGCACTACCTCCCCTTCATACCTTAACTAAGGGAGCCCCTCCTCACACACACACACACACACACACACACATCACTCCATTCACACCACTCCCTGCCCCACTCAAACCATCCCCTAGGCATGGGCACCAACCAGGTATATGCGGTTAGGTTCCTGGCTGAACTAGGGACGGAACCGCAATCCGAACGGTGCGTCGGGAGGAGAAATAAGGGGCCGAAGAGGACTAGGAGTTGCCTTGCAGCTTCGCATATGAAGTCCTACAAACCAGCGGCAGCACCGGTTGAGAGTACGGACTGGATTCCGGACCCTCAAGGAAGAAGCAGTGTGAAAACAGAGAGAATGGACCCTAAGGAAGCCATTCATAAGGACTGAGGATTTAAAAAAAAAACTGCTGAGAATGATCCAGAGGAAAGATCAAGAGTAAAGCTTGAGACTGCTTGCTAAACGTATCGTTTCAGTGTCAAAAGAGACCAAGCCCATCGCTTTGGCCAATGCCTTCGATACGCAAACTTCAAAAGAAAAAAAACAGAATGAGACAGTGTAATTTTGGAGAGGGGAAGGAACGGCAAATTATTAAGGCTGAAGGGAAGATTGTAGCTTGGCTAATTTAACCTCCAGCAGGCTCTACAAGGGAATAACCAGTGACTGTAGGAGGCCTGCTTATTCTCATTTGCTAGCGGGCCATTCAAAACATATCGTTATTGCAGGGTGACTCCAGAAGTTGACAAGTTAAAGACTGCGCGCCACAATGGGCTTGAAGCCTTGGAAAGAAGAGAAGCCTGGCCCAGTGGGAGTCATTGTGGGGACACTGAATGTCAGATGTTAACAGAAAACGGGGATAAGATGCTTTTTAGGTAGCTTGCTGCTTCCCAAGGTAGAGCAGGAATGGCAAAAACTCCTATCAGCCAATGCTGGGAACGGCAGGAGACAGATGCATGGTTTTTTCGCATCTGGAGGACTTGCTAGAAAGCCTGGGAATGCTGGAATATGATTCATGAGGAGAGGCAAAAGAGATTGAAAGGGCAATTAGCACAGTATACAATATGGACATAAGGAAACAGAACAAGAAAACTCCTCCACACGTCTAGCTACTTTGTTCAATCCATGGCAAAAGCAGCTGCTAGGATCCTTCATGCAACAAGATGGAAAACAGAATCCTGACCAGCTACTACTGACTGATTAGACAAAGCGTTAGAATACGGGACACCAGCAACACTTGCGTTCTTGAAGCAAAAGGCAAGAACTTTGCAATCCAGAAGAAAGCGGAGTCCCATAGGAGATCAGATTGGGGCGGGGGGGAAGGAGGTGGAGAGAAATCCTGGACTTTCAGACTGGCTATGTAAGCCTGGGGGGAAGAAGCATCAGTATGTCATCTACGGCGTTAGGGAGATGTACAAGAAGAAGAGAAGCATAGGGAAATGGCAGCCTGATGTGTGTGTGTTTTGTTGTTTTTTCCCTATCTTGGAATAGTAGTCCTGTAATATGCAAGCTGTAGCATTTCTCTCTTTACTGAACCAAAACGGTCCAGTAAAAAAAGAAAAGGGCTCGGAGTCCCTTTCGGCCCCTGCGTTCCCGTCCCCGGGGAGGCCGCGAAAAACAGCGGCACGGGACAAAAAAAGAAAGCAGAGGTTTAAGGGGACGGCCCTGAGTGCCTTTAAAGCCCTGCTCTCTGCTCAAAACACGAACCGCCACCAATTCTTGAAAAGTTCATGGAAGTTTGTGACGGCAGGCTAAAAATCGTCATGAACTTCAGTTGGTGAGCCGCTTGGTGCCCATGCCTACCCCTCGCATTCACTCTCCGTCCACACACACACACACACTGACACACACACACACACACACACATTCTGTCCACCAGAAAGAACGGGCACCCCACCTCAGTCCACACGAAGGGACGAGGCCCCCGGCTCCGTCCCTGCGAAGGGACGGGCACCCCAGCTGCGTCCACTTCAGGGGACGTGCACCCGTGCTCCGGCCATCTGAAGGGTCGGGCACTGTGCTCCGTTCATCTGTGTGGACTGGCACTCAAACTCTGTCCCTGCGAACGGATGGGCTCGCAAGCCCTGTCCGTCCAGACAGAGGAGCGCTCAAGCCCTGTCCGCCGCAGCAGATGGGCACTCAAGCCCTGTCCGTCGAAACGAATGGGCGTTTGGTCCCTGTCCGTCGGAACGGATGGGCACGCAGGGTTGCACTCACTCACTCGCTCACTCACACTCTCACTCTGCATCCCTACGCAACCCCCTCCCCCCAGCTACCTGCCACTGATGCCCACCCCCACCCCCCGGCCGACTGCCGCCAGCTTCTGCCAGCCAACGTCATCAGGAGCTTCAGGCGTGGCATCACGCCAGGCTTCGGGTCGCCTGGTGCCCCCTGCTTAGCAAGCCCTTCCGCCTCCGCGGAAGAACTTGCCTTCTGGATGCTCCCCCGTCTCTTCGCACGTGGCCCTCCTCTCCCGGTCAGCTCTCCTCCTCTTTGGATGGCCTCGATCTGCAAGCTTCCTCAGTCTGCTGAAGAAACAGACAACAAGTCTACAAGGCCAGTCTGAGAACTCAGGGCCCCTTCCACCTCAGCCCGCTCCCCTTCCCACTTCCCGAAAGAGCACACAGTGAGCCGAAAGGTTTAGCTCTCCCAGACACTGCCTTCCCCGTTGCTGGCATACAGGTCACAAGCCCTCCTTGCCCAACCCACCCACTGGGGACCAGGAGGGGCAGAGAGGCAAGCGAAGGAGTTGGGGAACATCGCTCACCTCTTTCAGTGGCCACGACTCCCTTGAGGGCTTGCAGGAGAACCTCATCAAAACTCCCCCGGGGTATCCCTACAAGGAAAACCCGTGGTAAGCAGGGACGGCTCCTGCCCTACCCTCCACCGGCATCCTCCAGGCTCCTCCACTGCCTTCGGTTGGCCAGCATCAACTGGCGGCTGCAAGCCCGAGTACATCTATTTCAACCTGTGCACTACCTCCCCTTCATACCTTAACTAAGGGAGCCCCTCCTCACACACACACACACACACACACACACACACATCACTCCATTCACACCACTCCCTGCCCCACTCAAACCATCCCCTAGGCATGGGCACCAACCAGGGATATGCGGTTAGGTTCCTGGCTGAACTAGGGACGGAACCGCAATCCGAACGGTGCGTCGGGAGGAGAAATAAGGGGCCGAAGAGGACTAGGAGTTGCCTTGCAGCTTCGCATATGAAGTCCTACAAACCAGCGGCAGCACCGGTTGAGAGTACGGACTGGATTCCGGACCCTCAAGGAAGGAAGCAGTGTGAAAACAGAGAGAATGGACCCTAAGGAAGCCATTCATAAGGACTGAGGATTTAAAAAAAAAACTGCTGAGAATGATCCAGAGGAAAGATCAAGAGTAAAGCTTGAGACTGCTTGCTAAACGTATCGTTTCAGTGTCAAAAGAGACCAAGCCCATCGCTTTGGCCAATGCCTTCGATACGCAAACTTCAAAAGAAAAAAAACAGAATGAGACAGTGTAATTTTGGAGAGGGGAAGGAACGGCAAATTATTAAGGCTGAAGGGAAGACTGTAGCTTGGCTAATTTAACCTCCAGCAGGCTCTACAAGGGAATAACCAGTGACTGTAGGAGGCCTGCTTATTCTCATTTGCTAGCGGGCCATTCAAAACATATCGTTATTGCAGGGTGACTCCAGAAGTTGACAAGTTAAAGACTGCGCGCCACAATGGGCTTGAAGCCTTGGAAAGAAGAGAAGCCTGGCCCAGTGGGAGTCATTGTGGGGACACTGAATGTCAGATGTTAACAGAAAACGGGGATAAGATGCTTTTTAGGTAGCTTGCTGCTTCCCAAGGTAGAGCAGGAATGGCAAAAACTCCTATCAGCCAATGCTGGGAACGGCAGGAGACAGATGCATGGTTTTTTCGCATCTGGAGGACTTGCTAGAAAGCCTGGGAATGCTGGAATATGATTCATGAGGAGAGGCAAAAGAGATTGAAAGGGCAATTAGCACAGTATACAATATGGACATAAGGAAACAGAACAAGAAAACTCCTCCACACGTCTAGCTACTTTGTTCAATCCATGGCAAAGCAGCTGCTAGGATCCTTCATGCAACAAGATGGAAAACAGAATCCTGACCAGCTACTACTGACTGATTAGACAAAGCGTTAGAATACGGGACACCAGCAACACTTGCGTTCTTGAAGCAAAAGGCAAGAACTTTGCAATCCAGAAGAAAGCGGAGTCCCATAGGAGATCAGATTGGGGCGGGGGGGAAGGAGGTGGAGAGAAATCCTGGACTTTCAGACTGGCTATGTAAGCCTGGGGGGAAGAATCATCAGTATGTCATCTACGGCGTTAGGGAGATGTACAAGAAGAAGAGAAGCATAGGGAAATGGCAGCCTGATGTGTGTGTGTTTTGTTGTTTTTTCCCTATCTTGGAATAGTAGTCCTGTAATATGCAAGCTGTAGCATTTCTCTCTTTACTGAACCAAAACGGTCCAGTAAAAAAAGAAAAGGGCTCGGAGTCCCTTTCGGCCCCTGCGTTCCCGTCCCCGGGGAGGCCGCGAAAAACAGCGGCACGGGACAAAAAAAGAAAGCAGAGGTTTAAGGGGACGGCCCTGAGTGCCTTTAAAGCCCTGCTCTCTGCTCAAAACACGAACCGCCACCAATTCTTGAAAAGTTCATGGAAGTTTGTGACGGCAGGCTAAAAATCGTCATGAACTTCAGTTGGTGAGCCGCTTGGTGCCCATGCCTACCCCTCGCATTCACTCTCCGTCCACACACACACACACACTGACACACACACACACACACACACACATTCTGTCCACCAGAAAGAACGGGCACCCCACCTCAGTCCACACGAAGGGACGAGGCCCCCGGCTCCGTCCCTGCGAAGGGACGGGCACCCCAGCTGCGTCCACTTCAGGGGACGTGCACCCGTGCTCCGGCCATCTGAAGGGTCGGGCACTGTGCTCCGTTCATCTGTGTGGACTGGCACTCAAACTCTGTCCCTGCGAACGGATGGGCTCGCAAGCCCTGTCCGTCCAGACAGAGGAGCGCTCAAGCCCTGTCCGCCGCAGCAGATGGGCACTCAAGCCCTGTCCGTCGAAACGAATGGGCGTTTGGTCCCTGTCCGTCGGAACGGATGGGCACGCAGGGTTGCACTCACTCACTCGCTCACTCACACTCTCACTCTGCATCCCTACGCAACCCCCTCCCCCCAGCTACCTGCCACTGATGCCCACCCCCACCCCCCGGCCGACTGCCGCCAGCTTCTGCCAGCCAACGTCATCAGGAGCTTCAGGCGTGGCATCACGCCAGGCTTCGGGTCGCCTGGTGCCCCCTGCTTAGCAAGCCCTTCCACCTCCGCGGAAGAACTTGCCTTCTGGATGCTCCCCCGTCTCTTCGCACGTGGCCCTCCTCTCCCGGTCAGCTCTCCTCCTCTTTGGATGGCCTCGATCTGCAAGCTTCCTCAGTCTGCTGAAGAAACAGACAACAAGTCTACAAGGCCAGTCTGAGAACTCAGGGCCCCTTCCACCTCAGCCCGCTCCCCTTCCCACTTCCCGAAAGAGCACACAGTGAGCCGAAAGGTTTAGCTCTCCCAGACACTGCCTTCCCCGTTGCTGGCATACAGGTCACAAGCCCTCCTTGCCCAACCCACCCACTGGGGACCAGGAGGGGCAGAGAGGCAAGCGAAGGAGTTGGGGAACATCGCTCACCTCTTTCAGTGGCCACGACTCCCTTGAGGGCTTGCAGGAGAACCTCATCAAAACTCCCCCGGGGTATCCCTACAAGGAAAACCCGTGGTAAGCAGGGACGGCTCCTGCCCTACCCTCCACCGGCATCCTCCAGGCTCCTCCACTGCCTTCGGTTGGCCAGCATCAACTGGCGGCTGCAAGCCCGAGTACATCTATTTCAACCTGTGCACTACCTCCCCTTCATACCTTAACTAAGGGAGCCCCTCCTCACACACACACACACACACACACACACACACATCACTCCATTCACACCACTCCCTGCCCCACTCAAACCATCCCCTAGGCATGGGCACCAACCAGGGATATGCGGTTAGGTTCCTGGCTGAACTAGGGACGGAACCGCAATCCGAACGGTGCGTCGGGAGGAGAAATAAGGGGCCGAAGAGGACTAGGAGTTGCCTTGCAGCTTCGCATATGAAGTCCTACAAACCAGCGGCAGCACCGGTTGAGAGTACGGACTGGATTCCGGACCCTCAAGGAAGGAAGCAGTGTGAAAACAGAGAGAATGGACCCTAAGGAAGCCATTCATAAGGACTGAGGATTTAAAAAAAAAACTGCTGAGAATGATCCAGAGGAAAGATCAAGAGTAAAGCTTGAGACTGCTTGCTAAACGTATCGTTTCAGTGTCAAAAGAGACCAAGCCCATCGCTTTGGCCAATGCCTTCGATACGCAAACTTCAAAAGAAAAAAAACAGAATGAGACAGTGTAATTTTGGAGAGGGGAAGGAACAGCAAATTATTAAGGCTGAAGGGAAGACTGTAGCTTGGCTAATTTAACCTCCAGCAGGCTCTACAAGGGAATAACCAGTGACTGTAGGAGGCCTGCTTATTCTCATTTGCTAGCGGGCCATTCAAAACATATCGTTATTGCAGGGTGACTCCAGAAGTTGACAAGTTAAAGACTGCGCGCCACAATGGGCTTGAAGCCTTGGAAAGAAGAGAAGCCTGGCCCAGTGGGAGTCATTGTGGGGACACTGAATGTCAGATGTTAACAGAAAACGGGGATAAGATGCTTTTTAGGTAGCTTGCTGCTTCCCAAGGTAGAGCAGGAATGGCAAAAACTCCTATCAGCCAATGCTGGGAACGGCAGGAGACAGATGCATGGTTTTTTCGCATCTGGAGGACTTGCTAGAAAGCCTGGGAATGCTGGAATATGATTCATGAGGAGAGGCAAAAGAGATTGAAAGGGCAATTAGCACAGTATACAATATGGACATAAGGAAACAGAACAAGAAAACTCCTCCACACGTCTAGCTACTTTGTTCAATCCATGGCAAAGCAGCTGCTAGGATCCTTCATGCAACAAGATGGAAAACAGAATCCTGACCAGCTACTACTGACTGATTAGACAAAGCGTTAGAATACGGGACACCACAACGCTTGCGTTCTTGAAGCAAAAGGCAAGAACTTTGCAATCCAGAAGAAAGCGGAGTCCCATAGGAGATCAGATTGGGGCGGGGGGGAAGGAGGTGGAGAGAAATCCTGGACTTTCAGACTGGCTATGTAAGCCTGGGGGGAAGAAGCATCAGTATGTCATCTACGGCGTTAGGGAGATGTACAAGAAGAAGAGAAGCATAGGGAAATGGCAGCCTGATGTGTGTGTGTTTTGTTGTTTTTTCCCTATCTTGGAATAGTAGTCCTGTAATATGCAAGCTGTAGCATTTCTCTCTTTACTGAACCAAAACGGTCCAGTAAAAAAAGAAAAGGGCTCGGAGTCCCTTTCGGCCCCTGCGTTCCCGTCCCCGGGGAGGCCGCGAAAAACAGCGGCACGGGACAAAAAAAGAAAGCAGAGGTTTAAGGGGACGGCCCTGAGTGCCTTTAAAGCCCTGCTCTCTGCTCAAAACACGAACCGCCACCAATTCTTGAAAAGTTCATGGAAGTTTGTGACGGCAGGCTAAAAATCGTCATGAACTTCAGTTGGTGAGCCGCTTGGTGCCCATGCCTACCCCTCGCATTCACTCTCCGTCCACACACACACACACACTGACACACACACACACAGACACATTCTGTCCACCAGAAAGAACGGGCACCCCACCTCAGTCCACACGAAGGGACGAGGCCCCCGGCTCCGTCCCTGCGAAGGGACGGGCACCCCAGCTGCGTCCACTTCAGGGGACGTGCACCCGTGCTCCGGCCATCTGAAGGGTCGGGCACTGTGCTCCGTTCATCTGTGTGGACTGGCACTCAAACTCTTACCCTGCGAACGGATGGGCTCGCAAGCCCTGTCCGTCCAGACAGAGGAGCGCTCAAGCCCTGTCCGCCGCAGCAGATGGGCACTCAAGCCCTGTCCGTCGAAACGAATGGGCGTTTGGTCCCTGTCTGTCGGAACGGATGGGCACGCAGGGTTGCACTCACTCACTCGCTCACTCACACTCTCACTCTGCATCCCTACGCAACCCCCTCCCCCCAGCTACCTGCCACTGATGCCCACCCCCACCCCCCGGCCGACTGCCGCCAGCTTCTGCCAGCCAACGTCATCAGGAGCTTCAGGCGTGGCATCACGCCAGGCTTCGGGTCGCCTGGTGCCCCCTGCTTAGCAAGCCCTTCCGCCTCCGCGGAAGAACTTGCCTTCTGGATGCTCCCCCGTCTCTTCGCACGTGGCCCTCCTCTCCCGGTCAGCTCTCCTCCTCTTTGGATGGCCTCGATCTGCAAGCTTCCTCAGTCTGCTGAAGAAACAGACAACAAGTCTACAAGGCCAGTCTGAGAACTCAGGGCCCCTTCCACCTCAGCCCGCTCCCCTTCCCACTACCCGAAAGAGCACACAGTGAGCCGAAAGGTTTAGCTCTCCCAGACACTGCCTTCCCCGTTGCTGGCATACAGGTCACAAGCCCTCCTTGCCCAACCCACCCACTGGGGACCAGGAGGGGCAGAGAGGCAAGCGAAGGAGTTGGGGAACATCGCTCACCTCTTTCAGTGGCCACGACTCCCTTGAGGGCTTGCAGGAGAACCTCATCAAAACTCCCCCGGGGTATCCCTACAAGGAAAACCCGTGGTAAGCAGGGACGGCTCCTGCCCTTCCCTCCACCGGCATCCTCCAGGCTCCTCCACTGCCTTCGGTTGGCCAGCATCAACTGGCGGCTGCAAGCCCGAGTACATCTATTTCAACCTGTGCACTACCTCCCCTTCATACCTTAACTAAGGGAGCCCCTCCTCACACACACACACACACACACACACACCACTCCATTCACACCACTCCCTGCCCCACTCAAACCATCCCCTAGGCATGGGCACCAACCAGGGATATGCGGTTAGGTTCCTGGCTGAACTAGGGACGGAACCGCAATCCGAACGGTGCGTCGGGAGGAGAAATAAGGGGCCGAAGAGGACTAGGAGTTGCCTTGCAGCTTCGCATATGAAGTCCTACAAATCAGCGGCAGCACCGGTTGAGAGTACGGACTGGATTCCGGACCCTCAAGGAAGGAAGCAGTGTGAAAACAGAGACAATGGACCCTAAGGAAGCCATTCATAAGGACTGAGGATTTAAAAAAAAAAACTGCTGAGAATGATCCAGAGGAAAGATCAAGAGTAAAGCTTGAGACTGCTTGCTAAACGTATCGTTTCAGTGTCAAAAGAGACCAAGCCCATCGCTTTGGCCAATGCCTTCGATACGCAAACTTCAAAAGAAAAAAAACAGAATGAGACAGTGTAATTTTGGAGAGGGGAAGGAACGGCAAATTATTAAGGCTGAAGGGAAGACTGTAGCTTGGCTAATTTAACCTCCAGCAGGCTCTACAAGGGAATAACCAGTGACTGTAGGAGGCCTGCTTATTCTCATTTGCTAGCGGGCCATTCAAAACTTATCGTTATTGCAGGGTGACTCCAGAAGTTGACAAATTAAAGACTGCGCGCCACAATGGGCTGAAAGCCTTGGAAAGAAGAGAAGCCTGGCCCAGTGGGAGTCATTGTGGGGACACTGAATGTCAGATGGTAACAGAAAACGGGGATAAGATGCTTTTTAGGTAGCTTGCTGCTTCCCAAGGTAGAGCAGGAATGGCAAAAACTCCTATCAGCCAATGCTGGGAACGGCAGGAGACAGATGCATGGTTTTTTCGCATCTGGAGGACTTGCTAGAAAGCCTGGGAATGCTGGAATATGATTCATGAGGAGAGGCAAAAGAGATTGAAAGGGCAATTAGCACAGTATACAATATGGACATAAGGAAACAGAACAAGAAAACTCCTCCACACGTCTAGCTACTTTGTTCAATCCATGGCAAAAGCAGCTGCTAGGATCCTTCATGCAACAAGATGGAAAACAGAATCCTGACCAGCTACTACTGACGGATTAGACAAAGCGTTAGAATACGGGACACCACAACACTTGCGTTCTTGAAGCAAAAGGCAAGAACTTTGCAATCCAGAAGAAAGCGGAGTCCCATAGGAGATCAGATTGGGGCGGGGGGGAAGGAGGTGGAGAGAAATCCTGGACTTTCAGACTGGCTATGTAAGCCTGGGGGGAAGAAGCATCAGTATGTCATCTACGGCGTTAGGGAGATGTACAAGAAGAAGAGAAGCATAGGGAAATGGCAGCCTGATGTGTGTGTGTTTTGTTGTTTTTTCCCTATCTTGGAATAGTAGTCCTGTAATATGCAAGCTGTAGCATTTCTCTCTTTACTGAACCAAAACGGTCCAGTAAAAAAAGAAAAGGGCTCGGAGACCCTTTCGGCCCCTGCGTTCCCGTCCCCGGGGAGGCCGCGAAAAACAGCGGCACGGGACAAAAAAAGAAAGCAGAGGTTTAAGGGGACGGCCCTGAGTGCCTTTAAAGCCCTGCTCTCTGCTCAAAACACGAACCGCCACCAATTCTTGAAAAGTTCATGGAAGTTTGTGACGGCAGGCTAAAAATCGTCATGAACTTCAGTTGGTGAGCCGCTTGGTGCCCATGCCTACCCCTCGCATTCACTCTCCGTCCACACACACACACACACTGACACACACACACACACACACATTCTGTCCACCAGAAAGAACGGGCACCCCACCTCAGTCCACACGAAGGGACGAGGCCCCCGGCTCCGTCCCTGCGAAGGGACGGGCACCCCAGCTGCGTCCACTTCAGGGGACGTGCACCCGTGCTCCGGCCATCTGAAGGGTCGGGCACTGTGCTCCGTTCATCTGTGTGGACTGGCACTCAAACTCTGTCCCTGCGAACGGATGGGCTCGCAAGCCCTGTCCGTCCAGACAGAGGAGCGCTCAAGCCCTGTCCGCCGCAGCAGATGGGCACTCAAGCCCTGTCCGTCGAAACGAATGGGCGTTTGGTCCCTGTCCGTCGGAACGGATGGGCACGCAGGGTTGCACTCACTCACTCGCTCACTCACACTCTCACTCTGCATCCCTACGCAACCCCCTCCCCCCAGCTACCTGCCACTGATGCCCACCCCCACCCCCCGGCCGACTGCCGCCAGCTTCTGCCAGCCAACGTCATCAGGAGCTTCAGGCGTGGCATCACGCCAGGCTTCGGGTCGCCTGGTGCCCCCTGCTTAGCAAGCCCTTCCGCCTCCGCGGAAGAACTTGCCTTCTGGATGCTCCCCCGTCTCTTCGCACGTGGCCCTCCTCTCCCGGTCAGCTCTCCTCCTCTTTGGATGGCCTCGATCTGCAAGCTTCCTCAGTCTGCTGAAGAAACAGACAACAAGTCTACAAGGCCAGTCTGAGAACTCAGGGCCCCTTCCACCTCAGCCCGCTCCCCTTCCCACTTCCCGAAAGAGCACACAGTGAGCCGAAAGGTTTAGCTCTCCCAGACACTGCCTTCCCCGTTGCTGGCATACAGGTCACAAGCCCTCCTTGCCCAACCCACCCACTGGGGACCAGGAGGGGCAGAGAGGCAAGCGAAGGAGTTGGGGAACATCGCTCACCTCTTTCAGTGGCCACGACTCCCTTGAGGGCTTGCAGGAGAACCTCATCAAAACTCCCCCGGGGTATCCCTACAAGGAAAACCCGTGGTAAGCAGGGACGGCTCCTGCCCTTCCCTCCACCGGCATCCTCCAGGCTCCTCCACTGCCTTCGGTTGGCCAGCATCAACTGGCGGCTGCAAGCCCGAGTACATCTATTTCAACCTGTGCACTACCTCCCCTTCATACCTTAACTAAGGGAGCCCCTCCTCACACACACACACACACACACACACACCACTCCATTCACACCACTCCCTGCCCCACTCAAACCATCCCCTAGGCATGGGCACCAACCAGGGATATGCGGTTAGGTTCCTGGCTGAACTAGGGACGGAACCGCAATCCGAACGGTGCATCGGGAGGAGAAATAAGGGGCCGAAGAGGACTAGGAGTTGCCTTGCAGCTTCGCATATGAAGTCCTACAAATCAGCGGCAGCACCGGTTGAGAGTACGGACTGGATTCCGGACCCTCAAGGAAGGAAGCAGTGTGAAAACAGAGAGAATGGACCCTAAGGAAGCCATTCATAAGGACTGAGGATTTAAAAAAAAAAACTGCTGAGAATGATCCAGAGGAAAGATCAAGAGTAAAGCTTGAGACTGCTTGCTAAACGTATCGTTTCAGTGTCAAAAGAGACCAAGCCCATCGCTTTGGCCAATGCCTTCGATACGCAAACTTCAAAAGAAAAAAAACAGAATGAGACAGTGTAATTTTGGAGAGGGGAAGGAACGGCAAATTATTAAGGCTGAAGGGAAGACTGTAGCTTGGCTAATTTAACCTCCAGCAGGCTCTACAAGGGAATAACCAGTGACTGTAGGAGGCCTGCTTATTCTCATTTGCTAGCGGGCCATTCAAAACATATCGTTATTGCAGGGTGACTCCAGAAGTTGACAAGTTAAAGACTGCGCGCCACAATGGGCTGAAAGCCTTGGAAAGAAGAGAAGCCTGGCCCAGTGGGAGTCATTGTGGGGACACTGAATGTCAGATGTTAACAGAAAACGGGGATAAGATGCTTTTTAGGTAGCTTGCTGCTTCCCAAGGTAGAGCAGGAATGGCAAAAACTCCTATCAGCCAATGCTGGGAACGGCAGGAGACAGATGCATGGTTTTTTCGCATCTGGAGGACTTGCTAGAAAGCCTGGGAATGCTGGAATATGATTCATGAGGAGAGGCAAAAGAGATTGAAAGGGCAATTAGCACAGTATACAATATGGACATAAGGAAACAGAACAAGAAAACTCCTCCACACGTCTAGCTACTTTGTTCAATCCATGGCAAAAGCAGCTGCTAGGATCCTTCATGCAACAAGATGGAAAACAGAATCCTGACCAGCTACTACTGACGGATTAGACAAAGCGTTAGAATACGGGACACCACAACACTTGCGTTCTTGAAGCAAAAGGCAAGAACTTTGCAATCCAGAAGAAAGCGGAGTCCCATAGGAGATCAGATTGGGGCGGGGGGGAAGGAGGTGGAGAGAAATCCTGGACTTTCAGACTGGCTATGTAAGCCTGGGGGGAAGAAGCATCAGTATGTCATCTACGGCGTTAGGGAGATGTACAAGAAGAAGAGAAGCATAGGGAAATGGCAGCCTGATGTGTGTGTGTTTTGTTGTTTTTTCCCTATCTTGGAATAGTAGTCCTGTAATATGCAAGCTGTAGCATTTCTCTCTTTACTGAACCAAAACGGTCCAGTAAAAAAAGAAAAGGGCTCGGAGACCCTTTCGGCCCCTGCGTTCCCGTCCCCGGGGAGGCCGCGAAAAACAGCGGCACGGGACAAAAAAAGAAAGCAGAGGTTTAAGGGGACGGCCCTGAGTGCCTTTAAAGCCCTGCTCTCTGCTCAAAACACGAACCGCCACCAATTCTTGAAAAGTTCATGGAAGTTTGTGACGGCAGGCTAAAAATCGTCATGAACTTCAGTTGGTGAGCCGCTTGGTGCCCATGCCTACCCCTCGCATTCACTCTCCGTCCACACACACACACACACTGACACACACACACACACACACATTCTGTCCACCAGAAAGAACGGGCACCCCACCTCAGTCCACACGAAGGGACGAGGCCCCCGGCTCCGTCCCTGCGAAGGGACGGGCACCCCAGCTGCGTCCACTTCAGGGGACGTGCACCCGTGCTCCGGCCATCTGAAGGGTCGGGCACTGTGCTCCGTTCATCTGTGTGGACTGGCACTCAAACTCTGTCCCTGCGAACGGATGGGCTCGCAAGCCCTGTCCGTCCAGACAGAGGAGCGCTCAAGCCCTGTCCGCCGCAGCAGATGGGCACTCAAGCCCTGTCCGTCGAAACGAATGGGCGTTTGGTCCCTGTCCGTCGGAACGGATGGGCACGCAGGGTTGCACTCACTCACTCGCTCACTCACACTCTCACTCTGCATCCCTACGCAACCCCCTCCCCCCAGCTACCTGCCACTGATGCCCACCCCCACCCCCCGGCCGACTGCCGCCAGCTTCTGCCAGCCAACGTCATCAGGAGCTTCAGGCGTGGCATCACGCCAGGCTTCGGGTCGCCTGGTGCCCCCTGCTTAGCAAGCCCTTCCGCCTCCGCGGAAGAACTTGCCTTCTGGATGCTCCCCCGTCTCTTCGCACGTGGCCCTCCTCTCCCGGTCAGCTCTCCTCCTCTTTGGATGGCCTCGATCTGCAAGCTTCCTCAGTCTGCTGAAGAAACAGACAACAAGTCTACAAGGCCAGTCTGAGAACTCAGGGCCCCTTCCACCTCAGCCCGCTCCCCTTCCCACTTCCCGAAAGAGCACACAGTGAGCCGAAAGGTTTAGCTCTCCCAGACACTGCCTTCCCCGTTGCTGGCATACAGGTCACAAGCCCTCCTTGCCCAACCCACCCACTGGGGACCAGGAGGGGCAGAGAGGCAAGCGAAGGAGTTGGGGAACATCGCTCACCTCTTTCAGTGGCCACGACTCCCTTGAGGGCTTGCAGGAGAACCTCATCAAAACTCCCCCGGGGTATCCCTACAAGGAAAACCCGTGGTAAGCAGGGACGGCTCCTGTCCTTCCCTCCACCGGCATCCTCCAGGCTCCTCCACTGCCTTCGGTTGGCCAGCATCAACTGGCGGCTGCAAGCCCGAGTACATCTATTTCAACCTGTGCACTACCTCCCCTTCATACCTTAACTAAGGGAGCCCCTCCTCACACACACACACACACACACACACACCACTCCATTCACACCACTCCCTGCCCCACTCAAACCATCCCCTAGGCATGGGCACCAACCAGGGATATGCGGTTAGGTTCCTGGCTGAACTAGGGACGGAACCGCAATCCGAACGGTGCGTCGGGAGGAGAAATAAGGGGCCGAAGAGGACTAGGAGTTGCCTTGCAGCTTCGCATATGAAGTCCTACAAATCAGCGGCAGCACCGGTTGAGAGTACGGACTGGATTCCGGACCCTCAAGGAAGGAAGCAGTGTGAAAACAGAGAGAATGGACCCTAAGGAAGCCATTCATAAGGACTGAGGATTTAAAAAAAAAAACTGCTGAGAATGATCCAGAGGAAAGATCAAGAGTAAAGCTTGAGACTGCTTGCTAAACGTATCGTTTCAGTGTCAAAAGAGACCAAGCCCATCGCTTTGGCCAATGCCTTCGATACGCAAACTTCAAAAGAAAAAAAACAGAATGAGACAGTGTAATTTTGGAGAGGGGAAGGAACGGCAAATTATTAAGGCTGAAGGGAAGACTGTAGCTTGGCTAATTTAACCTCCAGCAGGCTCTACAAGGGAATAACCAGTGACTGTAGGAGGCCTGCTTATTCTCATTTGCTAGCGGGCCATTCAAAACATATCGTTATTGCAGGGTGACTCCAGAAGTTGACAAGTTAAAGACTGCGCGCCACAATGGGCTGAAAGCCTTGGAAAGAAGAGAAGCCTGGCCCAGTGGGAGTCATTGTGGGGACACTGAATGTCAGATGTTAACAGAAAACGGGGATAAGATGCTTTTTAGGTAGCTTGCTGCTTCCCAAGGTAGAGCAGGAATGGCAAAAACTCCTATCAGCCAATGCTGGGAACGGCAGGAGACAGATGCATGGTTTTTTCGCATCTGGAGGACTTGCTAGAAAGCCTGGGAATGCTGGAATATGATTCATGAGGAGAGGCAAAAGAGATTGAAAGGGCAATTAGCACAGTATACAATATGGACATAAGGAAACAGAACAAGAAAACTCCTCCACACGTCTAGCTACTTTGTTCAATCCATGGCAAAAGCAGCTGCTAGGATCCTTCATGCAACAAGATGGAAAACAGAATCCTGACCAGCTACTACTGACGGATTAGACAAAGCGTTAGAATACGGGACACCACAACGCTTGCGTTCTTGAAGCAAAAGGCAAGAACTTTGCAATCCAGAAGAAAGCGGAGTCCCATAGGAGATCAGATTGGGGCGGGGGGGAAGGAGGTGGAGAGAAATCCTGGACTTTCAGACTGGCTATGTAAGCCTGGGGGGAAGAAGCATCAGTATGTCATCTACGGCGTTAGGGAGATGTACAAGAAGAAGAGAAGCATAGGGAAATGGCAGCCTGATGTGTGTGTGTTTTGTTGTTTTTTCCCTATCTTGGAATAGTAGTCCTGTAATATGCAAGCTGTAGCATTTCTCTCTTTACTGAACCAAAACGGTCCAGTAAAAAAAGAAAAGGGCTCGGAGTCCCTTTCGGCCCCTGCGTTCCCGTCCCCGGGGAGGCCGCGAAAAACAGCGGCACGGGACAAAAAAAGAAAGCAGAGGTTTAAGGGGACGGCCCTGAGTGCCTTTAAAGCCCTGCTCTCTGCTCAAAACACGAACCGCCACCAATTCTTGAAAAGTTCATGGAAGTTTGTGACGGCAGGCTAAAAATCGTCATGAACTTCAGTTGGTGAGCCGCTTGGTGCCCATGCCTACCCCTCGCATTCACTCTCCGTCCACACACACACACACACTGACACACACACACACACACACATTCTGTCCACCAGAAAGAACGGGCACCCCACCTCAGTCCACACGAAGGGACGAGGCCCCCGGCTCCGTCCCTGCGAAGGGACGGGCACCCCAGCTGCGTCCACTTCAGGGGACGTGCACCCGTGCTCCGGCCATCTGAAGGGTCGGGCACTGTGCTCCGTTCATCTGTGTGGACTGGCACTCAAACTCTGTCCCTGCGAACGGATGGGCTCGCAAGCCCTGTCCGTCCAGACAGAGGAGCGCTCAAGCCCTGTCCGCCGCAGCAGATGGGCACTCAAGCCCTGTCCGTCGAAACGAATGGGCGTTTGGTCCCTGTCCGTCGGAACGGATGGGCACGCAGGGTTGCACTCACTCACTCGCTCACTCACACTCTCACTCTGCATCCCTACGCAACCCCCTCCCCCCAGCTACCTGCCACTGATGCCCACCCCCACCCCCCGGCCGACTGCCGCCAGCTTCTGCCAGCCAACGTCATCAGGAGCTTCAGGCGTGGCATCACGCCAGGCTTCGGGTCGCCTGGTGCCCCCTGCTTAGCAAGCCCTTCCGCCTCCGCGGAAGAACTTGCCTTCTGGATGCTCCCCCGTCTCTTCGCACGTGGCCCTCCTCTCCCGGTCAGCTCTCCTCCTCTTTGGATGGCCTCGATCTGCAAGCTTCCTCAGTCTGCTGAAGAAACAGACAACAAGTCTACAAGGCCAGTCTGAGAACTCAGGGCCCCTTCCACCTCAGCCCGCTCCCCTTCCCACTTCCCGAAAGAGCACACAGTGAGCCGAAAGGTTTAGCTCTCCCAGACACTGCCTTCCCCGTTGCTGGCATACAGGTCACAAGCCCTCCTTGCCCAACCCACCCACTGGGGACCAGGAGGGGCAGAGAGGCAAGCGAAGGAGTTGGGGAACATCGCTCACCTCTTTCAGTGGCCACGACTCCCTTGAGGGCTTGCAGGAGAACCTCATCAAAACTCCCCCGGGGTATCCCTACAAGGAAAACCCGTGGTAAGCAGGGACGGCTCCTGCCCTTCCCTCCACCGGCATCCTCCAGGCTCCTCCACTGCCTTCGGTTGGCCAGCATCAACTGGCGGCTGCAAGCCCGAGTACATCTATTTCAACCTGTGCACTACCTCCCCTTCATACCTTAACTAAGGGAGCCCCTCCTCACACACACACACACACACACACACACCACTCCATTCACACCACTCCCTGCCCCACTCAAACCATCCCCTAGGCATGGGCACCAACCAGGGATATGCGGTTAGGTTCCTGGCTGAACTAGGGACGGAACCGCAATCCGAACGGTGCGTCGGGAGGAGAAATAAGGGGCCGAAGAGGACTAGGAGTTGCCTTGCAGCTTCGCATATGAAGTCCTACAAATCAGCGGCAGCACCGGTTGAGAGTACGGACTGGATTCCGGACCCTCAAGGAAGGAAGCAGTGTGAAAACAGAGACAATGGACCCTAAGGAAGCCATTCATAAGGACTGAGGATTTAAAAAAAAAAACTGCTGAGAATGATCCAGAGGAAAGATCAAGAGTAAAGCTTGAGACTGCTTGCTAAACGTATCGTTTCAGTGTCAAAAGAGACCAAGCCCATCGCTTTGGCCAATGCCTTCGATACGCAAACTTCAAAAGAAAAAAAACAGAATGAGACAGTGTAATTTTGGAGAGGGGAAGGAACGGCAAATTATTAAGGCTGAAGGGAAGACTGTAGCTTGGCTAATTTAACCTCCAGCAGGCTCTACAAGGGAATAACCAGTGACTGTAGGAGGCCTGCTTATTCTCATTTGCTAGCGGGCCATTCAAAACATATCGTTATTGCAGGGTGACTCCAGAAGTTGACAAATTAAAGACTGCGCGCCACAATGGGCTGAAAGCCTTGGAAAGAAGAGAAGCCTGGCCCAGTGGGAGTCATTGTGGGGACACTGAATGTCAGATGGTAACAGAAAACGGGGATAAGATGCTTTTTAGGTAGCTTGCTGCTTCCCAAGGTAGAGCAGGAATGGCAAAAACTCCTATCAGCCAATGCTGGGAACGGCAGGAGACAGATGCATGGTTTTTTCGCATCTGGAGGACTTGCTAGAAAGCCTGGGAATGCTGGAATATGATTCATGAGGAGAGGCAAAAGAGATTGAAAGGGCAATTAGCACAGTATACAATATGGACATAAGGAAACAGAACAAGAAAACTCCTCCACACGTCTAGCTACTTTGTTCAATCCATGGCAAAAGCAGCTGCTAGGATCCTTCATGCAACAAGATGGAAAACAGAATCCTGACCAGCTACTACTGACGGATTAGACAAAGCGTTAGAATACGGGACACCACAACACTTGCGTTCTTGAAGCAAAAGGCAAGAACTTTGCAATCCAGAAGAAAGCGGAGTCCCATAGGAGATCAGATTGGGGCGGGGGGGAAGGAGGTGGAGAGAAATCCTGGACTTTCAGACTGGCTATGTAAGCCTGGGGGGAAGAAGCATCAGTATGTCATCTACGGCGTTAGGGAGATGTACAAGAAGAAGAGAAGCATAGGGAAATGGCAGCCTGATGTGTGTGTGTTTTGTTGTTTTTTCCCTATCTTGGAATAGTAGTCCTGTAATATGCAAGCTGTAGCATTTCTCTCTTTACTGAACCAAAACGGTCCAGTAAATAAAGAAAAGGGCTCGGAGTCCCTTTCGGCCCCTGCGTTCCCGTCCCCGGGGAGGCCGCGAAAAACAGCGGCACGGGACAAAAAAAGAAAGCAGAGGTTTAAGGGGACGGCCCTGAGTGCCTTTAAAGCCCTGCTCTCTGCTCAAAACACGAACCGCCACCAATTCTTGAAAAGTTCATGGAAGTTTGTGACGGCAGGCTAAAAATCGTCATGAACTTCAGTTGGTGAGCTGCTTGGTGCCCATGCCTACCCCTCGCATTCACTCTCCGTCCACACAAACACACACACTGACACACACACACACACACACGTTCTGTCCACCAGAAAGAACGGGCACCCCACCTCAGTCCACACGAAGGGACGAGGCCCCCGGCTCCGTCCCTGCGAAGGGACGGGCACCCCAGCTGCGTCCACTTCAGGGGACGTGCACCCGTGCTCCGGCCATCTGAAGGGTCGGGCACTGTGCTCCGTTCATCTGTGTGGACTGGCACTCAAACTCTGTCCCTGCGAACGGATGGGCTCGCAAGCCCTGTCCGTCCAGACAGAGGAGCGCTCAAGCCCTGTCCGCCGCAGCAGATGGGCACTCAAGCCCTGTCCGTCGAAACGAATGGGCGTTTGGTCCCTGTCCGTCGGAACGGATGGGCACGCAGGGTTGCACTCACTCACTCGCTCACTCACACTCTCACTCTGCATCCCTACGCAACCCCCTCCCCCCAGCTACCTGCCACTGATGCCCACCCCCACCCCCCGGCCGACTGCCGCCAGCTTCTGCCAGCCAACGTCATCAGGAGCTTCAGGCGTGGCATCACGCCAGGCTTCGGGTCGCCTGGTGCCCCCTGCTTAGCAAGCCCTTCCGCTTCCGCGGAAGAACTTGCCTTCTGGATGCTCCCCCGTCTCTTCGCACGTGGCCCTCCTCTCCCGGTCAGCTCTCCTCCTCTTTGGATGGCCTCGATCTGCAAGCTTCCTCAGTCTGCTGAAGAAACAGACAACAAGTCTACAAGGCCAGTCTGAGAACTCAGGGCCCCTTCCACCTCAGCCCGCTCCCCTTCCCACTTCCCGAAAGAGCACACAGTGAGCCGAAAGGTTTAGCTCTCCCAGACACTGCCTTCCCCGTTGCTGTCACAAGCCCTCCTTGCCCAACCCACCCACTGGGGACCAGGAGGGGCAGAGAGGCAAGCGAAGGAGTTGGGGAACATCGCTCACCTCTTTCAGTGGCCACGACTCCCTTGAGGGCTTGCAGGAGAACCTCATCAAAACTCCCCCGGGGTATCCCTACAAGGAAAACCCGTGGTAAGCAGGGACGGCTCCTGCCCTTCCCTCCACCGGCATCCTCCAGGCTCCTCCACTGCCTTCGGTTGGCCAGCATCAACTGGCGGCTGCAAGCCCGAGTACATCTATTTCAACCTGTGCACTACCTCCCCTTCATACCTTAACTAAGGGAGCCCCTCCTCACACACACACACACACACACACCACTCCATTCACACCACTCCCTGCCCCACTCAAACCATCCCCTAGGCATGGGCACCAACCAGGGATATGCGGTTAGGTTCCTGGCTGAACTAGGGACGGAACCGCAATCCGAACGGTGCGTCGGGAGGAGAAATAAGGGGCCGAAGAGGACTAGGAGTTGCCTTGCAGCTTCGCATATGAAGTCCTACAAATCAGCGGCAGCACCGGTTGAGAGTACGGACTGGATTCCGGACCCTCAAGGAAGGAAGCAGTGTGAAAACAGAGAGAATGGACCCTAAGGAAGCCATTCATAAGGACTGAGGATTTAAAAAAAAAAACTGCTGAGAATGATCCAGAGGAAAGATCAAGAGTAAAGCTTGAGACTGCTTGCTAAACATATCGTTTCAGTGTCAAAAGAGACCAAGCCCATCGCTTTGGCCAATGCCTTCGATACGCAAACTTCAAAAGAAAAAAAACAGAATGAGACAGTGTAATTTTGGAGAGGGGAAGGAACGGCAAATTATTAAGGCTGAAGGGAAGACTGTAGCTTGGCTAATTTAACCTCCAGCAGGCTCTACAAGGGAATAACCAGTGACTGTAGGAGGCCTGCTTATTCTCATTTGCTAGCGGGCCATTCAAAACATATCGTTATTGCAGGGTGACTCCAGAAGTTGACAAGTTAAAGACTGCGCGCCACAATGGGCTGAAAGCCTTGGAAAGAAGAGAAGCCTGGCCCAGTGGGAGTCATTGTGGGGACACTGAATGTCAGATGTTAACAGAAAACGGGGATAAGATGCTTTTTAGGTAGCTTGCTGCTTCCCAAGGTAGAGCAGGAATGGCAAAAACTCCTATCAGCCAATGCTGGGAACGGCAGGAGACAGATGCATGGTTTTTTCGCATCTGGAGGACTTGCTAGAAAGCCTGGGAATGCTGGAATATGATTCATGAGGAGAGGCAAAAGAGATTGAAAGGGCAATTAGCACAGTATACAATATGGACATAAGGAAACAGAACAAGAAAACTCCTCCACACGTCTAGCTACTTTGTTCAATCCATGGCAAAAGCAGCTGCTAGGATCCTTCATGCAACAAGATGGAAAACAGAATCCTGACCAGCTACTACTGACGGATTAGACAAAGCGTTAGAATACGGGACACCAGCAACACTTGCGTTCTTGAAGCAAAAGGCAAGAACTTTGCAATCCAGAAGAAAGCGGAGTCCCATAGGAGATCAGATTGGGGCGGGGGGGAAGGAGGTGGAGAGAAATCCTGGACTTTCAGACTGGCTATGTAAGCCTGGGGGGAAGAAGCATCAGTATGTCATCTACGGCGTTAGGGAGATGTACAAGAAGAAGAGAAGCATAGGGAAATGGCAGCCTGATGTGTGTGTGTTTTGTTGTTTTTTCCCTATCTTGGAATAGTAGTCCTGTAATATGCAAGCTGTAGCATTTCTCTCTTTACTGAACCAAAACGGTCCAGTAAATAAAGAAAAGGGCTCGGAGTCCCTTTCGGCCCCTGCGTTCCCGTCCCCGGGGGAGGCCGCGAAAAACAGCGGCACGGGACAAAAAAAGAAAGCAGAGGTTTAAGGGGACGGCCCTGAGTGCCTTTAAAGCCCTGCTCTCTGCTCAAAACACGAACCGCCACCAATTCTTGAAAAGTTCATGGAAGTTTGTGACGGCAGGCTAAAAATCGTCATGAACTTCAGTTGGTGAGCCGCTTGGTGCCCATGCCTACCCCTCGCATTCACTCTCCGTCCACACAAACACACACACTGACACACACACACACACGTTCTGTCCACCAGAAAGAACGGGCACCCCACCTCAGTCCACACGAAGGGACGAGGCCCCCGGCTCCGTCCCTGCGAAGGGACGGGCACCCCAGCTGCGTCCACTTCAGGGGACGTGCACCCGTGCTCCGGCCATCTGAAGGGTCGGGCACTGTGCTCCGTTCATCTGTGTGGACTGGCACTCAAACTCTGTCCCTGCGAACGGATGGGCTCGCAAGCCCTGTCCGTCCAGACAGAGGAGCGCTCAAGCCCTGTCCGCCGCAGCAGATGGGCACTCAAGCCCTGTCCGTCGAAACGAATGGGCGTTTGGTCCCTGTCCATCGGAACGGATGGGCACGCAGGGTTGCACTCACTCACTCGCTCACTCACACTCTCACTCTGCATCCCTACGCAACCCCCTCCCCCCAGCTACCTGCCACAGATGCCCACCCCCACCCCCCGGCCGACTGCCGCCAGCTTCTGCCAGCCAACGTCATCAGGAGCTTCAGGCGTGGCATCACGCCAGGCTTCGGGTCGCCTGGTGCCCCCTGCTTAGCAAGCCCTTCCGCTTCCGCGGAAGAACTTGCCTTCTGGATGCTCCCCCGTCTCTTCGCACGTGGCCCTCCTCTCCCGGTCAGCTCTCCTCCTCTTTGGATGGCCTCGATCTGCAAGCTTCCTCAGTCTGCTGAAGAAACAGACAACAAGTCTACAAGGCCAGTCTGAGAACTCAGGGCCCCTTCCACCTCAGCCCGCTCCCCTTCCCACTTCCCGAAAGAGCACACAGTGAGCTGAAAGGTTTAGCTCTCCCAGACACTGCCTTCCCCGTTGCTGGCATACAGGTCACAAGCCCTCCTTGCCCAACCCACCCACTGGGGACCAGGAGGGGCAGAGAGGCAAGCGAAGGAGTTGGGGAACATCGCTCACCTCTTTCAGTGGCCACGACTCCCTTGAGGGCTTGCAGGAGAACCTCATCAAAACTCCCCCGGGGTATCCCTACAAGGAAAACCCGTGGTAAGCAGGGACGGCTCCTGCCCTTCCCTCCACCGGCATCCTCCAGGCTCCTCCACTGCCTTCGGTTGGCCAGCATTAACTGGCGGCTGCAAGCCCGAGTACATCTATTTCAACCTGTGCACTACCTCCCCTTCATACCTTAACTAAGGGAGCCCCTCCTCACACACACACACACACACACACACACACACACCACTCCATTCACACCACTCCCTTCCCCACTCAAACCATCCCCTAGGCATGGGCACCAACCAGGGATATGCGGTTAGGTTCCTGGCTGAACTAGGGACGGAACCGCAATCCGAACGGTGCGTCGGGAGGAGAAATAAGGGGCCGAAGAGGACTAGGAGTTGCCTTGCAGCTTCGCATATGAAGTCCTACAAATCAGCGGCAGCACCGGTTGAGAGTACGGACTGGATTCCGGACCCTCAAGGAAGGAAGCAGTGTGAAAACAGAGAGAATGGACCCTAAGGAAGCCATTCATAAGGACTGAGGATTTAAAAAAAAAAACTGCTGAGAATGATCCAGAGGAAAGATCAAGAGTAAAGCTTGAGACTGCTTGCTAAACATATCGTTTCAGTGTCAAAAGAGACCAAGCCCATCGCTTTGGCCAATGCCTTCGATACGCAAACTTCAAAAGAAAAAAAACAGAATGAGACAGTGTAATTTTGGAGAGGGGAAGGAACGGCAAATTATTAAGGCTGAAGGGAAGACTGTAGCTTGGCTAATTTAACCTCCAGCAGGCTCTACAAGGGAATAACCAGTGACTGTAGGAGGCCTGCTTATTCTCATTTGCTAGCGGGCCATTCAAAACATATCGTTATTGCAGGGTGACTCCAGAAGTTGACAAGTTAAAGACTGCGCGCCACAATGGGCTGAAAGCCTTGGAAAGAAGAGAAGCCTGGCCCAGTGGGAGTCATTGTGGGGACACTGAATGTCAGATGTTAACAGAAAACGGGGATAAGATGCTTTTTAGGTAGCTTGCTGCTTCCCAAGGTAGAGCAGGAATGGCAAAAACTCCTATCAGCCAATGCTGGGAACGGCAGGAGACAGATGCATGGTTTTTTCGCATCTGGAGGACTTGCTAGAAAGCCTGGGAATGCTGGAATATGATTCATGAGGAGAGGCAAAAGAGATTGAAAGGGCAATTAGCACAGTATACAATATGGACATAAGGAAACAGAACAAGAAAACTCCTCCACGCGTCTAGCTACTTTGTTCAATCCATGGCAAAAGCAGCTGCTAGGATCCTTCATGCAACAAGATGGAAAACAGAATCCTGACCAGCTACTACTGACTGATTAGACAAAGCGTTAGAATACGGGACACCACAACACTTGCGTTCTTGAAGCAAAAGGCAAGAACTTTGCAATCCAGAAGAAAGCGGAGTCCCATAGGAGATCAGATTGGGGCGGGGGGGAAGGAGGTGGAGAGAAATCCTGGACTTTCAGACTGGCTATGTAAGCCTGGGGGGAAGAAGCATCAGTATGTCATCTACGGCGTTAGGGAGATGTACAAGAAGAAGAGAAGCATAGGGAAATGGCAGCCTGATGTGTGTGTGTTTTGTTGTTTTTTCCCTATCTTGGAATAGTAGTCCTGTAATATGCAAGCTGTAGCATTTCTCTCTTTACTGAACCAAAACGGTCCAGTAAATAAAGAAAAGGGCTCGGAGTCCCTTTCGGCCCCTGCGTTCCCGTCCCCGGGGAGGCCGCGAAAAACAGCGGCACGGGACAAAAAAAGAAAGCAGAGGTTTAAGGGGACGGCCCTGAGTGCCTTTAAAGCCCTGCTCTCTGCTCAAAACACGAACCGCCACCAATTCTTGAAAAGTTCATGGAAGTTTGTGACGGCAGGCTAAAAATCGTCATGAACTTCAGTTGGTGAGCCGCTTGGTGCCCATGCCTACCCCTCGCATTCACTCTCCGTCCACACAAACACACACACTGACACACACACACACACGTTCTGTCCACCAGAAAGAACGGGCACCCCACCTCAGTCCACACGAAGGGACGAGGCCCCCGGCTCCGTCCCTGCGAAGGGACGGGCACCCCAGCTGCGTCCACTTCAGGGGACGTGCACCCGTGCTCCGGCCATCTGAAGGGTCGGGCACTGTGCTCCGTTCATCTGTGTGGACTGGCACTCAAACTCTGTCCCTGCGAACGGATGGGCTCGCAAGCCCTGTCCGTCCAGACAGAGGAGCGCTCAAGCCCTGTCCGCCGCAGCAGATGGGCACTCAAGCCCTGTCCGTCGAAACGAATGGGCGTTTGGTCCCTGTCCATCGGAACGGATGGGCACGCAGGGTTGCACTCACTCACTCGCTCACTCACACTCTCACTCTGCATCCCTACGCAACCCCCTCCCCCCAGCTACCTGCCACAGATGCCCACCCCCACCCCCCGGCCGACTGCCGCCAGCTTCTGCCAGCCAACGTCATCAGGAGCTTCAGGCGTGGCATCACGCCAGGCTTCGGGTCGCCTGGTGCCCCCTGCTTAGCAAGCCCTTCCGCTTCCGCGGAAGAACTTGCCTTCTGGATGCTCCCCCGTCTCTTCGCACGTGGCCCTCCTCTCCCGGTCAGCTCTCCTCCTCTTTGGATGGCCTCGATCTGCAAGCTTCCTCAGTCTGCTGAAGAAACAGACAACAAGTCTACAAGGCCAGTCTGAGAACTCAGGGCCCCTTCCACCTCAGCCCGCTCCCCTTCCCACTTCCCGAAAGAGCACACAGTGAGCTGAAAGGTTTAGCTCTCCCAGACACTGCCTTCCCCGTTGCTGGCATACAGGTCACAAGCCCTCCTTGCCCAACCCACCCACTGGGGACCAGGAGGGGCAGAGAGGCAAGCGAAGGAGTTGGGGAACATCGCTCACCTCTTTCAGTGGCCACGACTCCCTTGAGGGCTTGCAGGAGAACCTCATCAAAACTCCCCCGGGGTATCCCTACAAGGAAAACCCGTGGTAAGCAGGGACGGCTCCTGCCCTTCCCTCCACCGGCATCCTCCAGGCTCCTCCACTGCCTTCGGTTGGCCAGCATTAACTGGCGGCTGCAAGCCCGAGTACATCTATTTCAACCTGTGCACTACCTCCCCTTCATACCTTAACTAAGGGAGCCCCTCCTCACACACACACACACACACACACACACACACACCACTCCATTCACACCACTCCCTTCCCCACTCAAACCATCCCCTAGGCATGGGCACCAACCAGGGATATGCGGTTAGGTTCCTGGCTGAACTAGGGACGGAACCGCAATCCGAACGGTGCGTCGGGAGGAGAAATAAGGGGCCGAAGAGGACTAGGAGTTGCCTTGCAGCTTCGCATATGAAGTCCTACAAATCAGCGGCAGCACCGGTTGAGAGTACGGACTGGATTCCGGACCCTCAAGGAAGGAAGCAGTGTGAAAACAGAGAGAATGGACCCTAAGGAAGCCATTCATAAGGACTGAGGATTTAAAAAAAAAAACTGCTGAGAATGATCCAGAGGAAAGATCAAGAGTAAAGCTTGAGACTGCTTGCTAAACATATCGTTTCAGTGTCAAAAGAGACCAAGCCCATCGCTTTGGCCAATGCCTTCGATACGCAAACTTCAAAAGAAAAAAAACAGAATGAGACAGTGTAATTTTGGAGAGGGGAAGGAACGGCAAATTATTAAGGCTGAAGGGAAGACTGTAGCTTGGCTAATTTAACCTCCAGCAGGCTCTACAAGGGAATAACCAGTGACTGTAGGAGGCCTGCTTATTCTCATTTGCTAGCGGGCCATTCAAAACATATCGTTATTGCAGGGTGACTCCAGAAGTTGACAAGTTAAAGACTGCGCGCCACAATGGGCTGAAAGCCTTGGAAAGAAGAGAAGCCTGGCCCAGTGGGAGTCATTGTGGGGACACTGAATGTCAGATGTTAACAGAAAACGGGGATAAGATGCTTTTTAGGTAGCTTGCTGCTTCCCAAGGTAGAGCAGGAATGGCAAAAACTCCTATCAGCCAATGCTGGGAACGGCAGGAGACAGATGCATGGTTTTTTCGCATCTGGAGGACTTGCTAGAAAGCCTGGGAATGCTGGAATATGATTCATGAGGAGAGGCAAAAGAGATTGAAAGGGCAATTAGCACAGTATACAATATGGACATAAGGAAACAGAACAAGAAAACTCCTCCACGCGTCTAGCTACTTTGTTCAATCCATGGCAAAAGCAGCTGCTAGGATCCTTCATGCAACAAGATGGAAAACAGAATCCTGACCAGCTACTACTGACTGATTAGACAAAGCGTTAGAATACGGGACACCACAACACTTGCGTTCTTGAAGCAAAAGGCAAGAACTTTGCAATCCAGAAGAAAGCGGAGTCCCATAGGAGATCAGATTGGGGCGGGGGGGAAGGAGGTGGAGAGAAATCCTGGACTTTCAGACTGGCTATGTAAGCCTGGGGGGAAGAAGCATCAGTATGTCATCTACGGCGTTAGGGAGATGTACAAGAAGAAGAGAAGCATAGGGAAATGGCAGCCTGATGTGTGTGTGTTTTGTTGTTTTTTCCCTATCTTGGAATAGTAGTCCTGTAATATGCAAGCTGTAGCATTTCTCTCTTTACTGAACCAAAACGGTCCAGTAAATAAAGAAAAGGGCTCGGAGTCCCTTTCGGCCCCTGCGTTCCCGTCCCCGGGGAGGCCGCGAAAAACAGCGGCACGGGACAAAAAAAGAAAGCAGAGGTTTAAGGGGACGGCCCTGAGTGCCTTTAAAGCCCTGCTCTCTGCTCAAAACACGAACCGCCACCAATTCTTGAAAAGTTCATGGAAGTTTGTGACGGCAGGCTAAAAATCGTCATGAACTTCAGTTGGTGAGCCGCTTGGTGCCCATGCCTACCCCTCGCATTCACTCTCCGTCCACACAAACACACACACTGACACACACACACACACGTTCTGTCCACCAGAAAGAACGGGCACCCCACCTCAGTCCACACGAAGGGACGAGGCCCCCGGCTCCGTCCCTGCGAAGGGACGGGCACCCCAGCTGCGTCCACTTCAGGGGACGTGCACCCATGCTCCGGCCATCTGAAGGGTCGGGCACTGTGCTCCGTTCATCTGTGTGGACTGGCACTCAAACTCTGTCCCTGCGAACGGATGGGCTCGCAAGCCCTGTCCGTCCAGACAGAGGAGCGCTCAAGCCCTGTCCGCCGCAGCAGATGGGCACTCAAGCCCTGTCCGTCGAAACGAATGGGCGTTTGGTCCCTGTCCGTCGGAACGGATGGGCACGCAGGGTTGCACTCACTCACTCGCTCACTCACACTCTCACTCTGCATCCCTACGCAACCCCCTCCCCCCAGCTACCTGCCACAGATGCCCACCCCCACCCCCCGGCCGACTGCCGCCAGCTTCTGCCAGCCAACGTCATCAGGAGCTTCAGGCGTGGCATCACGCCAGGCTTCGGGTCGCCTGGTGCCCCCTGCTTAGCAAGCCCTTCCGCTTCCGCGGAAGAACTTGCCTTCTGGATGCTCCCCCGTCTCTTCGCACGTGGCCCTCCTCTCCCAGTCAGCTCTCCTCCTCTTTGGATGGCCTCGATCTGCAAGCTTCCTCAGTCTGCTGAAGAAACAGACAACAAGTCTACAAGGCCAGTCTGAGAACTCAGGGCCCCTTCCACCTCAGCCCGCTCCCCTTCCCACTTCCCGAAAGAGCACACAGTGAGCTGAAAGGTTTAGCTCTCCCAGACACTGCCTTCCCCGTTGCTGGCATACAGGTCACAAGCCCTCCTTGCCCAACCCACCCACTGGGGACCAGGAGGGGCAGAGAGGCAAGCGAAGGAGTTGGGGAACATCGCTCACCTCTTTCAGTGGCCACGACTCCCTTGAGGGCTTGCAGGAGAACCTCATCAAAACTCCCCCGGGGTATCCCTACAAGGAAAACCCGTGGTAAGCAGGGACGGCTCCTGCCCTTCCCTCCACCGGCATCCTCCAGGCTCCTCCACTGCCTTCGGTTGGCCAGCATCAACTGGCGGCTGCAAGCCCGAGTACATCTATTTCAACCTGTGCACTACCTCCCCTTCATACCTTAACTAAGGGAGCCCCTCCTCACACACACACACACACACACACACACCACTCCATTCACACCACTCCCTGCCCCACTCAAACCATCCCCTAGGCATGGGCACCAACCAGGGATATGCGGTTAGGTTCCTGGCTGAACTAGGGACGGAACCGCAATCCGAACGGTGCGTCGGGAGGAGAAATAAGGGGCCGAAGAGGACTAGGAGTTGCCTTGCAGCTTCGCATATGGAGTCCTACAAATCAGCGGCAGCACCGGTTGAGAGTACGGACTGGATTCCGGACCCTCAAGGAAGGAAGCAGTGTGAAAACAGAGAGAATGGACCCTAAGGAAGCCATTCATAAGGACTGAGGATTTAAAAAAAAAAACTGCTGAGAATGATCCAGAGGAAAGATCAAGAGTAAAGCTTGAGACTGCTTGCTAAACATATCGTTTCAGTGTCAAAAGAGACCAAGCCCATCGCTTTGGCCAATGCCTTCGATACGCAAACTTCAAAAGAAAAAAAACAGAATGAGACAGTGTAATTTTGGAGAGGGGAAGGAACGGCAAATTATTAAGGCTGAAGGGAAGACTGTAGCTTGGCTAATTTAACCTCCAGCAGGCTCTACAAGGGAATAACCAGTGACTGTAGGAGGCCTGCTTATTCTCATTTGCTAGCGGGCCATTCAAAACATATCGTTATTGCAGGGTGACTCCAGAAGTTGACAAGTTAAAGACTGCGCGCCACAATGGGCTGAAAGCCTTGGAAAGAAGAGAAGCCTGGCCCAGTGGGAGTCATTGTGGGGACACTGAATGTCAGATGTTAACAGAAAACGGGGATAAGATGCTTTTTAGGTAGCTTGCTGCTTCCCAAGGTAGAGCAGGAATGGCAAAAACTCCTATCAGCCAATGCTGGGAACGGCAGGAGACAGATGCATGGTTTTTTCGCATCTGGAGGACTTGCTAGAAAGCCTGGGAATGCTGGAATATGATTCATGAGGAGAGGCAAAAGAGATTGAAAGGGCAATTAGCACAGTATACAATATGGACATAAGGAAACAGAACAAGAAAACTCCTCCACGCGTCTAGCTACTTTGTTCAATCCATGGCAAAAGCAGCTGCTAGGATCCTTCATGCAACAAGATGGAAAACAGAATCCTGACCAGCTACTACTGACTGATTAGACAAAGCGTTAGAATACGGGACACCACAACACTTGCGTTCTTGAAGCAAAAGGCAAGAACTTTGCAATCCAGAAGAAAGCGGAGTCCCATAGGAGATCAGATTGGGGCGGGGGGGAAGGAGGTGGAGAGAAATCCTGGACTTTCAGACTGGCTATGTAAGCCTGGGGGGAAGAAGCATCAGTATGTCATCTACGGCGTTAGGGAGATGTACAAGAAGAAGAGAAGCATAGGGAAATGGCAGCCTGATGTGTGTGTGTTTTGTTGTTTTTTCCCTATCTTGGAATAGTAGTCCTGTAATATGCAAGCTGTAGCATTTCTCTCTTTACTGAACCAAAACGGTCCAGTAAATAAAGAAAAGGGCTCGGAGTCCCTTTCGGCCCCTGCGTTCCCGTCCCCGGGGAGGCCGCGAAAAACAGCGGCACGGGACAAAAAAAGAAAGCAGAGGTTTAAGGGGACGGCCCTGAGTGCCTTTAAAGCCCTGCTCTCTGCTCAAAACACGAACCGCCACCAATTCTTGAAAAGTTCATGGAAGTTTGTGACGGCAGGCTAAAAATCGTCATGAACTTCAGTTGGTGAGCCGCTTGGTGCCCATGCCTACCCCTCGCATTCACTCTCCGTCCACACACACACACACACTGACACACACACACACACACACGTTCTGTCCACCAGAAAGAACGGGCACCCCACCTCAGTCCACACGAAGGGACGAGGCCCCCGGCTCCGTCCCTGCGAAGGGACGGGCACCCCAGCTGCGTCCACTTCAGGGGACGTGCACCCGTGCTCCGGCCATCTGAAGGGTCGGGCACTGTGCTCCGTTCATCTGTGTGGACTGGCACTCAAACTCTGTCCCTGCGAACGGATGGGCTCGCAAGCCCTGTCCGTCCAGACAGAGGAGCGCTCAAGCCCTGTCCGCCGCAGCAGATGGGCACTCAAGCCCTGTCCGTCGAAACGAATGGGCGTTTGGTCCCTGTCCGTCGGAACGGATGGGCACGCAGGGTTGCACTCACTCACTCGCTCACTCACACTCTCACTCTGCATCCCTACGCAACCCCTCCCCCCAGCTACCTGCCACTGATGCCCACCCCCACCCCCCGGCCGACTGCCGCCAGCTTCTGCCAGCCAACGTCATCAGGAGCTTCAGGCGTGGCATCACGCCAGGCTTCGGGTCGCCTGGTGCCCCCTGCTTAGCAAGCCCTTCCGCTTCCGCGGAAGAACTTGCCTTCTGGATGCTCCCCCGTCTCTTCGCACGTGGCCCTCCTCTCCCGGTCAGCTCTCCTCCTCTTTGGATGGCCTCGATCTGCAAGCTTCCTCAGTCTGCTGAAGAAACAGACAACAAGTCTACAAGGCCAGTCTGAGAACTCAGGGCCCCTTCCACCTCAGCCCGCTCCCCTTCCCACTTCCCGAAAGAGCACACAGTGAGCCGAAAGGTTTAGCTCTCCCAGACACTGCCTTCCCCGTTGCTGGCATACAGGTCACAAGCCCTCCTTGCCCAACCCACCCACTGGGGACCAGGAGGGGCAGAGAGGCAAGCGAAGGAGTTGGGGAACATCGCTCACCTCTTTCAGTGGCCACGACTCCCTTGAGGGCTTGCAGGAGAACCTCATCAAAACTCCCCCGGGGTATCCCTACAAGGAAAACCCGTGGTAAGCAGGGACGGCTCCTGCCCTTCCCTCCACCGGCATCCTCCAGGCTCCTCCACTGCCTTCGGTTGGCCAGCATCAACTGGCGGCTGCAAGCCCGAGTACATCTATTTCAACCTGTGCACTACCTCCCCTTCATACCTTAACTAAGGGAGCCCCTCCTCACACACACACAGACACACACACACACCACTCCATTCACACCACTCCCTGCCCCACTCAAACCATCCCCTAGGCATGGGCACCAACCAGGGATATGCGGTTAGGTTCCTGGCTGAACTAGGGACGGAACCGCAATCCGAACGGTGCGTCGGGAGGAGAAATAAGGGGCCGAAGAGGACTAGGAGTTGCCTTGCAGCTTCGCATATGAAGTCCTACAAATCAGCGGCAGCACCGGTTGAGAGTACGGACTGGATTCCGGACCCTCAAGGAAGGAAGCAGTGTGAAAACAGAGAGAATGGACCCTAAGGAAGCCATTCATAAGGACTGAGGATTTAAAAAAAAAAACTGCTGAGAATGATCCAGAGGAAAGATCAAGAGTAAAGCTTGAGACTGCTTGCTAAACATATCGTTTCAGTGTCAAAAGAGACCAAGCCCATCGCTTTGGCCAATGCCTTCGATACGCAAACTTCAAAAGAAAAAAAACAGAATGAGACAGTGTAATTTTGGAGAGGGGAAGGAACGGCAAATTATTAAGGCTGAAGGGAAGACTGTAGCTTGGCTAATTTAACCTCCAGCAGGCTCTACAAGGGAATAACCAGTGACTGTAGGAGGCCTGCTTATTCTCATTTGCTAGCGGGCCATTCAAAACATATCGTTATTGCAGGGTGACTCCAGAAGTTGACAAGTTAAAGACTGCGCGCCACAATGGGCTTGAAGCCTTGGAAAGAAGAGAAGCCTGGCCCAGTGGGAGTCATTGTGGGGACACTGAATGTCAGATGTTAACAGAAAACGGGGATAAGATGCTTTTTAGGTAGCTTGCTGCTTCCCAAGGTAGAGCAGGAATGGCAAAAACTCCTATCAGCCAATGCTGGGAACGGCAGGAGACAGATGCATGGTTTTTTCGCATCTGGAGGACTTGCTAGAAAGCCTGGGAATACTGGAATATGATTCATGAGGAGAGGCAAAAGAGATTGAAAGGGCAATTAGCACAGTATACAATATGGACATAAGGAAACAGAACAAGAAAACTCCTCCACACGTCTAGCTACTTTGTTCAATCCATGGCAAAAGCAGCTGCTAGGATCCTTCATGCAACAAGATGGAAAACAGAATCCTGACCAGCTACTACTGACTGATTAGACAAAGCGTTAGAATACGGGACACCACAACACTTGCGTTCTTGAAGCAAAAGGCAAGAACTTTGCAATCCAGAAGAAAGCGGAGTCCCATAGGAGATCAGATTGGGGCGGGGGGGAAGGAGGTGGAGAGAAATCCTGGACTTTCAGACTGGCTATGTAAGCCTGGGGGGAAGAAGCATCAGTATGTCATCTACGGCGTTAGGGAGATGTACAAGAAGAAGAGAAGCATAGGGAAATGGCAGCCTGATGTGTGTGTGTTTTGTTGTTTTTTCCCCTATCTTGGAATAGTAGTCCTGTAATATGCAAGCTGTAGCATTTCTCTCTTTACTGAACCAAAACGGTCCAGTAAATAAAGAAAAGGGCTCGGAGTCCCTTTCGGCCCCTGCGTTCCCGTCCCCGGGGAGGCCGCGAAAAACAGCGGCACGGGACAAAAAAAGAAAGCAGAGGTTTAAGGGGACGGCCCTGAGTGCCTTTAAAGCCCTGCTCTCTGCTCAAAACACGAACCGCCACCAATTCTTGAAAAGTTCATGGAAGTTTGTGACGGCAGGCTAAAAATCGTCATGAACTTCAGTTGGTGAGCCGCTTGGTGCCCATGCCTACCCCTCGCATTCACTCTCCGTCCACACACACACACACACACACTGACACACACACACACACACGTTCTGTCCACCAGAAAGAACGGGCACCCCACCTCAGTCCACACGAAGGGACGAGGCCCCCGGCTCCGTCCCTGCGAAGGGACGGGCACCCCAGCTGCGTCCACTTCAGGGGACGTGCACCCGTGCTCCGGCCATCTGAAGGGTCGGGCACTGTGCTCCGTTCATCTGTGTGGACTGGCACTCAAACTCTGTCCCTGCGAACGGATGGGCTCGCAAGCCCTGTCCGTCCAGACAGAGGAGCGCTCAAGCCCTGTCCGCCGCAGCAGATGGGCACTCAAGCCCTGTCCGTCGAAACGAATGGGCGTTTGGTCCCTGTCCGTCGGAACGGATGGGCACGCAGGGTTGCACTCACTCACTCGCTCACTCACACTCTCACTCTGCATCCCTACGCAACCCCCTCCCCCCAGCTACCTGCCACTGATGCCCACCCCCACCCCCCGGCCGACTGCCGCCAGCTTCTGCCAGCCAACATCATCAGGAGCTTCAGGCGTGGCATCACGCCAGGCTTCGGGTCGCCTGGTGCCCCCTGCTTAGCAAGCCCTTCCGCTTCCGCGGAAGAACTTGCCTTCTGGATGCTCCCCCGTCTCTTCGCACGTGGCCCTCCTCTCCCGGTCAGCTCTCCTCCTCTTTGGATGGCCTCGATCTGCAAGCTTCCTCAGTCTGCTGAAGAAACAGACAACAAGTCTACAAGGCCAGTCTGAGAACTCAGGGCCCCTTCCACCTCAGCCCGCTCCCCTTCCCACTTCCCGAAAGAGCACACAGTGAGCCGAAAGGTTTAGCTCTCCCAGACACTGCCTTCCCCGTTGCTGTCACAAGCCCTCCTTGCCCAACCCACCCACTGGGGACCAGGAGGGGCAGAGAGGCAAGCGAAGGAGTTGGGGAACATCGCTCACCTCTTTCAGTGGCCACGACTCCCTTGAGGGCTTGCAGGAGAACCTCATCAAAACTCCCCCGGGGTATCCCTACAAGGAAAACCCGTGGTAAGCAGGGACGGCTCCTGCCCTTCCCTCCACCGGCATCCTCCAGGCTCCTCCACTGCCTTCGGTTGGCCAGCATCAACTGGCGGCTGCAAGCCCGAGTACATCTATTTCAACCTGTGCACTACCTCCCCTTCATACCTTAACTAAGGGAGCCCCTCCTCACACACACACACACACACACACACACCACTCCATTCACACCACTCCCTGCCCCACTCAAACCATCCCCTAGGCATGGGCACCAACCAGGGATATGCGGTTAGGTTCCTGGCTGAACTAGGGACGGAACCGCAATCCGAACGGTGCGTCGGGAGGAGAAATAAGGGGCCAAAGAGGACTAGGAGTTGCCTTGCAGCTTCGCATATGAAGTCCTACAAATCAGCGGCAGCACCGGTTGAGAGTACGGACTGGATTCCGGACCCTCAAGGAAGGAAGCAGTGTGAAAACAGAGAGAATGGACCCTAAGGAAGCCATTCATAAGGACTGAGGATTTAAAAAAAAAAACTGCTGAGAATGATCCAGAGGAAAGATCAAGAGTAAAGCTTGAGACTGCTTGCTAAACATATCGTTTCAGTGTCAAAAGAGACCAAGCCCATCGCTTTGGCCAATGCCTTCGATACGCAAACTTCAAAAGAAAAAAAACAGAATGAGACAGTGTAATTTTGGAGAGGGGAAGGAACGGCAAATTATTAAGGCTGAAGGGAAGACTGTAGCTTGGCTAATTTAACCTCCAGCAGGCTCTACAAGGGAATAACCAGTGACTGTAGGAGGCCTGCTTATTCTCATTTGCTAGCGGGCCATTCAAAACATATCGTTATTGCAGGGTGACTCCAGAAGTTGACAAGTTAAAGACTGCGCGCCACAATGGGCTGAAAGCCTTGGAAAGAAGAGAAGCCTGGCCCAGTGGGAGTCATTGTGGGGACACTGAATGTCAGATGTTAACAGAAAACGGGGATAAGATGCTTTTTAGGTAGCTTGCTGCTTCCCAAGGTAGAGCAGGAATGGCAAAAACTCCTATCAGCCAATGCTGGGAACGGCAGGAGACAGATGCATGGTTTTTTCGCATCTGGAGGACTTGCTAGAAAGCCTGGGAATGCTGGAATATGATTCATGAGGAGAGGCAAAAGAGATTGAAAGGGCAATTAGCACAGTATACAATATGGACATAAGGAAACAGAACAAGAAAACTCCTCCACGCGTCTAGCTACTTTGTTCAATCCATGGCAAAAGCAGCTGCTAGGATCCTTCATGCAACAAGATGGAAAACAGAATCCTGACCAGCTACTACTGACTGATTAGACAAAGCGTTAGAATACGGGACACCACAACACTTGCGTTCTTGAAGCAAAAGGCAAGAACTTTGCAATCCAGAAGAAAGCGGAGTCCCATAGGAGATCAGATTGGGGCGGGGGGGAAGGAGGTGGAGAGAAATCCTGGACTTTCAGACTGGCTATGTAAGCCTGGGGGGAAGAAGCATCAGTATGTCATCTACGGCGTTAGGGAGATGTACAAGAAGAAGAGAAGCATAGGGAAATGGCAGCCTGATGTGTGTGTGTTTTGTTGTTTTTTCCCTATCTTGGAATAGTAGTCCTGTAATATGCAAGCTGTAGCATTTCTCTCTTTACTGAACCAAAACGGTCCAGTAAATAAAGAAAAGGGCTCGGAGTCCCTTTCGGCCCCTGCGTTCCCGTCCCCGGGGAGGCCGCGAAAAACAGCGGCACGGGACAAAAAAAGAAAGCAGAGGTTTAAGGGGACGGCCCTGAGTGCCTTTAAAGCCCTGCTCTCTGCTCAAAACACGAACCGCCACCAATTCTTGAAAAGTTCATGGAAGTTTGTGACGGCAGGCTAAAAATCGTCATGAACTTCAGTTGGTGAGCCGCTTGGTGCCCATGCCTACCCCTCGCATTCACTCTCCGTCCACACACACACACACACTGACACACACACACACACACACGTTCTGTCCACCAGAAAGAACGGGCACCCCACCTCAGTCCACACGAAGGGACGAGGCCCCCGGCTCCGTCCCTGCGAAGGGACGGGCACCCCAGCTGCGTCCACTTCAGGGGACGTGCACCCGTGCTCCGGCCATCTGAAGGGTCGGGCACTGTGCTCCGTTCATCTGTGTGGACTGGCACTCAAACTCTGTCCCTGCGAACGGATGGGCTCGCAAGCCCTGTCCGTCCAGACAGAGGAGCGCTCAAGCCCTGTCCGCCGCAGCAGATGGGCACTCAAGCCCTGTCCGTCGAAACGAATGGGCGTTTGGTCCCTGTCCGTCGGAACGGATGGGCACGCAGGGTTGCACTCACTCACTCGCTCACTCACACTCTCACTCTGCATCCCTACGCAACCCCCTCCCCCCAGCTACCTGCCACTGATGCCCACCCCCACCCCCCGGCCGACTGCCGCCAGCTTCTGCCAGCCAACGTCATCAGGAGCTTCAGGCGTGGCATCACGCCAGGCTTCGGGTCGCCTGGTGCCCCCTGCTTAGCAAGCCCTTCCGCTTCCGCGGAAGAACTTGCCTTCTGGATGCTCCCCCGTCTCTTCGCACGTGGCCCTCCTCTCCCGGTCAGCTCTCCTCCTCTTTGGATGGCCTCGATCTGCAAGCTTCCTCAGTCTGCTGAAGAAACAGACAACAAGTCTACAAGGCCAGTCTGAGAACTCAGGGCCCCTTCCACCTCAGCCCGCTCCCCTTCCCACTTCCCGAAAGAGCACACAGTGAGCCGAAAGGTTTAGCTCTCCCAGACACTGCCTTCCCCGTTGCTGTCACAAGCCCTCCTTGCCCAACCCACCCACTGGGGACCAGGAGGGGCAGAGAGGCAAGCGAAGGAGTTGGGGAACATCGCTCACCTCTTTCAGTGGCCACGACTCCCTTGAGGGCTTGCAGGAGAACCTCATCAAAACTCCCCCGGGGTATCCCTACAAGGAAAACCCGTGGTAATCAGGGACGGCTCCTGCCCTTCCCTCCACCGGCATCCTCCAGGCTCCTCCACTGCCTTCGGTTGGCCAGCATCAACTGGCGGCTGCAAGCCCGAGTACATCTATTTCAACCTGTGCACTACCTCCCCTTCATACCTTAACTAAGGGAGCCCCTCCTCACACACACACACACACACACACACACCACTCCATTCACACCACTCCCTGCCCCACTCAAACCATCCCCTAGGCATGGGCACCAACCAGGGATATGCGGTTAGGTTCCTGGCTGAACTAGGGACGGAACCGCAATCCGAACGGTGCGTCGGGAGGAGAAATAAGGGGCCGAAGAGGACTAGGAGTTGCCTTGCAGCTTCGCATATGAAGTCCTACAAATCAGCGGCAGCACCGGTTGAGAGTACGGACTGGATTCCGGACCCTCAAGGAAGGAAGCAGTGTGAAAACAGAGAGAATGGACCCTAAGGAAGCCATTCATAAGGACTGAGGATTTAAAAAAAAAAACTGCTGAGAATGATCCAGAGGAAAGATCAAGAGTAAAGCTTGAGACTGCTTGCTAAACATATCGTTTCAGTGTCAAAAGAGACCAAGCCCATCGCTTTGGCCAATGCCTTCGATACGCAAACTTCAAAAGAAAAAAAACAGAATGAGACAGTGTAATTTTGGAGAGGGGAAAGAACGGCAAATTATTAAGGCTGAAGGGAAGACTGTAGCTTGGCTAATTTAACCTCCAGCAGGCTCTACAAGGGAATAACCAGTGACTGTAGGAGGCCTGCTTATTCTCATTTGCTAGCGGGCCATTCAAAACATATCGTTATTGCAGGGTGACTCCAGAAGTTGACAAGTTAAAGACTGCGCGCCACAATGGGCTGAAAGCCTTGGAAAGAAGAGAAGCCTGGCCCAGTGGGAGTCATTGTGGGGACACTGAATGTCAGATGTTAACAGAAAACGGGGATAAGATGCTTTTTAGGTAGCTTGCTGCTTCCCAAGGTAGAGCAGGAATGGCAAAAACTCCTATCAGCCAATGCTGGGAACGGCAGGAGACAGATGCATGGTTTTTTCGCATCTGGAGGACTTGCTAGAAAGCCTGGGAATGCTGGAATATGATTCATGAGGAGAGGCAAAAGAGATTGAAAGGGCAATTAGCACAGTATACAATATGGACATAAGGAAACAGAACAAGAAAACTCCTCCACGCGTCTAGCTACTTTGTTCAATCCATGGCAAAAGCAGCTGCTAGGATCCTTCATGCAACAAGATGGAAAACAGAATCCTGACCAGCTACTACTGACTGATTAGACAAAGCGTTAGAATACGGGACACCACAACACTTGCGTTCTTGAAGCAAAAGGCAAGAACTTTGCAATCCAGAAGAAAGCGGAGTCCCATAGGAGATCAGATTGGGGCGGGGGGGAAGGAGGTGGAGAGAAATCCTGGACTTTCAGACTGGCTATGTAAGCCTGGGGGGAAGAAGCATCAGTATGTCATCTACGGCGTTAGGGAGATGTACAAGAAGAAGAGAAGCATAGGGAAATGGCAGCCTGATGTGTGTGTGTTTTGTTGTTTTTTCCCTATCTTGGAATAGTAGTCCTGTAATATGCAAGCTGTAGCATTTCTCTCTTTACTGAACCAAAACGGTCCAGTAAATAAAGAAAAGGGCTCGGAGTCCCTTTCGGCCCCTGCGTTCCCGTCCCCGGGGAGGCCGCGAAAAACAGCGGCACGGGACAAAAAAAGAAAGCAGAGGTTTAAGGGGACGGCCCTGAGTGCCTTTAAAGCCCTGCTCTCTGCTCAAAACACGAACCGCCACCAATTCTTGAAAAGTTCATGGAAGTTTGTGACGGCAGGCTAAAAATCGTCATGAACTTCAGTTGGTGAGCCGCTTGGTGCCCATGCCTACCCCTCGCATTCACTCTCCGTCCACACACACACACACACTGACACACACACACACACACACGTTCTGTCCACCAGAAAGAACGGGCACCCCACCTCAGTCCACACGAAGGGACGAGGCCCCCGGCTCCGTCCCTGCGAAGGGACGGGCACCCCAGCTGCGTCCACTTCAGGGGACGTGCACCCGTGCTCCGGCCATCTGAAGGGTCGGGCACTGTGCTCCGTTCATCTGTGTGGACTGGCACTCAAACTCTGTCCCTGCGAACGGATGGGCTCGCAAGCCCTGTCCGTCCAGACAGAGGAGCGCTCAAGCCCTGTCCGCCGCAGCAGATGGGCACTCAAGCCCTGTCCGTCGAAACGAATGGGCGTTTGGTCCCTGTCCGTCGGAACGGATGGGCACGCAGGGTTGCACTCACTCACTCGCTCACTCACACTCTCACTCTGCATCCCTACGCAACCCCCTCCCCCCAGCTACCTGCCACTGATGCCCACCCCCACCCCCCGGCCGACTGCCGCCAGCTTCTGCCAGCCAACGTCATCAGGAGCTTCAGGCGTGGCATCACGCCAGGCTTCGGGTCGCCTGGTGCCCCCTGCTTAGCAAGCCCTTCCGCTTCCGCGGAAGAACTTGCCTTCTGGATGCTCCCCCGTCTCTTCGCACGTGGCCCTCCTCTCCCGGTCAGCTCTCCTCCTCTTTGGATGGCCTCGATCTGCAAGCTTCCTCAGTCTGCTGAAGAAACAGACAACAAGTCTACAAGGCCAGTCTGAGAACTCAGGGCCCCTTCCACCTCAGCCCGCTCCCCTTCCCACTTCCCGAAAGAGCACACAGTGAGCCGAAAGGTTTAGCTCTCCCAGACACTGCCTTCCCCGTTGCTGTCACAAGCCCTCCTTGCCCAACCCACCCACTGGGGACCAGGAGGGGCAGAGAGGCAAGCGAAGGAGTTGGGGAACATCGCTCACCTCTTTCAGTGGCCACGACTCCCTTGAGGGCTTGCAGGAGAACCTCATCAAAACTCCCCCGGGGTATCCCTACAAGGAAAACCCGTGGTAAGCAGGGACGGCTCCTGCCCTTCCCTCCACCGGCATCCTCCAGGCTCCTCCACTGCCTTCGGTTGGCCAGCATCAACTGGCGGCTGCAAGCCCGAGTACATCTATTTCAACCTGTGCACTACCTCCCCTTCATACCTTAACTAAGGGAGCCCCTCCTCACACACACACACACACACACACACACCACTCCATTCACACCACTCCCTGCCCCACTCAAACCATCCCCTAGGCATGGGCACCAACCAGGGATATGCGGTTAGGTTCCTGGCTGAACTAGGGACGGAACCGCAATCCGAACGGTGCGTCGGGAGGAGAAATAAGGGGCCGAAGAGGACTAGGAGTTGCCTTGCAGCTTCGCATATGAAGTCCTACAAATCAGCGGCAGCACCGGTTGAGAGTACGGACTGGATTCCGGACCCTCAAGGAAGGAAGCAGTGTGAAAACAGAGAGAATGGACCCTAAGGAAGCCATTCATAAGGACTGAGGATTTAAAAAAAAAAACTGCTGAGAATGATCCAGAGGAAAGATCAAGAGTAAAGCTTGAGACTGCTTGCTAAACATATCGTTTCAGTGTCAAAAGAGACCAAGCCCATCGCTTTGGCCAATGCCTTCGATACGCAAACTTCAAAAGAAAAAAAACAGAATGAGACAGTGTAATTTTGGAGAGGGGAAGGAACGGCAAATTATTAAGGCTGAAGGGAAGACTGTAGCTTGGCTAATTTAACCTCCAGCAGGCTCTACAAGGGAATAACCAGTGACTGTAGGAGGCCTGCTTATTCTCATTTGCTAGCGGGCCATTCAAAACATATCGTTATTGCAGGGTGACTCCAGAAGTTGACAAGTTAAAGACTGCGCGCCACAATGGGCTGAAAGCCTTGGAAAGAAGAGAAGCCTGGCCCAGTGGGAGTCATTGTGGGGACACTGAATGTCAGATGTTAACAGAAAACGGGGATAAGATGCTTTTTAGGTAGCTTGCTGCTTCCCAAGGTAGAGCAGGAATGGCAAAAACTCCTATCAGCCAATGCTGGGAACGGCAGGAGACAGATGCATGGTTTTTTCGCATCTGGAGGACTTGCTAGAAAGCCTGGGAATGCTGGAATATGATTCATGAGGAGAGGCAAAAGAGATTGAAAGGGCAATTAGCACAGTATACAATATGGACATAAGGAAACAGAACAAGAAAACTCCTCCACGCGTCTAGCTACTTTGTTCAATCCATGGCAAAAGCAGCTGCTAGGATCCTTCATGCAACAAGATGGAAAACAGAATCCTGACCAGCTACTACTGACTGATTAGACAAAGCGTTAGAATACGGGACACCACAACACTTGCGTTCTTGAAGCAAAAGGCAAGAACTTTGCAATCCAGAAGAAAGCGGAGTCCCATAGGAGATCAGATTGGGGCGGGGGGGAAGGAGGTGGAGAGAAATCCTGGACTTTCAGACTGGCTATGTAAGCCTGGGGGGAAGAAGCATCAGTATGTCATCTACGGCGTTAGGGAGATGTACAAGAAGAAGAGAAGCATAGGGAAATGGCAGCCTGATGTGTGTGTGTTTTGTTGTTTTTTCCCTATCTTGGAATAGTAGTCCTGTAATATGCAAGCTGTAGCATTTCTCTCTTTACTGAACCAAAACGGTCCAGTAAATAAAGAAAAGGGCTCGGAGTCCCTTTCGGCCCCTGCGTTCCCGTCCCCGGGGAGGCCGCGAAAAACAGCGGCACGGGACAAAAAAAGAAAGCAGAGGTTTAAGGGGACGGCCCTGAGTGCCTTTAAAGCCCTGCTCTCTGCTCAAAACACGAACCGCCACCAATTCTTGAAAAGTTCATGGAAGTTTGTGACGGCAGGCTAAAAATCGTCATGAACTTCAGTTGGTGAGCCGCTTGGTGCCCATGCCTACCCCTCGCATTCACTCTCCGTCCACACACACACACACACTGACACACACACACACGTTCTGTCCACCAGAAAGAACGGGCACCCCACCTCAGTCCACACGAATGGACGAGGCCCCCGGCTCCGTCCCTGCGAAGGGACGGGCACCCCAGCTGCGTCCACTTCAGGGGACGTGCACCCGTGCTCCGGCCATCTGAAGGGTCGGGCACTGTGCTCCGTTCATCTGTGTGGACTGGCACTCAAACTCTGTCCCTGCGAACGGATGGGCTCGCAAGCCCTGTCCGTCCAGACAGAGGAGCGCTCAAGCCCTGTCCGCCGCAGCAGATGGGCACTCAAGCCCTGTCCGTCGAAACGAATGGGCGTTTGGTCCCTGTCCATCGGAACGGATGGGCACGCAGGGTTGCACTCACTCACTCGCTCACTCACACTCTCACTCTGCATCCCTACGCAACCCCCTCCCCCCAGCTACCTGCCACTGATGCCCACCCCCACCCCCCGGCCGACTGCCGCCAGCTTCTGCCAGCCAACGTCATCAGGAGCTTCAGGCGTGGCATCACGCCAGGCTTCGGGTCGCCTGGTGCCCCCTGCTTAGCAAGCCCTTCCGCTTCCGCGGAAGAACTTGCCTTCTGGATGCTCCCCCGTCTCTTCGCACGTGGCCCTCCTCTCCCGGTCAGCTCTCCTCCTCTTTGGATGGCCTTGATCTGCAAGCTTCCTCAGTCTGCTGAAGAAACAGACAACAAGTCTACAAGGCCAGTCTGAGAACTCAGGGCCCCTTCCTCCTCAGCCCGCTCCCCTTCCCACTTCCCGAAAGAGCAAGCAGTGAGCCGAAAGGTTTAGCTCTCCCAGACACTGCCTTCCCCGTTGCTGGCATACAGGTCACAAGCCCTCCTTGCCCAACCCACCCACTGGGGACCAGGAGGGGCAGAGAGGCAAGCGAAGGAGTTGGGGAACATCGCTCACCTCTTTCAGTGGCCACGACTCCCTTGAGGGCTTGCAGGAGAACCTCATCAAAACTCCCCCGGGGTATCCCTACAAGGAAAACCCGTGGTAAGCAGGGACGGCTCCTGCCCTACCCTCCACCGGCATCCTCCAGGCTCCTCCACTGCCTTCGGTTGGCCAGCATCAACTGGCGGCTGCAAGCCCGAGTACATCTATTTCAACCTGTGCACTACCTCCCCTTCATACCTTAACTAAGGGAGCCCCTCCTCACACACACAAACACACACACACACACACACACCACTCCATTCACACCACTCCCTGCCCCACTCAAACCATCCCCTAGGCATGGGCACCAACCAGGGATATGCGGTTAGGTTCCTGGCTGAACTAGGGACGGAACCGCAATCCGAACGGTGCGTCGGGAGGAGAAATAAGGGGCCGAAGAGGACTAGGAGTTGCCTTGCAGCTTCGCATATGAAGTCCTACAAACCAGCGGCAGCACCGGTTGAGAGTACGGACTGGATTCCGGACCCTCAAGGAAGGAAGCAGTGTGAAAACAGAGAGAATGGACCCTAAGGAAGCCATTCATAAGGACTGAGGATTTAAAAAAAAAAACTGCTGAGAATGATCCAGAGGAAAGATCAAGAGTAAAGCTTGAGACTGCTTGCTAAACGAATCGTTTCAGTGTCAAAAGAGACCAAGCCCATCGCTTTGGCCAATGCCTTCGATACGCAAACTTCAAAAGAAAAAAAACAGAATGAGACAGTGTAATTTTGGAGAGGGGAAGGAACGGCAAATTATTAAGGCTGAAGGGAAGACTGTAGCTTGGCTAATTTAACCTCCAGCAGGCTCTACAAGGGAATAACCAGTGACTGTAGGAGGCCTGCTTATTCTCATTTGCTAGCGGGCCATTCAAAACATATCGTTATTGCAGGGTGACTCCAGAAGTTGACAAGTTAAAGACTGCGCGCCACAATGGGCTTGAAGCCTTGGAAAGAAGAGAAGCCTGGCCCAGTGGGAGTCATTGTGGGGACACTGAATGTCAGATGTTAACAGAAAACGGGGATAAGATGCTTTTTAGGTAGCTTGCTGCTTCCCAAGGTAGAGCAGGAATGGCAAAAACTCCTATCAGCCAATGCTGGGAACGGCAGGAGACAGATGCATGGTTTTTTCGCATCTGGAGGACTTGCTAGAAAGCCTGGGAATGCTGGAATATGATTCATGAGGAGAGGCAAAAGAGATTGAAAGGGCAATTAGCACAGTATACAATATGGACATAAGGAAACAGAACAAGAAAACTCCTCCACACGTCTAGCTACTTTGTTCAATCCATGGCAAAAGCAGCTGCTAGGATCCTTCATGCAACAAGATGGAAAACAGAATCCTGACCAGCTACTGGTGACTGATTAGACAAAGCGTTAGAATACGGGACACCACAACACTTGCGTTCTTGAAGCAAAAGGCAAGAACTTTGCAATCCAGAAGAAAGCGGAGTCCCATAGGAGATCAGATTGGGGCGGGGGGGAAGGAGGTGGAGAGAAATCCTGGACTTTCAGACTGGCTATGTAAGCCTGGGGGGAAGAAGCATCAGTATGTCATCTACGGCGTTAGGGAGATGTACAAGAAGAAGAGAAGCATAGGGAAATGGCAGCCTGATGTGTGTGTGTTTTGTTGTTTTTTCCCTATCTTGGAATAGTAGTCCTGTAATATGCAAGCTGTAGCATTTCTCTCTTTACTGAACCAAAACGGTCCAGTAAATAAAGAAAAGGGCTCGGAGTCCCTTTCGGCCCCTGCGTTCCCGTCCCCGGGGAGGCCGCGAAAAACAGCGGCACGGGACAAAAAAAGAAAGCAGAGGTTTAAGGGGACGGCCCTGAGTGCCTTTAAAGCCCTGCTCTCTGCTCAAAACACGAACCGCCACCAATTCTTGAAAAGTTCATGGAAGTTTGTGACGGCAGGCTAAAAATCGTCATGAACTTCAGTTGGTGAGCCGCTTGGTGCCCATGCCTACCCCTCGCATTCACTCTCCGTCCACACACGCACACACACTGACACACACACACACGTTCTGTCCACCAGAAAGAACGGGCACCCCACCTCAGTCCACACGAATGGACGAGGCCCCCGGCTCCGTCCCTGCGAAGGGACGGGCACCCCAGCTGCGTCCACTTCAGGGGACGTGCACCCGTGCTCCGGCCATCTGAAGGGTCGGGCACTGTGCTCCGTTCATCTGTGTGGACTGGCACTCAAACTCTGTCCCTGCGAACGGATGGGCTCGCAAGCCCTGTCCGTCCAGACAGAGGAGCGCTCAAGCCCTGTCCGCCGCAGCAGATGGGCACTCAAGCCCTGTCCGTCGAAACGAATGGGCGTTTGGTCCCTGTCCATCGGAACGGATGGGCACGCAGGGTTGCACTCACTCACTCGCTCACTCACACTCTCACTCTGCATCCCTACGCAACCCCCTCCCCCCAGCTACCTGCCACTGATGCCCACCCCCACCCCCCGGCCGACTGCCGCCAGCTTCTGCCAGCCAACGTCATCAGGAGCTTCAGGCGTGGCATCACGCCAGGCTTCGGGTCGCCTGGTGCCCCCTGCTTAGCAAGCCCTTCCGCTTCCGCGGAAGAACTTGCCTTCTGGATGCTCCCCCGTCTCTTCGCACGTGGCCCTCCTCTCCCGGTCAGCTCTCCTCCTCTTTGGATGGCCTTGATCTGCAAGCTTCCTCAGTCTGCTGAAGAAACAGACAACAAGTCTACAAGGCCAGTCTGAGAACTCAGGGCCCCTTCCTCCTCAGCCCGCTCCCCTTCCCACTTCCCGAAAGAGCACACAGTGAGCCGAAAGGTTTAGCTCTCCCAGACACTGCCTTCCCCGTTGCTGGCATACAGGTCACAAGCCCTCCTTGCCCAACCCACCCACTGGGGACCAGGAGGGGCAGAGAGGCAAGCGAAGGAGTTGGGGAACATCGCTCACCTCTTTCAGTGGCCACGACTCCCTTGAGGGCTTGCAGGAGAACCTCATCAAAACTCCCCCGGGGTATCCCTACAAGGAAAACCCGTGGTAAGCAGGGACGGCTCCTGCCCTACCCTCCACCGGCATCCTCCAGGCTCCTCCACTGCCTTCGGTTGGCCAGCATCAACTGGCGGCTGCAAGCCCGAGTACATCTATTTCAACCTGTGCACTACCTCCCCTTCATACCTTAACTAAGGGAGCCCCTCCTCACACACACAAACACACACACACACACACACACCACTCCATTCACACCACTCCCTGCCCCACTCAAACCATCCCCTAGGCATGGGCACCAACCAGGGATATGCGGTTAGGTTCCTGGCTGAACTAGGGACGGAACCGCAATCCGAACGGTGCGTCGGGAGGAGAAATAAGGGGCCGAAGAGGACTAGGAGTTGCCTTGCAGCTTCGCATATGAAGTCCTACAAACCAGCGGCAGCACCGGTTGAGAGTACGGACTGGATTCCGGACCCTCAAGGAAGGAAGCAGTGTGAAAACAGAGAGAATGGACCCTAAGGAAGCCATTCATAAGGACTGAGGATTTAAAAAAAAAAACTGCTGAGAATGATCCAGAGGAAAGATCAAGAGTAAAGCTTGAGACTGCTTGCTAAACGAATCGTTTCAGTGTCAAAAGAGACCAAGCCCATCGCTTTGGCCAATGCCTTCGATACGCAAACTTCAAAAGAAAAAAAACAGAATGAGACAGTGTAATTTTGGAGAGGGGAAGGAACGGCAAATTATTAAGGCTGAAGGGAAGACTGTAGCTTGGCTAATTTAACCTCCAGCAGGCTCTACAAGGGAATAACCAGTGACTGTAGGAGGCCTGCTTATTCTCATTTGCTAGCGGGCCATTCAAAACATATCGTTATTGCAGGGTGACTCCAGAAGTTGACAAGTTAAAGACTGCGCGCCACAATGGGCTTGAAGCCTTGAAAAGAAGAGAAGCCTGGCCCAGTGGGAGTCATTGTGGGGACACTGAATGTCAGATGTTAACAGAAAACGGGGATAAGATGCTTTTTAGGTAGCTTGCTGCTTCCCAAGGTAGAGCAGGAATGGCAAAAACTCCTATCAGCCAATGCTGGGAACGGCAGGAGACAGATGCATGGTTTTTTCGCATCTGGAGGACTTGCTAGAAAGCCTGGGAATGCTGGAATATGATTCATGAGGAGAGGCAAAAGAGATTGAAAGGGCAATTAGCACAGTATACAATATGGACATAAGGAAACAGAACAAGAAAACTCCTCCACACGTCTAGCTACTTTGTTCAATCCATGGCAAAAGCAGCTGCTAGGATCCTTCATGCAACAAGATGGAAAACAGAATCCTGACCAGCTACTGGTGACTGATTAGACAAAGCGTTAGAATACGGGACACCACAACACTTGCGTTCTTGAAGCAAAAGGCAAGAACTTTGCAATCCAGAAGAAAGCGGAGTCCCATAGGAGATCAGATTGGGGCGGGGGGGAAGGAGGTGGAGAGTAAGGATGGGCGATTCGGATTCGGAAACGCCCGAATCGGCCGAATCGGGGCCGATTCGGGCGTTTCCGAGCCAGAAACGGTCCGAATCGGACCTCTGGCGCCCCCTAGCGGTCCGAATCGCCGAGATTCGGCGATTCGGGCCGAATCGATTCGGCAGGCCCGAATCGATTCGGCATGAGTCGGAGGCTTCAGGCAGCCGTTGCCTGAAGCCTCTCTGCTGTTTGGCTTTTTTTTTTTTTTCAAACAGTATTTTTTTGCCGCCTAAAATGGCGGCGGGGGGGAGGGGGGGAGTGAGTGGCCAATCAGAATGCCTGTAGCTTTTCAGCTCAGGCATTCTGGCCACTCACAGAAGACTTTTTATTTTTAAATCCCCTTGCTTTGTAGCCTGCCCGGGAGGAGGCTACTTAAAGCAAGGGGCTGCTTGCTGGAGCTCACTTTGAGCTCTGGCTGGCTGGCTGACTCCTAAGCTCTGCTTGGTTGAGCAGCCTGCCTGCCCTGCCTGCCTGCCTCCTCTCCTGGGTGGACTTCTGGACCTGGCTGTGGACTCTGCGCTGGACAAGACAGCAATAGTTTGTTTTAGGGGTTTTTTTCTTCTGCTTTTCTATTTTTCTCTATTTTCCCCTCTCTCTCTCTCTCCCCCTCTCTCTCTCCTCTTTTCAAAAGTTTTTTGCCTTTGGGTTTCTGTGGGTGGGGGCCTGGGGGGGTTGGGGAATTGTGTTTGCTGTTCATTGTGTTAACTGTTTGCTGTGTTGTTTTTTGTTAAAGTATTTTGGGGGTGGGGGTTGGGGCTTGTATTTTAAAGTTGCCTTGCCTTGTTTCTGATTGTTTTTTTTGGGGGGGGGTTGGTTGTTTTGGGTTTTTTTCTACAGGTTTCCTCAGTTGCCACCTTTGGGCTTCGTGCCCTGGGTGGCAGCTGGTTGTTTGATAGGTGTGTAGGTGTTTTTTTGGTGGGGGGCTAGTTTTAGTTTAGTTTGTTCTTTAGTTTAGTTTAGTTTGTTAGGTTGTGTTTGTTAGGTTGGTTTAGCTTAGGGCCTTGCAGGGCCAGTTTTTGCCAGCCACCTTTGGGGGAGTGCCCTGGGTGGCTGCTGCTTGTTTGTTGGGAGCTGTTTCTTTGGTAGAGTTAGCTTGTTTGGTTAGGGCCCTGCGGGGCAAGTTTTTCTTGGTGGACACCCTTGGGGGAGTGCCCTGGGTGGCTGCTGGTTGTTTGCAGAAGCTGTTTGGTTGGCCTAGGCTAGGCTTGGTTTGATTTAGCAGTTTGGGCCTTGCAGGGCCACTTTTGCTTGGTTGCCACCTTTGGGAGAGTGCCCTGGGTGGCTGGCAGCTGGTTGGTGTTTTGGGGATTGTTTGTTTCCTTCCTGGGGGGAATTGCTGCGTTCTTCTTGGGGTGTCCAATTAGTGACCCTTTAAATAGGCAGTAAAATCCATAGTGTTAGGAGAAATTATAAAGTGCAAATATTTTTTTAGAATAGATAGTTTCTTTCCTAAGTAGCCAGATAGGATTTTTATAAGAGAACAGTGATTTGGGTTTTAGGTTAAAATTGTATTTTCTTGATAGTTAAAAAAAACATTTAAACCAGCAGGGGCTGTGCCTTATTGAAGGCCAGCTTTCCTGGTAGAGACAGGAATTGATTTAGAGGCCAACAGGTTTAGGGGTTCTTCTTAGCAGATCAGGTGGGGGCTTGGTGCACAAATCTGCTCCAGCCTTCCTTCTAGCTAGTAACACTCAGGTAGTTTAAAACACTTTGAAAGTCTAAAAAGGTTTTTTTTCCTAATTTTTCCCTGCTGTAGGTTAGGTAGGGACAGTTAAACTTAGCTAGGACCAGACAGGTTCCTTTAGTTTAACAAAAAAAAAAAAAAGGAGAGAGAGAGAGAGAGAGAGAACAGGAAAACTCCATAGAAGTTAGGTCAGCTTAGGGTCTAAAAAAACTAAACAGGTAGCTGGTGGGAGGGTTTTATAAGTTTCAAGGTTTCCTTAGAAACAAGTGTTAGGGCAGTTAGTGGTAGGGCCTCAAATTTCCCTGTCTCTTAGATTACAGACAGTTAGTAGGAAAAGTTTGTCCAAGGGAACATGAGTGGGAAGAAGGAAGGTCAGGCTAGGGGCCCTGGGGGAAAGGCCCTACAGAAAACCAGAGGGGTGGAGGGGAGTGAGAGGGGGAAGGAAGCGTCCTTCCCCCCACCTGAGAAGAGGCCTGTCTTGGGTCGACCTTCCACCACTCCGACCTCTGGCCGGAGTGGTGCAATAAAGAGTGTCCGCAAGGGTCTCTTTATTGAGGCGGCTGACGGGGCGCCCCCTTCTAAGGTGCGGCAGGCAGGGGTCTTTGCTGGCACTTCTGCGGGGCCTGCTGATCAGGCAGCCCCTCGTGCTGCTCCTTTTGCTAGCGAGGCATGGGGGCGTCAGGAGGAGTTGCCTGATCTCTCCCTCGGGGTGAGCCTTGGGGACATGAGTGGCTTGTCCTTCATGTCCCCAGGCATCACCTCGGGGGTGCAGAGAGCCCTGGAGGAGATGGGTGAGGGACTGGCCCGCCAGTCTACTCCCCTTTCTCCTCCAGGATCCAGCAGGCTTCAATTGGGGGGGGAACAGGAGCAGATGGTTGAGGTGGTGCAAGAGGGAGAGATGGAGGTGGCACCCCCTGCCCCACCATCTCGACCCCTTCCCCCTCTCTCACCTCTTTCTGTCCCCACCTCAGGACACGGTGTGTCCGGCCCGAGCTCCTCACAGGAGGCAGCTCAGAGGACTTCGCAGGCTGCAAGCCAGCCTGCGTCGTCCAAAGGCTCCAAAGTCTGGAATTACTTCCAGATAGTGGAGGGAACCCACCTAGCAGAGTGCCAGCTCTGTAGGCAGAGGGTTAGTCGTGGAAGGCAGGAGCGCCACTACACGACTAGCGGCCTCATGAACCACCTGAAGAGGCACCACCAGGCTGTCCTGCTTCAGGGGGAGAGACAGGCTGGCAGTGGGGTGCCTGCGCAGGCACAACCTACCAGCACGGGGCTGGAGAGTCTCCCTGGGACCTCCACCTCGAGAGCTCTCCCTAAGAGTTCTGCTCAGGGGGCGGGTGGAGTTAGAGGGAGGCAAGCGACCATGGTGGAGATGCTTGCCCGGGCTGGCAGTGGCATGCCAAAAGGGGGGTTTGAGGCAGGGTGTAGGGCCGCGAACCATGACCTAGCTGCGCTCATGGCCGTGGGTGGGTACCCCTTTCGTCTGGCCGACGACATGTACTTCCACCGACTATGCCGTCGCATATCCACCTGGTACACGCCTCCTAGTCGTACCACGATTAGCAGGACAGTGTTGCCCTCTCTTTATAGGGCAGCCAGGTGCCGGGTGGAGGTAGAGATGTCCCGAGCTTCAGGGACCGTACACTTCACCTCGGATATATGGACGTCATGTCATGCGCAAGATGCGTACATCTCGCTGACTGCGCATTGGTGGGACGTACGGGAGGTGCTGGGTGGGGTTGAGCCTGTTAGGCAGGGTGAGGGCTGCCGGGCAGGCTATCGCCATGCCTTGCTGCACATCGAACCCTTCGATGTGCGGCACACGGCAGACAACATCGAGGGCACCATTCGTAGAATGGTAGATGGCTGGGTAGGCAGTGGGACGGGGGTCACCAAGGGCTTCTTGGTGACAGATGGTGCCCTCAACATGACCAAGGCGGTCAAGGGCATGGGCCTGAAGCACATCTCCTGTGCGGCCCACCTTCTCCACCTCGTGGTTAAGGATGCCCTTGGGATCGGCTCCAAGGGAACCGGTTCATCCGCCGAAGCCATTGACTTCAGGCATCTCATCGAGAAGTGCCGGAAGATCGTGGCGCATTTCTCTCACAGCTCGTACGACGTCTCGAGGCTGGAGAGAAAGCAGGTCCTGATGGGCGTGCCGCAGCACTGCCTTATCAGAGACGTCAGCACGCGCTGGAACTCCACCCGCGCCATGCTTGAGCGCTTGGTGGAGCAGAGGAGAGCCTTAGACGCCCTTGTCCAGGAGACGAGGATGTTTATGCCTGGGGAGTGGCTCACCCACCGAGAGTGGGAGATCATTTCTCAGACCGTGGAAGTGCTTGCGCCCTTCAAGACTTCCACGGAGATGCTCTCGTCTGACACGGCGAGTTTGGGTCTGGTCGTGCCCATGGTCCACAAGGCCCGTGTGGTGCTGGCCCCCTTCCTGGACCCGGCTCGAGGACGTGCAGACGTTGTTCCAGCCGTGCGCGCGCTTGCGAGGAGGCTTCTGAGAGGGCTTGAGAGCCGCTTCGAACCCCTCTGCAAGTCTGTGACATACAGGCTCGCCGCCATGTGTGATCCGCGCGTCAAGGGCAGCTTAGCAGAGAGGGAGAGGAGCCTTCCTGAATGGCGCGAGCTGCTCATTCAGAGGCTTGCCTGGTGGAAGTCCAAGGAGGCTGAGGTGTCAGGCCAGGCAGGGGAGGAAGGAGCCAGCACGTCCGCTGCTCCTTCCCCCCCAGCCTCTGCTGGCACATCAGCCACTGCGGGCCACCCTAGCGAGAAGGCTGAGCAGGGCAACTTCTTGCTGGGGTTCCTCCAGCCCACTCCTTCTCTTGAGGGCAGCGGGTGCCCGAGGGAGGACAGTGCGTCTGGGATGGTGAGGGCTTACCTCGGTGAGCCCCAGGAGTCCGAGAACGCCTGTCCCTTGAGATACTGGGCCAGGATGGAGGCGGTCTGGCCGGCCCTCTCCCGCCTGGCCCGTGTCTACCTTTCGTGCCCGCCAACGAGCGTCCAGAGCGAGCGGGCATTTTCTCATGCTAGCAGCACCGTCTGCGAGTATCGCTCCCGCCTGGCGCCCGAAAGAGTCCAGCAATTGGTCTTCCTCAAGGTCAACTTGCCGGCTCTTGGCCATCCAGAACTATTCTTGGAGGAGGACTGAGGTGAGCACAGAATTGCTGTGACTGCATCCTCTCTGAGTCTGTTCTGGGTGGCGGGGATGAAAAACGCTCGCCCAAGGTAAAAATTCAGACAGGACCAGTGCCCTGGCCAATCTAAATTGCCCCCCCCAACCACACAAACAGAAATTCTGCAATCACCAGAGGGCCAGAGATTAAATCTGGGTCCCTCAGTCATGCCACCCATTTGGAAAACTTTTCCCAGTCCCAAAGTGAGCCTTAGAGCTCAAGGTAAACCCAAGAAGTAACTGAGCATTTCTCAGTGGGTGCCCAGGAGGAGTTTGTTGTTGTGCGTGCGCCGATTTGTCTTTTTGCTGCTGCCAGGGCTGTTCTCCCAGAACAGCTCTGCCAGGGCTCTCTCAGGATGTGGCCTGAGTAGAGCAGTTGGGTTAGAGGTGGTTTGAGGCGGTGGCCTGTTAGGTTGTTGGATTCCCCACCAGTGTCCACTGCGCCGTGTGTGGACTTCTGGGGGGGGAATGTGTCTTTTTGCTGCTGCCAGGGCTGTTCTCCCAGAACAGCTCTGCCAGGGCTCTCTCAGGATGTGGCCTGAGTAGAGCAGTTGGGTTAGAGTTGGTTTGAGGCGGTGGCCTGTTAGGTTGTTGGATTCCCCACCAGTGTCCACTGCGCCGTGTGTGGACTTCTGGGGGGGGAATGTGTCTTTTTGCTGCTGCCAGGGCTGTTCTCCCAGAACAGCTCTGCCAGGGCTCTCTCAGGATGTGGCCTGAGTAGAGCAGTTGGGTTAGAGGTGCTTTGAGGCGGTGGCCTGTTAGGTTGTTGGATTCCCCACCAGTGTCCACTGCGCCGTGTGTGGACTTCTGGGGGGGGAATGTGTCTTTTTGCTGCTGCCAGGGCTGTTCTCCCAGAACAGCTCTGCCAGGGCTCTCTCAGGATGTGGCCTGAGTAGAGCAGTTGGATTTGTGGTGTTTGAGGGCGGTGGCCCAAGCGTAGGAAGGGAAAGGTGAGTGGAAGCTGCTTTGATACACCTTTGGGTTGTGAAAAGCAAGTCTTCCTCTTGCTTTGTATTTGTTAGAGGGGGGAGGCTGGATGGGAGAGCCAGTGATGAGTCCACAGCATGGATGGAGCATCCAGATTCGCCTCTGAGCTCCTCCATTTGCTTTCTGAGGCTCTCCTGGGTTAGTGCGTAGGCGCCGTGAAGCTTTACAGCTTCACTGGGGGTTTCTGGGGGGATCTCCAGGTCTCCCCTGGAGGTTGACATCCCTGAGCCACTAGTGTTCCTAGTGGTGCAGGGATATCCCCCCCACAGGCCAGTGCAGGGCCCCCCTCTCCTCTGCAGGGGAACCCAGGTGAGAACTCAGTGGACCTTATTGGTTCTGCAGTTCTCACCTGGAGGCTGCTTAGGCTGACAGCCACAGGTTCCCCTGCACCTGGGAGAGAGAGTCCCTTCCTGGCCTCTGTTTGGAGCCAATGCAAGTCAATGTCTCCATTGACTTGCATTGGCAAGCCTTCCCCCGCCTTCCCCGGGGGCTGGGAGGGAGGGGGTGCAAGTTGCACCCCTGAAACTTCTTGGGGATCTCAGGGAGGGTCTTCCCTGAGTCCCCTGAAAGTTTCAAGAAGATTGGACCAAGGGGTCCAATGCTACGGGCTCCCAAAGAGGGTGCCCCTATCCGCTCCATTGGTTACAATGGAGCGTCAGGTTCTCTAGGCTGAACATGTTTCTCCATAGACTTCTATGGGGGATGTTCCTTGGGAGCCCCCAGGATGGGACCCCCTGGTACAATCTTCCTGAAACTTGCAGGGGATGGAGGGAAGACCCCCCCAGAGATCCCCTGCAAGTTTCATGAATATTGGACCAAGGGATCCCCATCCTATGGGCTCCCAAAAGCGTGAGAAAAAAATGATTTCAGCAGGTAAATTGCCAATTTCCTTGTTCTGTAATCATTTTTTTCTCACGCTTTTGGGAGCCCATAGGATGGGGACCCCTTGGTCCAATATTCATGAAACTTGCAGGGGATCTCTGGGGGGGTCTTCCCTCCATCCCCTGCAAGTTTCAGGAAGATTGCACCAGGGGGTCCCATCCTGGGGGCTCCCAAGGAACATCCCCCATAGAAGTCTATGGAGAAACATGTTCAGCCTAGAGAACCTGACGCTCCATTGTAACCAATGGAGCGGATAGGGGCACCCTCTTTGGGAGCCCGTAGCATTGGACCCCTTGGTCCAATCTTCTTGAAACTTTCAGGGGACTCAGGGAAGACCCTCCCTGAGATCCCCAAGAAGTTTCAGGGGTGCAACTTGCACCCCCTCCCTCCCAGCCCCCGGGGAAGGCGGGGGAAGGCTTGCCAATGCAAGTCAATGGAGACATTGACTTGCATTGGCCCCGAAACGCCCGAAACGATTCGGGAGGCTCCAATGCAAGTCAATGGCTTCCATTGACTTGCATTGGCCCCGAATCGGCTCGGACAGCTCCAAATCGATTCGGGAGCCTTTCAATGCAAGTCAATGGCCTCCATTGACTTGTATTGGCTCCCGAATCGATTCGGACCGGTCCGAATCGGTCCGAATCGGCCGATTCGGATCCGAATCGGTCCGAATCGGGCCGGTCCGAACCCGAACCGGTCCGAATCGGGCCGATTCGGATCCGAAACGGTCCGAATCGGGGCCCCCGTGCACAACCCTAGTGGAGAGAAATCCTGGACTTTCAGACTGGCTATGTAAGCCTGGGGGGAAGAAGCATCAGTATGTCATCTACGGCGTTAGGGAGATGTACAAGAAGAAGAGAAGCATAGGGAAATGGCAGCCTGATGTGTGTGTGTTTTGTTGTTTTTTCCCTATCTTGGAATAGTAGTCCTGTAATATGCAAGCTGTAGCATTTCTCTCTTTACTGAACCAAAACGGTCCAGTAAATAAAGAAAAGGGCTCGGAGTCCCTTTCGGCCCCTGCGTTCCCGTCCCCGGGGAGGCCGCGAAAAACAGCGGCACGGGACAAAAAAAGAAAGCAGAGGTTTAAGGGGACGGCCCTGAGTGCCTTTAAAGCCCTGCTCTCTGCTCAAAACACGAACCGCCACCAATTCTTGAAAAGTTCATGGAAGTTTGTGACGGCAGGCTAAAAATCGTCATGAACTTCAGTTGGTGAGCCGCTTGGTGCCCATGCCTACCCCTCGCATTCACTCTCCGTCCACACACACACACACACTGACACACACACACACGTTCTGTCCACCAGAAAGAACGGGCACCCCACCTCAGTCCACACGAAGGGACGAGGCCCCCGGCTCCGTCCCTGCGAAGGGACGGGCACCCCAGCTGCGTCCACTTCAGGGGACGTGCACCCGTGCTCCGGCCATCTGAAGGGTCGGGCACTGTGCTCCGTTCATCTGTGTGGACTGGCACTCAAACTCTGTCCCTGCGAACGGATGGGCTCGCAAGCCCTGTCCGTCCAGACAGAGGAGCGCTCAAGCCCTGTCCGCCGCAGCAGATGGGCACTCAAGCCCTGTCCGTCGAAACGAATGGGCGTTTGGTCCCTGTCCATCGGAACGGATGGGCACGCAGGGTTGCACTCACTCACTCGCTCACTCACACTCTCACTCTGCATCCCTACGCAACCCCCTCCCCCCAGCTACCTGCCACTGATGCCCACCCCCACCCCCCGGCCGACTGCCGCCAGCTTCTGCCAGCCAACGTCATCAGGAGCTTCAGGCGTGGCATCACGCCAGGCTTCGGGTCGCCTGGTGCCCCCTGCTTAGCAAGCCCTTCCGCTTCCGCGGAAGAACTTGCCTTCTGGATGCTCCCCCGTCTCTTCGCACGTGGCCCTCCTCTCCCGGTCAGCTCTCCTCCTCTTTGGATGGCCTCGATCTGCAAGCTTCCTCAGTCTGCTGAAGAAACAGACAACAAGTCTACAAGGCCAGTCTGAGAACTCAGGGCCCCTTCCTCCTCAGCCCGCTTCCCTTCCCACTTCCCAAAAGAGCACACAGTGAGCCGAAAGGTTTAGCTCTCCCAGACACTGCCTTCCCCGTTGCTGGCATACAGGTCACAAGCCCTCCTTGCCCAACCCACCCACTGGGGACCAGGAGGGGCAGAGAGGCAAGCGAAGGAGTTGGGGAACATCGCTCACCTCTTTCAGTGGCCACGACTCCCTTGAGGGCTTGCAGGAGAACCTCATCAAAACTCCCCCGGGGTATCCCTACAAGGAAAACCCGTGGTAAGCAGGGACGGCTCCTGCCCTACCCTCCACCGGCATCCTCCAGGCTCCTCCACTGCCTTCGGTTGGCCAGCATCAACTGGCGGCTGCAAGCCCGAGTACATCTATTTCAACCTGTGCACTACCTCCCCTTCATACCTTAACTAAGGGAGCCCCTCCTCACACACACAAACACACACACACACACACACACCACTCCATTCACACCACTCCCTGCCCCACTCAAACCATCCCCTAGGCATGGGCACCAACCAGGGATATGCGGTTAGGTTCCTGGCTGAACTAGGGACGGAACCGCAATCCGAACGGTGCGTCGGGAGGAGAAATAAGGGGCCGAAGAGGACTAGGAGTTGCCTTGCAGCTTCGCATATGAAGTCCTACAAACCAGCGGCAGCACCGGTTGAGAGTACGGACTGGATTCCGGACCCTCAAGGAAGGAAGCAGTGTGAAAACAGAGAGAATGGACCCTAAGGAAGCCATTCATAAGGACTGAGGATTTAAAAAAAAAAAACTGCTGAGAATGATCCAGAGGAAAGATCAAGAGTAAAGCTTGAGACTGCTTGCTAAACGAATCGTTTCAGTGTCAAAAGAGACCAAGCCCATCGCTTTGGCCAATGCCTTCGATACGCAAACTTCAAAAGAAAAAAAACAGAATGAGACAGTGTAATTTTGGAGAGGGGAAGGAACGGCAAATTATTAAGGCTGAAGGGAAGACTGTAGCTTGGCTAATTTAACCTCCAGCAGGCTCTACAAGGGAATAACCAGTGACTGTAGGAGGCCTGCTTATTCTCATTTGCTAGCGGGCCATTCAAAACATATCGTTATTGCAGGGTGACTCCAGAAGTTGACAAGTTAAAGACTGCGCGCCACAATGGGCTTGAAGCCTTGGAAAGAAGAGAAGCCTGGCCCAGTGGGAGTCATTGTGGGGACACTGAATGTCAGATGTTAACAGAAAACGGGGATAAGATGCTTTTTAGGTAGCTTGCTGCTTCCCAAGGTAGAGCAGGAATGGCAAAAACTCCTATCAGCCAATGCTGGGAACGGCAGGAGACAGATGCATGGTTTTTTCGCATCTGGAGGACTTGCTAGAAAGCCTGGGAATGCTGGAATATGATTCATGAGGAGAGGCAAAAGAGATTGAAAGGGCAATTAGCACAGTATACAATATGGACATAAGGAAACAGAACAAGAAAACTCCTCCACACGTCTAGCTACTTTGTTCAATCCATGGCAAAAGCAGCTGCTAGGATCCTTCATGCAACAAGATGGAAAACAGAATCCTGACCAGCTACTGGTGACTGATTAGACAAAGCGTTAGAATACGGGACACCACAACACTTGCGTTCTTGAAGCAAAAGGCAAGAACTTTGCAATCCAGAAGAAAGCGGAGTCCCATAGGAGATCAGATTGGGGCGGGGGGGAAGGAGGTGGAGAGAAATCCTGGACTTTCAGACTGGCTATGTAAGCCTGGGGGGAAGAAGCATCAGTATGTCATCTACGGCGTTAGGGAGATGTACAAGAAGAAGAGAAGCATAGGGAAATGGCAGCCTGATGTGTGTGTGTTTTGTTGTTTTTTCCCTATCTTGGAATAGTAGTCCTGTAATATGCAAGCTGTAGCATTTCTCTCTTTACTGAACCAAAACGGTCCAGTAAATAAAGAAAAGGGCTCGGAGTCCCTTTCGGCCCCTGCGTTCCCGTCCCCGGGGAGGCCGCGAAAAACAGCGGCACGGGACAAAAAAAGAAAGCAGAGGTTTAAGGGGACGGCCCTGAGTGCCTTTAAAGCCCTGCTCTCTGCTCAAAACACGAACCGCCACCAATTCTTGAAAAGTTCATGGAAGTTTGTGACGGCAGGCTAAAAATCGTCATGAACTTCAGTTGGTGAGCCGCTTGGTGCCCATGCCTACCCCTCGCATTCACTCTCCGTCCACACACACACACACACTGACACACACACACACGTTCTGTCCACCAGAAAGAACGGGCACCCCACCTCAGTCCACACGAAGGGACGAGGCCCCCGGCTCCGTCCCTGCGAAGGGACGGGCACCCCAGCTGCGTCCACTTCAGGGGACGTGCACCCGTGCTCCGGCCATCTGAAGGGTCGGGCACTGTGCTCCGTTCATCTGTGTGGACTGGCACTCAAACTCTGTCCCTGCGAACGGATGGGCTCGCAAGCCCTGTCCGTCCAGACAGAGGAGCGCTCAAGCCCTGTCCGCCGCAGCAGATGGGCACTCAAGCCCTGTCCGTCGAAACGAATGGGCGTTTGGTCCCTGTCCATCGGAACGGATGGGCACGCAGGGTTGCACTCACTCACTCGCTCACTCACACTCTCACTCTGCATCCCTACGCAACCCCCTCCCCCCAGCTACCTGCCACTGATGCCCACCCCCACCCCCCGGCCGACTGCCGCCAGCTTCTGCCAGCCAACGTCATCAGGAGCTTCAGGCGTGGCATCACGCCAGGCTTCGGGTCGCCTGGTGCCCCCTGCTTAGCAAGCCCTTCCGCTTCCGCGGAAGAACTTGCCTTCTGGATGCTCCCCCGTCTCTTCGCACGTGGCCCTCCTCTCCCGGTCAGCTCTCCTCCTCTTTGGATGGCCTCGATCTGCAAGCTTCCTCAGTCTGCTGAAGAAACAGACAACAAGTCTACAAGGCCAGTCTGAGAACTCAGGGCCCCTTCCTCCTCAGCCCGCTTCCCTTCCCACTTCCCAAAAGAGCACACAGTGAGCCGAAAGGTTTAGCTCTCCCAGACACTGCCTTCCCCGTTGCTGGCATACAGGTCACAAGCCCTCCTTGCCCAACCCACCCACTGGGGACCAGGAGGGGCAGAGAGGCAAGCGAAGGAGTTGGGGAACATCGCTCACCTCTTTCAGTGGCCACGACTCCCTTGAGGGCTTGCAGGAGAACCTCATCAAAACTCCCCCGGGGTATCCCTACAAGGAAAACCCGTGGTAAGCAGGGACGGCTCCTGCCCTACCCTCCACCGGCATCCTCCAGGCTCCTCCACTGCCTTCGGTTGGCCAGCATCAACTGGCGGCTGCAAGCCCGAGTACATCTATTTCAACCTGTGCACTACCTCCCCTTCATACCTTAACTAAGGGAGCCCCTCCTCACACACACAAACACACACACACACACACACACCACTCCATTCACACCACTCCCTGCCCCACTCAAACCATCCCCTAGGCATGGGCACCAACCAGGGATATGCGGTTAGGTTCCTGGCTGAACTAGGGACGGAACCGCAATCCGAACGGTGCGTCGGGAGGAGAAATAAGGGGCCGAAGAGGACTAGGAGTTGCCTTGCAGCTTCGCATATGAAGTCCTACAAACCAGCGGCAGCACCGGTTGAGAGTACGGACTGGATTCCGGACCCTCAAGGAAGGAAGCAGTGTGAAAACAGAGAGAATGGACCCTAAGGAAGCCATTCATAAGGACTGAGGATTTAAAAAAAAAAAACTGCTGAGAATGATCCAGAGGAAAGATCAAGAGTAAAGCTTGAGACTGCTTGCTAAACTAATCGTTTCAGTGTCAAAAGAGACCAAGCCCATCGCTTTGGCCAATGCCTTCGATACGCAAACTTCAAAAGAAAAAAAACAGAATGAGACAGTGTAATTTTGGAGAGGGGAAGGAACGGCAAATTATTAAGGCTGAAGGGAAGACTGTAGCTTGGCTAATTTAACCTCCAGCAGGCTCTACAAGGGAATAACCAGTGACTGTAGGAGGCCTGCTTATTCTCATTTGCTAGCGGGCCATTCAAAACATATCGTTATTGCAGGGTGACTCCAGAAGTTGACAAGTTAAAGACTGCGCGCCACAATGGGCTTGAAGCCTTGGAAAGAAGAGAAGCCTGGCCCAGTGGGAGTCATTGTGGGGACACTGAATGTCAGATGTTAACAGAAAACGGGGATAAGATGCTTTTTAGGTAGCTTGCTGCTTCCCAAGGTAGAGCAGGAATGGCAAAAACTCCTATCAGCCAATGCTGGGAACGGCAGGAGACAGATGCATGGTTTTTTCGCATCTGGAGGACTTGCTAGAAAGCCTGGGAATGCTGGAATATGATTCATGAGGAGAGGCAAAAGAGATTGAAAGGGCAATTAGCACAGTATACAATATGGACATAAGGAAACAGAACAAGAAAACTCCTCCACACGTCTAGCTACTTTGTTCAATCCATGGCAAAAGCAGCTGCTAGGATCCTTCATGCAACAAGATGGAAAACAGAATCCTGACCAGCTACTACTGACTGATTAGACAAAGCGTTAGAATACGGGACACCAGCAACACTTGCGTTCTTGAAGCAAAAGGCAAGAACTTTGCAATCCAGAAGAAAGCGGAGTCCCATAGGAGATCAGATTGGGGCGGGGGGGAAGGAGGTGGAGAGAAATCCTGGACTTTCAGACTGGCTATGTAAGCCTGGGGGGAAGAAGCATCAGTATGTCATCTACGGCGTTAGGGAGATGTACAAGAAGAAGAGAAGCATAGGGAAATGGCAGCCTGATGTGTGTGTGTTTTGTTGTTTTTTCCCTATCTTGGAATAGTAGTCCTGTAATATGCAAGCTGTAGCATTTCTCTCTTTACTGAACCAAAACGGTCCAGTAAATAAAGAAAAGGGCTCGGAGTCCCTTTCGGCCCCTGCGTTCCCGTCCCCGGGGAGGCCGCGAAAAACAGCGGCACGGGACAAAAAAAGAAAGCAGAGGTTTAAGGGGACGGCCCTGAGTGCCTTTAAAGCCCTGCTCTCTGCTCAAAACACGAACCGCCACCAATTCTTGAAAAGTTCATGGAAGTTTGTGACGGCAGGCTAAAAATCGTCATGAACTTCAGTTGGTGAGCCGCTTGGTGCCCATGCCTACCCCTCGCATTCACTCTCCGTCCACACACACACACACACTGACACACACACACACGTTCTGTCCACCAGAAAGAACGGGCACCCCACCTCAGTCCACACGAAGGGACGAGGCCCCCGGCTCCGTCCCTGCGAAGGGACGGGCACCCCAGCTGCGTCCACTTCAGGGGACGTGCACCCGTGCTCCGGCCATCTGAAGGGTCGGGCACTGTGCTCCGTTCATCTGTGTGGACTGGCACTCAAACTCTGTCCCTGCGAACGGATGGGCTCGCAAGCCCTGTCCGTCCAGACAGAGGAGCGCTCAAGCCCTGTCCGCCGCAGCAGATGGGCACTCAAGCCCTGTCCGTCGAAACGAATGGGCGTTTGGTCCCTGTCCATCGGAACGGATGGGCACGCAGGGTTGCACTCACTCACTCGCTCACTCACACTCTCACTCTGCATCCCTACGCAACCCCCTCCCCCCAGCTACCTGCCACTGATGCCCACCCCCACCCCCCGGCCGACTGCCGCCAGCTTCTGCCAGCCAACGTCATCAGGAGCTTCAGGCGTGGCATCACGCCAGGCTTCGGGTCGCCTGGTGCCCCCTGCTTAGCAAGCCCTTCCGCTTCCGCGGAAGAACTTGCCTTCTGGATGCTCCCCCGTCTCTTCGCACGTGGCCCTCCTCTCCCGGTCAGCTCTCCTCCTCTTTGGATGGCCTCGATCTGCAAGCTTCCTCAGTCTGCTGAAGAAACAGACAACAAGTCTACAAGGCCAGTCTGAGAACTCAGGGCCCCTTCCTCCTCAGCCCGCTTCCCTTCCCACTTCCCAAAAGAGCACACAGTGAGCCGAAAGGTTTAGCTCTCCCAGACACTGCCTTCCCCGTTGCTGGCATACAGGTCACAAGCCCTCCTTGCCCAACCCACCCACTGGGGACCAGGAGGGGCAGAGAGGCAAGCGAAGGAGTTGGGGAACATCGCTCACCTCTTTCAGTGGCCACGACTCCCTTGAGGGCTTGCAGGAGAACCTCATCAAAACTCCCCCGGGGTATCCCTACAAGGAAAACCCGTGGTAAGCAGGGACGGCTCCTGCCCTACCCTCCACCGGCATCCTCCAGGCTCCTCCACTGCCTTCGGTTGGCCAGCATCAACTGGCGGCTGCAAGCCCGAGTACATCTATTTCAACCTGTGCACTACCTCCCCTTCATACCTTAACTAAGGGAGCCCCTCCTCACACACACAAACACACACACACACACACACACCACTCCATTCACACCACTCCCTGCCCCACTCAAACCATCCCCTAGGCATGGGCACCAACCAGGGATATGCGGTTAGGTTCCTGGCTGAACTAGGGACGGAACCGCAATCCGAACGGTGCGTCGGGAGGAGAAATAAGGGGCCGAAGAGGACTAGGAGTTGCCTTGCAGCTTCGCATATGAAGTCCTACAAACCAGCGGCAGCACCGGTTGAGAGTACGGACTGGATTCCGGACCCTCAAGGAAGGAAGCAGTGTGAAAACAGAGAGAATGGACCCTAAGGAAGCCATTCATAAGGACTGAGGATTTAAAAAAAAAAAACTGCTGAGAATGATCCAGAGGAAAGATCAAGAGTAAAGCTTGAGACTGCTTGCTAAACTAATCGTTTCAGTGTCAAAAGAGACCAAGCCCATCGCTTTGGCCAATGCCTTCGATACGCAAACTTCAAAAGAAAAAAAACAGAATGAGACAGTGTAATTTTGGAGAGGGGAAGGAACGGCAAATTATTAAGGCTGAAGGGAAGACTGTAGCTTGGCTAATTTAACCTCCAGCAGGCTCTACAAGGGAATAACCAGTGACTGTAGGAGGCCTGCTTATTCTCATTTGCTAGCGGGCCATTCAAAACATATCGTTATTGCAGGGTGACTCCAGAAGTTGACAAGTTAAAGACTGCGCGCCACAATGGGCTTGAAGCCTTGGAAAGAAGAGAAGCCTGGCCCAGTGGGAGTCATTGTGGGGACACTGAATGTCAGATGTTAACAGAAAACGGGGATAAGATGCTTTTTAGGTAGCTTGCTGCTTCCCAAGGTAGAGCAGGAATGGCAAAAACTCCTATCAGCCAATGCTGGGAACGGCAGGAGACAGATGCATGGTTTTTTCGCATCTGGAGGACTTGCTAGAAAGCCTGGGAATGCTGGAATATGATTCATGAGGAGAGGCAAAAGAGATTGAAAGGGCAATTAGCACAGTATACAATATGGACATAAGGAAACAGAACAAGAAAACTCCTCCACACGTCTAGCTACTTTGTTCAATCCATGGCAAAAGCAGCTGCTAGGATCCTTCATGCAACAAGATGGAAAACAGAATCCTGACCAGCTACTACTGACTGATTAGACAAAGCGTTAGAATACGGGACACCAGCAACACTTGCGTTCTTGAAGCAAAAGGCAAGAACTTTGCAATCCAGAAGAAAGCGGAGTCCCATAGGAGATCAGATTGGGGCGGGGGGGAAGGAGGTGGAGAGAAATCCTGGACTTTCAGACTGGCTATGTAAGCCTGGGGGGAAGAAGCATCAGTATGTCATCTACGGCGTTAGGGAGATGTACAAGAAGAAGAGAAGCATACGGAAATGGCAGCCTGATGTGTGTGTGTTTTGTTGTTTTTTCCCTATCTTGGAATAGTAGTCCTGTAATATGCAAGCTGTAGCATTTCTCTCTTTACTGAACCAAAACGGTCCAGTAAATAAAGAAAAGGGCTCGGAGTCCCTTTCGGCCCCTGCGTTCCCGTCCCCGGGGAGGCCGCGAAAAACAGCGGCACGGGACAAAAAAAGAAAGCAGAGGTTTAAGGGGACGGCCCTGAGTGCCTTTAAAGCCCTGCTCTCTGCTCAAAACACGAACCGCCACCAATTCTTGAAAAGTTCATGGAAGTTTGTGACGGCAGGCTAAAAATCGTCATGAACTTCAGTTGGTGAGCCGCTTGGTGCCCATGCCTACCCCTCGCATTCACTCTCCGTCCACACACACACACACACTGACACACACACACACGTTCTGTCCACCAGAAAGAACGGGCACCCCACCTCAGTCCACACGAAGGGACGAGGCCCCCGGCTCCGTCCCTGCGAAGGGACGGGCACCCCAGCTGCGTCCACTTCAGGGGACGTGCACCCGTGCTCCGGCCATCTGAAGGGTCGGGCACTGTGCTCCGTTCATCTGTGTGGACTGGCACTCAAACTCTGTCCCTGCGAACGGATGGGCTCGCAAGCCCTGTCCGTCCAGACAGAGGAGCGCTCAAGCCCTGTCCGCCGCAGCAGATGGGCACTCAAGCCCTGTCCGTCGAAACGAATGGGCGTTTGGTCCCTGTCCATCGGAACAGATGGGCACACAGGGTTGCACTCACTCACTCGCTCACTCACACTCTCACTCTGCATCCCTACGCAACCCCCTCCCCCCAGCTACCTGCCACTGATGCCCACCCCCACCCCCCGGCCGACTGCCGCCAGCTTCTGCCAGCCAACGTCATCAGGAGCTTCAGGCGTGGCATCACGCCAGGCTTCGGGTCGCCTGGTGCCCCCTGCTTAGCAAGCCCTTCCGCTTCCGCGGAAGAACTTGCCTTCTGGATGCTCCCCCGTCTCTTCGCACGTGGCCCTCCTCTCCCGGTCAGCTCTCCTCCTCTTTGGATGGCCTCGATCTGCAAGCTTCCTCAGTCTGCTGAAGAAACAGACAACAAGTCTACAAGGCCAGTCTGAGAACTCAGGGCCCCTTCCTCCTCAGCCCGCTTCCCTTCCCACTTCCCAAAAGAGCACACAGTGAGCCGAAAGGTTTAGCTCTCCCAGACACTGCCTTCCCCGTTGCTGGCATACAGGTCACAAGCCCTCCTTACCCAACCCACCCACTGGGGACCAGGAGGGGCAGAGAGGCAAGCGAAGGAGTTGGGGAACATCGCTCACCTCTTTCAGTGGCCACGACTCCCTAGAGGGCTTGCAGGAAAACCTCATCAAAACTCCCCCGAGGTATCCCTACAAGGAAAACCCGTGGTAAGCAGGGACGGCTCCTGCCCTACCCTCCACCGGCATCCTCCAGGCTCCTCCACTGCCTTCGGTTGGCCAGCATCAACTGGCGGCTGCAAGCCCGAGTACATCTATTTCAACCTGTGCACTACCTCCCCTTCATACCTTAACTAAGGGAGCCCCTCCTCACACACACACACACACACACACCACTCCATTCACACCACTCCCTGCCCCACTCAAACCATCCCCTAGGCATGGGCACCAACCAGGGATATGCGGTTAGGTTCCTGGCTGAACTAGGGACGGAACCGCAATCCGAACGGTGCGTCGGGAGGAGAAATAAGGGGCCGAAGAGGACTAGGAGTTGCCTTGCAGCTTCGCATATGAAGTCCTACAAACCAGCGGCAGCACCGGTTGAGAGTACGGACTGGATTCCGGACCCTCAAGGAAGGAAGCAGTGTGAAAACAGAGAGAATGGACCCTAAGGAAGCCATTCATAAGGACTGAGGATTTAAAAAAAAAAAACTGCTGAGAATGATCCAGAGGAAAGATCATGAGTAAAGCTTGAGACTGCTTGCTAAACTAATCGTTTCAGTGTCAAAAGAGACCAAGCCCATCGCTTTGGCCAATGCCTTCGATACGCAAACTTCAAAAGAAAAAAAACAGAATGAGACAGTGTAATTTTGGAGAGGGGAAGGAACGGCAAATTATTAAGGCTGAAGGGAAGACTGTAGCTTGGCTAATTTAACCTCCAGCAGGCTCTACAAGGGAATAACCAGTGACTGTAGGAGGCCTGCTTATTCTCATTTGCTAGCGGGCCATTCAAAACATATCGTTATTGCAGGGTGACTCCAGAAGTTGACAAGTTAAAGACTGCGCGCCACAATGGGCTTGAAGCCTTGGAAAGAAGAGAAGCCTGGCCCAGTGGGAGTCATTGTGGGGACACTGAATGTCAGATGTTAACAGAAAACGGGGATAAGATGCTTTTTAGGTAGCTTGCTGCTTCCCAAGGTAGAGCAGGAATGGCAAAAACTCCTATCAGCCAATGCTGGGAACGGCAGGAGACAGATGCATGGTTTTTTCGCATCTGGAGGACTTGCTAGAAAGCCTGGGAATGCTGGAATATGATTCATGAGGAGAGGCAAAAGAGATTGAAAGGGCAATTAGCACAGTATACAATATGGACATAAGGAAACAGAACAAGAAAACTCCTCCACACGTCTAGCTACTTTGTTCAATCCATGGCAAAAGCAGCTGCTAGGATCCTTCATGCAACAAGATGGAAAACAGAATCCTGACCAGCTACTACTGACTGATTAGACAAAGCGTTAGAATACGGGACACCAGCAACACTTGCGTTCTTGAAGCAAAAGGCAAGAACTTTGCAATCCAGAAGAAAGCGGAGTCCCATAGGAGATCAGATTGGGGCGGGGGGGAAGGAGGTGGAGAGAAATCCTGGACTTTCAGACTGGCTATGTAAGCCTGGGGGGAAGAAGCATCAGTATGTCATCTACGGCGTTAGGGAGATGTACAAGAAGAAGAGAAGCATAGGGAAATGGCAGCCTGATGTGTGTGTGTTTTGTTGTTTTTTCCCTATCTTGGAATAGTAGTCCTGTAATATGCAAGCTGTAGCATTTCTCTCTTTACTGAACCAAAACGGTCCAGTAAATAAAGAAAAGGGCTCGGAGTCCCTTTCGGCCCCTGCGTTCCCGTCCCCGGGGAGGCCGCGAAAAACAGCGGCACGGGACAAAAAAAGAAAGCAGAGGTTTAAGGGGACGGCCCTGAGTGCCTTTAAAGCCCTGCTCTCTGCTCAAAACACGAACCGCCACCAATTCTTGAAAAGTTCATGGAAGTTTGTGACGGCAGGCTAAAAATCGTCATGAACTTCAGTTGGTGAGCCGCTTGGTGCCCATGCCTACCCCTCGCATTCACTCTCCGTCCACACACACACACACACTGACACACACACACACACACGTTCTGTCCACCAGAAAGAACGGGCACCCCACCTCAGTCCACACGAAGGGACGAGGCCCCCGGCTCCGTCCCTGCGAAGGGACGGGCACCCCAGCTGCGTCCACTTCAGGGGACGTGCACCCGTGCTCCGGCCATCTGAAGGGTCGGGCACTGTGCTCCGTTCATCTGTGTGGACTGGCACTCAAACTCTGTCCCTGCGAACGGATGGGCTCGCAAGCCCTGTCCGTCCAGACAGAGGAGCGCTCAAGCCCTGTCCGCCGCAGCAGATGGGCACTCAAGCCCTGTCCGTCGAAACGAATGGGCGTTTGGTCCCTGTCCATCGGAACGGATGGGCACGCAGGGTTGCACTCACTCACTCGCTCACTCACACTCTCACTCTGCATCCCTACGCAACCCCCTCCCCCCAGCTACCTGCCACTGATGCCCACCCCCACCCCCCGGCCGACTGCCGCCAGCTTCTGCCAGCCAACGTCATCAGCAGCTTCAGGCGTGGCATCACGCCAGGCTTCGGGTCGCCTGGTGCCCCCTGCTTAGCAAGCCCTTCCGCTTCCGCGGAAGAACTTGCCTTCTGGATGCTCCCCCGTCTCTTCGCACGTGGCCCTCCTCTCCCGGTCAGCTCTCCTCCTCTTTGGATGGCCTCGATCTGCAAGCTTCCTCAGTCTGCTGAAGAAACAGACAACAAGTCTACAAGGCCAGTCTGAGAACTCAGGGCCCCTTCCTCCTCAGCCCGCTTCCCTTCCCACTTCCCAAAAGAGCACACAGTGAGCCGAAAGGTTTAGCTCTCCCAGACACTGCCTTCCCCGTTGCTGGCATACAGGTCACAAGCCCTCCTTGCCCAACCCACCCACTGGGGACCAGGAGGGGCAGAGAGGCAAGCGAAGGAGTTGGGGAACATCGCTCACCTCTTTCAGTGGCCACGACTCCCTTGAGGGCTTGCAGGAGAACCTCATCAAAACTCCCCCGGGGTATCCCTACAAGGAAAACCCGTGGTAAGCAGGGACGGCTCCTGCCCTACCCTCCACCGGCATCCTCCAGGCTCCTCCACTGCCTTCGGTTGGCCAGCATCAACTGGCGGCTGCAAGCCCGAGTACATCTATTTCAACCTGTGCACTACCTCCCCTTCATACCTTAACTAAGGGAGCCCCTCCTCACACACACAAACACACACACACACACACACACCACTCCATTCACACCACTCCCTGCCCCACTCAAACCATCCCCTAGGCATGGGCACCAACCAGGGATATGCGGTTAGGTTCCTGGCTGAACTAGGGACGGAACCGCAATCCGAACGGTGCGTCGGGAGGAGAAATAAGGGGCCGAAGAGGACTAGGAGTTGCCTTGCAGCTTCGCATATGAAGTCCTACAAACCAGCGGCAGCACCGGTTGAGAGTACGGACTGGATTCCGGACCCTCAAGGAAGGAAGCAGTGTGAAAACAGAGAGAATGGACCCTAAGGAAGCCATTCATAAGGACTGAGGATTTAAAAAAAAAAACTGCTGAGAATGATCCAGAGGAAAGATCAAGAGTAAAGCTTGAGACTGCTTGCTAAACGAATCGTTTCAGTGTCAAAAGAGACCAAGCCCATCGCTTTGGCCAATGCCTTCGATACGCAAACTTCAAAAGAAAAAAAACAGAATGAGACAGTGTAATTTTGGAGAGGGGAAGGAACGGCAAATTATTAAGGCTGAAGGGAAGACTGTAGCTTGGCTAATTTAACCTCCAGCAGGCTCTACAAGGGAATAACCAGTGACTGTAGGAGGCCTGCTTATTCTCATTTGCTAGCGGGCCATTCAAAACATATCGTTATTGCAGGGTGACTCCAGAAGTTGACAAGTTAAAGACTGCGCGCCACAATGGGCTTGAAGCCTTGGAAAGAAGAGAAGCCTGGCCCAGTGGGAGTCATTGTGGGGACACTGAATGTCAGATGTTAACAGAAAACGGGGATAAGATGCTTTTTAGGTAGCTTGCTGCTTCCCAAGGTAGAGCAGGAATGGCAAAAACTCCTATCAGCCAATGCTGGGAACGGCAGGAGACAGATGCATGGTTTTTTCGCATCTGGAGGACTTGCTAGAAAGCCTGGGAATGCTGGAATATGATTCATGAGGAGAGGCAAAAGAGATTGAAAGGGCAATTAGCACAGTATACAATATGGACATAAGGAAACAGAACAAGAAAACTCCTCCACACGTCTAGCTACTTTGTTCAATCCATGGCAAAAGCAGCTGCTAGGATCCTTCATGCAACAAGATGGAAAACAGAATCCTGACCAGCTACTACTGACTGATTAGACAAAGCGTTAGAATACGGGACACCAGCAACACTTGCGTTCTTGAAGCAAAAGGCAAGAACTTTGCAATCCAGAAGAAAGCGGAGTCCCATAGGAGATCAGATTGGGGCGGGGGGGAAGGAGGTGGAGAGAAATCCTGGACTTTCAGACTGGCTATGTAAGCCTGGGGGGAAGAAGCATCAGTATGTCATCTACGGCGTTAGGGAGATGTACAAGAAGAAGAGAAGCATAGGGAAATGGCAGCCTGATGTGTGTGTGTTTTGTTGTTTTTTCCCTATCTTGGAATAGTAGTCCTGTAATATGCAAGCTGTAGCATTTCTCTCTTTACTGAACCAAAACGGTCCAGTAAATAAAGAAAAGGGCTCGGAGTCCCTTTCGGCCCCTGCGTTCCCGTCCCCGGGGAGGCCGCGAAAAACAGCGGCACGGGACAAAAAAAGAAAGCAGAGGTTTAAGGGGACGGCCCTGAGTGCCTTTAAAGCCCTGCTCTCTGCTCAAAACACGAACCGCCACCAATTCTTGAAAAGTTCATGGAAGTTTGTGACGGCAGGCTAAAAATCGTCATGAACTTCAGTTGGTGAGCCGCTTGGTGCCCATGCCTACCCCTCGCATTCACTCTCCGTCCACACACACACACACACTGACACACACACACACACACGTTCTGTCCACCAGAAAGAACGGGCACCCCACCTCAGTCCACACGAAGGGACGAGGCCCCCGGCTCCGTCCCTGCGAAGGGACGGGCACCCCAGCTGCGTCCACTTCAGGGGACGTGCACCCGTGCTCCGGCCATCTGAAGGGTCGGGCACTGTGCTCCGTTCATCTGTGTGGACTGGCACTCAAACTCTGTCCCTGCGAACGGATGGGCTCGCAAGCCCTGTCCGTCCAGACAGAGGAGCGCTCAAGCCCTGTCCGCCGCAGCAGATGGGCACTCAAGCCCTGTCCGTCGAAACGAATGGGCGTTTGGTCCCTGTCCATCGGAACGGATGGGCACGCAGGGTTGCACTCACTCACTCGCTCACTCACACTCTCACTCTGCATCCCTACGCAACCCCCTCCCCCCAGCTACCTGCCACTGATGCCCACCCCCACCCCCCGGCCGACTGCCGCCAGCTTCTGCCAGCCAACGTCATCAGGAGCTTCAGGCGTGGCATCACGCCAGGCTTCGGGTCGCCTGGTGCCCCCTGCTTAGCAAGCCCTTCCGCTTCCGCGGAAGAACTTGCCTTCTGGATGCTCCCCCGTCTCTTCGCACGTGGCCCTCCTCTCCCGGTCAGCTCTCCTCCTCTTTGGATGGCCTCGATCTGCAAGCTTCCTCAGTCTGCTGAAGAAACAGACAACAAGTCTACAAGGCCAGTCTGAGAACTCAGGGCCCCTTCCTCCTCAGCCCGCTTCCCTTCCCACTTCCCAAAAGAGCACACAGTGAGCCGAAAGGTTTAGCTCTCCCAGACACTGCCTTCCCCGTTGCTGGCATACAGGTCACAAGCCCTCCTTGCCCAACCCACCCACTGGGGACCAGGAGGGGCAGAGAGGCAAGCGAAGGAGTTGGGGAACATCGCTCACCTCTTTCAGTGGCCACGACTCCCTTGAGGGCTTGCAGGAGAACCTCATCAAAACTCCCCCGGGGTATCCCTACAAGGAAAACCCGTGGTAAGCAGGGACGGCTCCTGCCCTACCCTCCACCGGCATCCTCCAGGCTCCTCCACTGCCTTCGGTTGGCCAGCATCAACTGGCGGCTGCAAGCCCGAGTACATCTATTTCAACCTGTGCACTACCTCCCCTTCATACCTTAACTAAGGGAGCCCCTCCTCACACACACAAACACACACACACACACACACACACCACTCCATTCACACCACTCCCTGCCCCACTCAAACCATCCCCTAGGCATGGGCACCAACCAGGGATATGCGGTTAGGTTCCTGGCTGAACTAGGGACGGAACCGCAATCCGAACGGTGCGTCGGGAGGAGAAATAAGGGGCCGAAGAGGACTAGGAGTTGCCTTGCAGCTTCGCATATGAAGTCCTACAAACCAGCGGCAGCACCGGTTGAGAGTACGGACTGGATTCCGGACCCTCAAGGAAGGAAGCAGTGTGAAAACAGAGAGAATGGACCCTAAGGAAGCCATTCATAAGGACTGAGGATTTAAAAAAAAAAACTGCTGAGAATGATCCAGAGGAAAGATCAAGAGTAAAGCTTGAGACTGCTTGCTAAACGAATCGTTTCAGTGTCAAAAGAGACCAAGCCCATCGCTTTGGCCAATGCCTTCGATACGCAAACTTCAAAAGAAAAAAAACAGAATGAGACAGTGTAATTTTGGAGTGGGGAAGGAACGGCAAATTATTAAGGCTGAAGGGAAGACTGTAGCTTGGCTAATTTAACCTCCAGCAGGCTCTACAAGGGAATAACCAGTGACTGTTGGAGGCCTGCTTATTCTCATTTGCTAGCGGGCCATTCAAAACATATCGTTATTGCAGGGTGACTCCAGAAGTTGACAAGTTAAAGACTGCGCGCCACAATGGGCTTGAAGCCTTGGAAAGAAGAGAAGCCTGGCCCAGTGGGAGTCATTGTGGGGACACTGAATGTCAGATGTTAACAGAAAACGGGGATAAGATGCTTTTTAGGTAGCTTGCTGCTTCCCAAGGTAGAGCAGGAATGGCAAAAACTCCTATCAGCCAATGCTGGGAACGGCAGGAGACAGATGCATGGTTTTTTCGCATCTGGAGGACTTGCTAGAAAGCCTGGGAATGCTGGAATATGATTCATGAGGAGAGGCAAAAGAGATTGAAAGGGCAATTAGCACAGTATACAATATGGACATAAGGAAACAGAACAAGAAAACTCCTCCACACGTCTAGCTACTTTGTTCAATCCATGGCAAAAGCAGCTGCTAGGATCCTTCATGCAACAAGATGGAAAACAGAATCCTGACCAGCTACTACTGACTGATTAGACAAAGCGTTAGAATACGGGACACCAGCAACACTTGCGTTCTTGAAGCAAAAGGCAAGAACTTTGCAATCCAGAAGAAAGCGGAGTCCCATAGGAGATCAGATTGGGGCGGGGGGGAAGGAGGTGGAGAGAAATCCTGGACTTTCAGACTGGCTATGTAAGCCTGGGGGGAAGAAGCATCAGTATGTCATCTACGGCGTTAGGGAGATGTACAAGAAGAAGAGAAGCATAGGGAAATGGCAGCCTGATGTGTGTGTGTTTTGTTGTTTTTTCCCTATCTTGGAATAGTAGTCCTGTAATATGCAAGCTGTAGCATTTCTCTCTTTACTGAACCAAAACGGTCCAGTAAATAAAGAAAAGGGCTCGGAGTCCCTTTCGGCCCCTGCGTTCCCGTCCCCGGGGAGGCCGCGAAAAACAGCGGCACGGGACAAAAAAAGAAAGCAGAGGTTTAAGGGGACGGCCCTGAGTGCCTTTAAAGCCCTGCTCTCTGCTCAAAACACGAACCGCCACCAATTCTTGAAAAGTTCATGGAAGTTTGTGACGGCAGGCTAAAAATCGTCATGAACTTCAGTTGGTGAGCCGCTTGGTGCCCATGCCTACCCCTCGCATTCACTCTCCGTCCACACACACACACACACTGACACACACACACACACACGTTCTGTCCACCAGAAAGAACGGGCACCCCACCTCAGTCCACACGAAGGGACGAGGCCCCCGGCTCCGTCCCTGCGAAGGGACGGGCACCCCAGCTGCGTCCACTTCAGGGGACGTGCACCCGTGCTCCGGCCATCTGAAGGGTCGGGCACTGTGCTCCGTTCATCTGTGTGGACTGGCACTCAAACTCTGTCCCTGCGAACGGATGGGCTCGCAAGCCCTGTCCGTCCAGACAGAGGAGCGCTCAAGCCCTGTCCGCCGCAGCAGATGGGCACTCAAGCCCTGTCCGTCGAAACGAATGGGCGTTTGGTCCCTGTCCATCGGAACGGATGGGCACGCAGGGTTGCACTCACTCACTCGCTCACTCACACTCTCACTCTGCATCCCTACGCAACCCCCTCCCCCCAGCTACCTGCCACTGATGCCCACCCCCACCCCCCGGCCGACTGCCGCCAGCTTCTGCCAGCCAACGTCATCAGGAGCTTCAGGCGTGGCATCACGCCAGGCTTCGGGTCGCCTGGTGCCCCCTGCTTAGTAAGCCCTTCCGCTTCCGCGGAAGAACTTGCCTTCTGGATGCTCCCCCGTCTCTTCGCACGTGGCCCTCCTCTCCTGGTCAGCTCTCCTCCTCTTTGGATGGCCTCGATCTGCAAGCTTCCTCAGTCTGCTGAAGAAACAGACAACAAGTCTACAAGGCCAGTCTGAGAACTCAGGGCCCCTTCCTCCTCAGCCCGCTTCCCTTCCCACTTCCCAAAAGAGCACACAGTGAGCCGAAAGGTTTAGCTCTCCCAGACACTGCCTTCCCCGTTGCTGGCATACAGGTCACAAGCCCTCCTTGCCCAACCCACCCACTGGGGACCAGGAGGGGCAGAGAGGCAAGCGAAGGAGTTGGGGAACATCGCTCACCTCTTTCAGTGGCCACGACTCCCTTGAGGGCTTGCAGGAGAACCTCATCAAAACTCCCCCGGGGTATCCCTACAAGGAAAACCCGTGGTAAGCAGGGACGGCTCCTGCCCTACCCTCCACCGGCATCCTCCAGGCTCCTCCACTGCCTTCGGTTGGCCAGCATCAACTGGCGGCTGCAAGCCCGAGTACATCTATTTCAACCTGTGCACTACCTCCCCTTCATACCTTAACTAAGGGAGCCCCTCCTCACACACACAAACACACACACACACACACACACCACTCCATTCACACCACTCCCTGCCCCACTCAAACCATCCCCTAGGCATGGGCACCAACCAGGGATATGCGGTTAGGTTCCTGGCTGAACTAGGGACGGAACCGCAATCCGAACGGTGCGTCGGGAGGAGAAATAAGGGGCCGAAGAGGACTAGGAGTTGCCTTGCAGCTTCGCATATGAAGTCCTACAAACCAGCGGCAGCACCGGTTGAGAGTACGGACTGGATTCCGGACCCTCAAGGAAGGAAGCAGTGTGAAAACAGAGAGAATGGACCCTAAGGAAGCCATTCATAAGGACTGAGGATTTAAAAAAAAAAACTGCTGAGAATGATCCAGAGGAAAGATCAAGAGTAAAGCTTGAGACTGCTTGCTAAACGAATCGTTTCAGTGTCAAAAGAGACCAAGCCCATCGCTTTGGCCAATGCCTTCGATACGCAAACTTCAAAAGAAAAAAAACAGAATGAGACAGTGTAATTTTGGAGAGGGGAAGGAACGGCAAATTATTAAGGCTGAAGGGAAGACTGTAGCTTGGCTAATTTAACCTCCAGCAGGCTCTACAAGGGAATAACCAGTGACTGTTGGAGGCCTGCTTATTCTCATTTGCTAGCGGGCCATTCAAAACATATCGTTATTGCAGGGTGACTCCAGAAGTTGACAAGTTAAAGACTGCGCGCCACAATGGGCTTGAAGCCTTGGAAAGAAGAGAAGCCTGGCCCAGTGGGAGTCATTGTGGGGACACTGAATGTCAGATGTTAACAGAAAACGGGGATAAGATGCTTTTTAGGTAGCTTGCTGCTTCCCAAGGTAGAGCAGGAATGGCAAAAACTCCTATCAGCCAATGCTGGGAACGGCAGGAGACAGATGCATGGTTTTTTCGCATCTGGAGGACTTGCTAGAAAGCCTGGGAATGCTGGAATATGATTCATGAGGAGAGGCAAAAGAGATTGAAAGGGCAATTAGCACAGTATACAATATGGACATAAGGAAACAGAACAAGAAAACTCCTCCACACGTCTAGCTACTTTGTTCAATCCATGGCAAAAGCAGCTGCTAGGATCCTTCATGCAACAAGATGGAAAACAGAATCCTGACCAGCTACTACTGACTGATTAGACAAAGCGTTAGAAAACGGGACACCAGCAACACTTGCGTTCTTGAAGCAAAAGGCAAGAACTTTGCAATCCAGAAGAAAGCGGAGTCCCATAGGAGATCAGATTGGGGCGGGGGGGAAGGAGGTGGAGAGAAATCCTGGACTTTCAGACTGGCTATGTAAGCCTGGGGGGAAGAAGCATCAGTATGTCATCTACGGCGTTAGGGAGATGTACAAGAAGAAGAGAAGCATAGGGAAATGGCAGCCTGATGTGTGTGTGTTTTGTTGTTTTTTCCCTATCTTGGAATAGTAGTCCTGTAATATGCAAGCTGTAGCATTTCTCTCTTTACTGAACCAAAACGGTCCAGTAAATAAAGAAAAGGGCTCGGAGTCCCTTTCGGCCCCTGCGTTCCCGTCCCCGGGGAGGCCGCGAAAAACAGCGGCACGGGACAAAAAAAGAAAGCAGAGGTTTAAGGGGACGGCCCTGAGTGCCTTTAAAGCCCTGCTCTCTGCTCAAAACACGAACCGCCACCAATTCTTGAAAAGTTCATGGAAGTTTGTGACGGCAGGCTAAAAATCGTCATGAACTTCAGTTGGTGAGCCGCTTGGTGCCCATGCCTACCCCTCGCATTCACTCTCCGTCCACACACACACACACACTGACACACACACACACACACGTTCTGTCCACCAGAAAGAACGGGCACCCCACCTCAGTCCACACGAAGGGACGAGGCCCCCGGCTCCGTCCCTGCGAAGGGACGGGCACCCCAGCTGCGTCCACTTCAGGGGACGTGCACCCGTGCTCCGGCCATCTGAAGGGTCGGGCACTGTGCTCCGTTCATCTGTGTGGACTGGCACTCAAACTCTGTCCCTGCGAACGGATGGGCTCGCAAGCCCTGTCCGTCCAGACAGAGGAGCGCTCAAGCCCTGTCCGCCGCAGCAGATGGGCACTCAAGCCCTGTCCGTCGAAACGAATGGGCGTTTGGTCCCTGTCCATCGGAACGGATGGGCACGCAGGGTTGCACTCACTCACTCGCTCACTCACACTCTCACTCTGCATCCCTACGCAACCCCCTCCCCCCAGCTACCTGCCACTGATGCCCACCCCCACCCCCCGGCCGACTGCCGCCAGCTTCTGCCAGCCAACGTCATCAGGAGCTTCAGGCGTGGCATCACGCCAGGCTTCGGGTCGCCTGGTGCCCCCTGCTTAGCAAGCCCTTCCGCTTCCGCGGAAGAACTTGCCTTCTGGATGCTCCCCCGTCTCTTCGCACGTGGCCCTCCTCTCCCGGTCAGCTCTCCTCCTCTTTGGATGGCCTCGATCTGCAAGCTTCCTCAGTCTGCTGAAGAAACAGACAACAAGTCTACAAGGCCAGTCTGAGAACTCAGGGCCCCTTCCTCCTCAGCCCGCTCCCCTTCCCACTTCCCGAAAGAGCACACAGTGAGCCGAAAGGTTCAGCTCTCCCAGACACTGCCTTCCCCGTTGCTGGCATACAGGTCACAAGCCCTCCTTACCCAACCCACCCACTGGGGACCAGGAGGGGCAGAGAGGCAAGCGAAGGAGTTGGGGAACATCGCTCACCTCTTTCAGTGGCCACGACTCCCTAGAGGGCTTGCAGGAAAACCTCATCAAAACTCCCCCGAGGTATCCCTACAAGGAAAACCCGTGGTAAGCAGGGACGGCTCCTGCCCTACCCTCCACCGGCATCCTCCAGGCTCCTCCACTGCCTTCGGTTGGCCAGCATCAACTGGCGGCTGCAAGCCCGAGTACATCTATTTCAACCTGTGCACTACCTCCCCTTCATACCTTAACTAAGGGAGCCCCTCCTCACACACACACACACACACACACCACTCCATTCACACCACTCCCTGCCCCACTCAAACCATCCCCTAGGCATGGGCACCAACCAGGGATATGCGGTTAGGTTCCTGGCTGAACTAGGGACGGAACCGCAATCCGAACGGTGCGTCGGGAGGAGAAATAAGGGGCCGAAGAGGACTAGGAGTTGCCTTGCAGCTTCGCATATGAAGTCCTACAAACCAGCGGCAGCACCGGTTGAGAGTACGGACTGGATTCCGGACCCTCAAGGAAGGAAGCAGTGTGAAAACAGAGAGAATGGACCCTAAGGAAGCCATTCATAAGGACTGAGGATTTAAAAAAAAAAAACTGCTGAGAATGATCCAGAGGAAAGATCAAGAGTAAAGCTTGAGACTGCTTGCTAAACGAATCGTTTCAGTGTCAAAAGAGACCAAGCCCATCGCTTTGGCCAATGCCTTCGATACGCAAACTTCAAAAGAAAAAAAACAAAATGAGACAGTGTAATTTTGGAGAGGGGAAGGAACGGCAAATTATTAAGGCTGAAGGGAAGACTGTAGCTTGGCTAATTTAACCTCCAGCAGGCTCTACAAGGGAATAACCAGTGACTGTAGGAGGCCTGCTTATTCTCATTTGCTAGCGGGCCATTCAAAACATATCGTTATTGCAGGGTGACTCCAGAAGTTGACAAGTTAAAGACTGCGCGCCACAATGGGCTTGAAGCCTTGGAAAGAAGAGAAGCCTGGCCCAGTGGGAGTCATTGTGGGGACACTGAATGTCAGATGTTAACAGAAAACGGGGATAAGATGCTTTTTAGGTAGCTTGCTGCTTCCCAAGGTAGAGCAGGAATGGCAAAAACTCCTATCAGCCAATGCTGGGAACGGCAGGAGACAGATGCATGGTTTTTTCGCATCTGGAGGACTTGCTAGAAAGCCTGGGAATGCTGGAATATGATTCATGAGGAGAGGCAAAAGAGATTGAAAGGGCAATTAGCACAGTATACAATATGGACATAAGGAAACAGAACAAGAAAACTCCTCCACACGTCTAGCTACTTTGTTCAATCCATGGCAAAAGCAGCTGCTAGGATCCTTCATGCAACAAGATGGAAAACAGAATCCTGACCAGCTACTACTGACTGATTAGACAAAGCGTTAGAATACGGGACACCAGCAACACTTGCGTTCTTGAAGCAAAAGGCAAGAACTTTGCAATCCAGAAGAAAGCGGAGTCCCATAGGAGATCAGATTGGGGCGGGGGGGAAGGAGGTGGAGAGAAATCCTGGACTTTCAGACTGGCTATGTAAGCCTGGGGGGAAGAAGCATCAGTATGTCATCTACGGCGTTAGGGAGATGTACAAGAAGAAGAGAAGCATAGGGAAATGGCAGCCTGATGTGTGTGTGTTTTGTTGTTTTTTCCCTATCTTGGAATAGTAGTCCTGTAATATGCAAGCTGTAGCATTTCTCTCTTTACTGAACCAAAACGGTCCAGTAAATAAAGAAAAGGGCTCGGAGTCCCTTTCGGCCCCTGCGTTCCCGTCCCCGGGGAGGCCGCGAAAAACAGCGGCACGGGACAAAAAAAGAAAGCAGAGGTTTAAGGGGACGGCCCTGAGTGCCTTTAAAGCCCTGCTCTCTGCTCAAAACACGAACCGCCACCAATTCTTGAAAAGTTCATGGAAGTTTGTGACGGCAGGCTAAAAATCGTCATGAACTTCAGTTGGTGAGCCGCTTGGTGCCCATGCCTACCCCTCGCATTCACTCTCCGTCCACACACACACACACACTGACACACACACACACACACACGTTCTGTCCACCAGAAAGAACGGGCACCCCACCTCAGTCCACACGAAGGGACGAGGCCCCCGGCTCCGTCCCTGCGAAGGGACGGGCACCCCAGCTGCGTCCACTTCAGGGGACGTGCACCCGTGCTCCGGCCATCTGAAGGGTCGGGCACTGTGCTCCGTTCATCTGTGTGGACTGGCACTCAAACTCTGTCCCTGCGAACGGATGGGCTCGCAAGCCCTGTCCGTCCAGACAGAGGAGCGCTCAAGCCCTGTCCGCCGCAGCAGATGGGCACTCAAGCCCTGTCCGTCGAAACGAATGGGCGTTTGGTCCCTGTCCGTCGGAACGGATGGGCACGCAGGGTTGCACTCACTCACTCGCTCACTCACACTCTCACTCTGCATCCCTACGCAACCCCCTCCCCCCAGCTACCTGCCACTGATGCCCACCCCCACCCCCCGGCCGACTGCCGCCAGCTTCTGCCAGCCAACGTCATCAGGAGCTTCAGGCGTGGCATCACGCCAGGCTTCGGGTCACCTGGTGCCCCCTGCTTAGCAAGCCCTTCCGCTTCCGCGGAAGAACTTGCCTTCTGGATGCTCCCCCGTCTCTTCGCACGTGGCCCTCCTCTCCCGGTCAGCTCTCCTCCTCTTTGGATGGCCTCGATCTACAAGCTTCCTCAGTCTGCTGAAGAAACAGACAACAAGTCTACAAGGCCAGTCTGAGAACTCAGGGCCCCTTCCTCCTCAGCCCGCTCCCCTTCCCACTTCCCGAAAGAGCACACAGTGAGCCGAAAGGTTCAGCTCTCCCAGACACTGCCTTCCCCGTTGCTGGCATACAGGTCACAAGCCCTCCTTGCCCAACCCACCCACTGGGGACCAGGAGGGGCAGAGAGGCAAGCGAAGGAGTTGGGGAACATCGCTCACCTCTTTCAGTGGCCACGACTCCCTTGAGGGCTTGCAGGAGAACCTCATCAAAACTCCCCCGGGGTATCCCTACAAGGAAAACCCCTGGTAAGCAGGGACGGCTCCTGCCCTACCCTCCACCGGCATCCTCCAGGCTCCTCCACTGCCTTCAGTTGGCCAGCATCAACTGGCGGCTGCAAGCCCGAGTACATCTATTTCAACCTGTGCACTACCTCCCCTTCATACCTTAACTAAGGGAGCCCCTCCTCACACACACACACACACACACACCACTCCATTCACACCACTCCCTGCCCCACTCAAACCATCCCCTAGGCATGGGCACCAACCAGGGATATGCGGTTAGGTTCCTGGCTGAACTAGGGACGGAACCGCAATCCGAACGGTGCGTCGGGAGGAGAAATAAGGGGCCGAAGAGGACTAGGAGTTGCCTTGCAGCTTCGCATATGAAGTCCTACAAACCAGCGGCAGCACCGGTTGAGAGTACGGACTGGATTCCGGACCCTCAAGGAAGGAAGCAGTGTGAAAACAGAGAGAATGGACCCTAAGGAAGCCATTCATAAGGACTGAGGATTTAAAAAAAAAAACTGCTGAGAATGATCCAGAGGAAAGATCAAGAGTAAAGCTTGAGACTGCTTGCTAAACGAATCGTTTCAGTGTCAAAAGAGACCAAGCCCATCGCTTTGGCCAATGCCTTCGATACGCAAACTTCAAAAGAAAAAAAACAGAATGAGACAGTGTAATTTTGGAGAGGGGAAGGAACGGCAAATTATTAAGGCTGAAGGGAAGACTGTAGCTTGGCTAATTTAACCTCCAGCAGGCTCTACAAGGGAATAACCAGTGACTGTAGGAGGCCTGCTTATTCTCATTTGCTAGCGGGCCATTCAAAACATATCGTTATTGCAGGGTGACTCCAGAAGTTGACAAGTTAAAGACTGCGCGCCACAATGGGCTTGAAGCCTTGGAAAGAAGAGAAGCCTGGCCCAGTGGGAGTCATTGTGGGGACACTGAATGTCAGATGTTAACAGAAAACGGGGATAAGATGCTTTTTAGGTAGCTTGCTGCTTCCCAAGGTAGAGCAGGAATGGCAAAAACTCCTATCAGCCAATGCTGGGAACGGCAGGAGACAGATGCATGGTTTTTTCGCATCTGGAGGACTTGCTAGAAAGCCTGGGAATGCTGGAATATGATTCATGAGGAGAGGCAAAAGAGATTGAAAGGGCAATTAGCACAGTATACAATATGGACATAAGGAAACAGAACAAGAAAACTCCTCCACACGTCTAGCTACTTTGTTCAATCCATGGCAAAAGCAGCTGCTAGGATCCTTCATGCAACAAGATGGAAAACAGAATCCTGACCAGCTACTACTGACTGATTAGACAAAGCGTTAGAATACGGGACACCAGCAACACTTGCGTTCTTGAAGCAAAAGGCAAGAACTTTGCAATCCAGAAGAAAGCAGAGTCCCATAGGAGATCAGATTGGGGCGGGGGGGAAGGAGGTGGAGAGAAATCCTGGACTTTCAGACTGGCTATGTAAGCCTGGGGGGAAGAAGCATCAGTATGTCATCTACGGCGTTAGGGAGATGTACAAGAAGAAGAGAAGCATAGGGAAATGGCAGCCTGATGTGTGTGTGTTTTGTTGTTTTTTCCCTATCTTGGAATAGTAGTCCTGTAATATGCAAGCTGTAGCATTTCTCTCTTTACTGAACCAAAACGGTCCAGTAAATAAAGAAAAGGGCTCGGAGTCCCTTTCGGCCCCTGCGTTCCCGTCCCCGGGGAGGCCGCGAAAAACAGCGGCACGGGACAAAAAAAGAAAGCAGAGGTTTAAGGGGACGGCCCTGAGTGCCTTTAAAGCCCTGCTCTCTGCTCAAAACACGAACCGCCACCAATTCTTGAAAAGTTCATGGAAGTTTGTGACGGCAGGCTAAAAATCGTCATGAACTTCAGTTGGTGAGCCGCTTGGTGCCCATGCCTACCCCTCGCATTCACTCTCCGTCCACTCACACACACACACTGACACACACACACACACACACGTTCTGTCCACCAGAAAGAACGGGCACCCCACCTCAGTCCACACGAAGGGACGAGGCCCCCGGCTCCGTCCCTGCGAAGGGACGGGCACCCCAGCTGCGTCCACTTCAGGGGACGTGCACCCGTGCTCCGGCCATCTGAAGGGTCGGGCACTGTGCTCCGTTCATCTGTGTGGACTGGCACTCAAACTCTGTCCCTGCGAACGGATGGGCTCGCAAGCCCTGTCCGTCCAGACAGAGGAGCGCTCAAGCCCTGTCCGCCGCAGCAGATGGGCACTCAAGCCCTGTCCGTCGAAACGAATGGGCGTTTGGTCCCTGTCCGTCGGAACGGATGGGCACGCAGGGTTGCACTCACTCACTCGCTCACTCACACTCTCACTCTGCATCCCTACGCAACCCCCTCCCCCCAGCTACCTGCCACTGATGCCCACCCCCACCCCCCGGCCGACTGCCGCCAGCTTCTGCCAGCCAACGTCATCAGGAGCTTCAGGCGTGGCATCACGCCAGGCTTCGGGTCACCTGGTGCCCCCTGCTTAGCAAGCCCTTCCGCTTCCGCGGAAGAACTTGCCTTCTGGATGCTCCCCCGTCTCTTCGCACGTGGCCCTCCTCTCCCGGTCAGCTCTCCTCCTCTTTGGATGGCCTCGATCTACAAGCTTCCTCAGTCTGCTGAAGAAACAGACAACAAGTCTACAAGGCCAGTCTGAGAACTCAGGGCCCCTTCCTCCTCAGCCCGCTCCCCTTCCCACTTCCCGAAAGAGCACACAGTGAGCCGAAAGGTTTAGCTCTCCCAGACACTGCCTTCCCCGTTGCTGGCATACAGGTCACAAGCCCTCCTTGCCCAACCCACCCACTGGGGACCAGGAGGGGCAGAGAGGCAAGCGAAGGAGTTGGGGAACATCGCTCACCTCTTTCAGTGGCCACGACTCCCTTGAGGGCTTGCAGGAGAACCTCATCAAAACTCCCCCGGGGTATCCCTACAAGGAAAACCCGTGGTAAGCAGGGACGGCTCCTGCCCTACCCTCCACCGGCATCCTCCAGGCTCCTCCACTGCCTTCAGTTGGCCAGCATCAACTGGCGGCTGCAAGCCCGAGTACATCTATTTCAACCTGTGCACTACCTCCCCTTCATACCTTAACTAAGGGAGCCCCTCCTCACACACACACACACACACACACCACTCCATTCACACCACTCCCTGCCCCACTCAAACCATCCCCTAGGCATGGGCACCAACCAGGGATATGCGGTTAGGTTCCTGGCTGAACTAGGGACGGAACCGCAATCCGAACGGTGCGTCGGGAGGAGAAATAAGGGGCCGAAGAGGACTAGGAGTTGCCTTGCAGCTTCGCATATGAAGTCCTACAAACCAGCGGCAGCACCGGTTGAGAGTACGGACTGGATTCCGGACCCTCAAGGAAGGAAGCAGTGTGAAAACAGAGAGAATGGACCCTAAGGAAGCCATTCATAAGGACTGAGGATTTAAAAAAAAAAACTGCTGAGAATGATCCAGAGGAAAGATCAAGAGTAAAGCTTGAGACTGCTTGCTAAACGAATCGTTTCAGTGTCAAAAGAGACCAAGCCCATCGCTTTGGCCAATGCCTTCGATACGCAAACTTCAAAAGAAAAAAAACAGAATGAGACAGTGTAATTTTGGAGAGGGGAAGGAACGGCAAATTATTAAGGCTGAAGGGAAGACTGTAGCTTGGCTAATTTAACCTCCAGCAGGCTCTACAAGGGAATAACCAGTGACTGTAGGAGGCCTGCTTATTCTCATTTGCTAGCGGGCCATTCAAAACATATCGTTATTGCAGGGTGACTCCAGAAGTTGACAAGTTAAAGACTGCGCGCCACAATGGGCTTGAAGCCTTGGAAAGAAGAGAAGCCTGGCCCAGTGGGAGTCATTGTGGGGACACTGAATGTCAGATGTTAACAGAAAACGGGGATAAGATGCTTTTTAGGTAGCTTGCTGCTTCCCAAGGTAGAGCAGGAATGGCAAAAACTCCTATCAGCCAATGCTGGGAACGGCAGGAGACAGATGCATGGTTTTTTCGCATCTGGAGGACTTGCTAGAAAGCCTGGGAATGCTGGAATATGATTCATGAGGAGAGGCAAAAGAGATTGAAAGGGCAATTAGCACAGTATACAATATGGACATAAGGAAACAGAACAAGAAAACTCCTCCACACGTCTAGCTACTTTGTTCAATCCATGGCAAAAGCAGCTGCTAGGATCCTTCATGCAACAAGATGGAAAACAGAATCCTGACCAGCTACTACTGACTGATTAGACAAAGCGTTAGAATACGGGACACCAGCAACACTTGCGTTCTTGAAGCAAAAGGCAAGAACTTTGCAATCCAGAAGAAAGCGGAGTCCCATAGGAGATCAGATTGGGGCGGGGGGGAAGGAGGTGGAGAGAAATCCTGGACTTTCAGACTGGCTATGTAAGCCTGGGGGGAAGAAGCATCAGTATGTCATCTACGGCGTTAGGGAGATGTACAAGAAGAAGAGAAGCATAGGGAAATGGCAGCCTGATGTGTGTGTGTTTTGTTGTTTTTTCCCTATCTTGGAATAGTAGTCCTGTAATATGCAAGCTGTAGCATTTCTCTCTTTACTGAACCAAAACGGTCCAGTAAAAAAAGAAAAGGGCTCGGTGTCCCTTTCGGCCCCTGCGTTCCCGTCCCCGGGGAGGCCGCGAAAAACAGCGGCACGGGACAAAAAAAGAAAGCAGAGGTTTAAGGGGACGGCCCTGAGTGCCTTTAAAGCCCTGCTCTCTGCTCAAAACACGAACCGCCACCAATTCTTGAAAAGTTCATGGAAGTTTGTGACGGCAGGCTAAAAATCGTCATGAACTTCAGTTGGTGAGCCGCTTGGTGCCCATGCCTACCCCTCGCATTCACTCTCCGTCCACACACACACACACACTGACACACACACACACACACACATTCTGTCCACCAGAAAGAACGGGCACCCCACCTCAGTCCACACGAAGGGACGAGGCCCCCGGCTCCGTCCCTGCGAAGGGACGGGCACCCCAGCTGCGTCCACTTCAGGGGACGTGCACCCGTGCTCCGGCCATCTGAAGGGTCGGGCACTGTGCTCCGTTCATCTGTGTGGACTGGCACTCAAACTCTGTCCCTGCGAACGGATGGGCTCGCAAGCCCTGTCCGTCCAGACAGAGGAGCGCTCAAGCCCTGTCCGCCGCAGCAGATGGGCACTCAAGCCCTGTCCGTCGAAACGAATGGGCGTTTGGTCCCTGTCCATCGGAACGGATGGGCACGCAGGGTTGCACTCACTCACTCGCTCACTCACACTCTCACTCTGCATCCCTACGCAACCCCCTCCCCCCAGCTACCTGCCACTGATGCCCACCCCCACCCCCCGGCCGACTGCCGCCAGCTTCTGCCAGCCAACGTCATCAGGAGCTTCAGGCATGGCATCACGCCAGGCTTCGGGTCGCCTGGTGCCCCCTGCTTAGCAAGCCCTTCCGCTTCCGCGGAAGAACTTGCCTTCTGGATGCTCCCCCGTCTCTTCGTACGTGGCCCTCCTCTCCCGGTCAGCTCTCCTCCTCTTTGGATGGCCTCGATCTACAAGCTTCCTCAGTCTGCTGAAGAAACAGACAACAAGTCTACAAGGCCAGTCTGAGAACTCAGGGCCCCTTCCTCCTCAGCCCGCTCCCCTTCCCACTTCCCGAAAGAGCACACAGTGAGCCGAAAGGTTTAGCTCTCCCAGACACTGCCTTCCCCGTTGCTGGCATACAGGTCACAAGCCCTCCTTGCCCAACCCACCCACTGGGGACCAGGAGGGGCAGAGAGGCAAGCGAAGGAGTTGGGGAACATCGCTCACCTCTTTCAGTGGCCACGACTCCCTTGAGGGCTTGCAGGAGAACCTCATCAAAACTCCCCCGGGGTATCCCTACAAGGAAAACCCGTGGTAAGCAGGGACGGCTCCTGCCCTACCCTCCACCGGCATCCTCCAGGCTCCTCCACTGCCTTCAGTTGGCCAGCATCAACTGGCGGCTGCAAGCCCGAGTACATCTATTTCAACCTGTGCACTACCTCCCCTTCATACCTTAACTAAGGGAGCCCCTCCTCACACACACACACACACACACACCACTCCATTCACACCACTCCCTGCCCCACTCAAACCATCCCCTAGGCATGGGCACCAACCAGGGATATGCGGTTAGGTTCCTGGCTGAACTAGGGACGGAACCGCAATCCGAACGGTGCGTCGGGAGGAGAAATAAGGGGCCGAAGAGGACTAGGAGTTGCCTTGCAGCTTCGCATATGAAGTCCTACAAACCAGCGGCAGCACCGGTTGAGAGTACGGACTGGATTCCGGACCCTCAAGGAAGGAAGCAGTGTGAAAACAGAGAGAATGGACCCTAAGGAAGCCATTCATAAGGACTGAGGATTTAAAAAAAAAAACTGCTGAGAATGATCCAGAGGAAAGATCAAGAGTAAAGCTTGAGACTGCTTGCTAAACGAATCGTTTCAGTGTCAAAAGAGACCAAGCCCATCGCTTTGGCCAATGCCTTCGATACGCAAACTTCAAAAGAAAAAAAACAGAATGAGACAGTGTAATTTTGGAGAGGGGAAGGAACGGCAAATTATTAAGGCTGAAGGGAAGACTGTAGCTTGGCTAATTTAACCTCCAGCAGGCTCTACAAGGGAATAACCAGTGACTGTAGGAGGCCTGCTTATTCTCATTTGCTAGCGGGCCATTCAAAACATATCGTTATTGCAGGGTGACTCCAGAAGTTGACAAGTTAAAGACTGCGCGCCACAATGGGCTTGAAGCCTTGGAAAGAAGAGAAGCCTGGCCCAGTGGGAGTCATTGTGGGGACACTGAATGTCAGATGTTAACAGAAAACGGGGATAAGATGCTTTTTAGGTAGCTTGCTGCTTCCCAAGGTAGAGCAGGAATGGCAAAAACTCCTATCAGCCAATGCTGGGAACGGCAGGAGACAGATGCATGGTTTTTTCGCATCTGGAGGACTTGCTAGAAAGCCTGGGAATGCTGGAATATGATTCATGAGGAGAGGCAAAAGAGATTGAAAGGGCAATTAGCACAGTATACAATATGGACATAAGGAAACAGAACAAGAAAACTCCTCCACACGTCTAGCTACTTTGTTCAATCCATGGCAAAAGCAGCTGCTAGGATCCTTCATGCAACAAGATGGAAAACAGAATCCTGACCAGCTACTACTGACTGATTAGACAAAGCGTTAGAATACGGGACACCAGCAACACTTGCGTTCTTGAAGCAAAAGGCAAGAACTTTGCAATCCAGAAGAAAGCGGAGTCCCATAGGAGATCAGATTGGGGCGGGGGGGAAGGAGGTGGAGAGAAATCCTGGACTTTCAGACTGGCTATGTAAGCCTGGGGGGAAGAAGCATCAGTATGTCATCTACGGCGTTAGGGAGATGTACAAGAAGAAGAGAAGCATAGGGAAATGGCAGCCTGATGTGTGTGTGTTTTGTTGTTTTTTCCCTATCTTGGAATAGTAGTCCTGTAATATGCAAGCTGTAGCATTTCTCTCTTTACTGAACCAAAACGGTCCAGTAAAAAAAGAAAAGGGCTCGGTGTCCCTTTCGGCCCCTGCGTTCCCGTCCCCGGGGAGGCCGCGAAAAACAGCGGCACGGGACAAAAAAAGAAAGCAGAGGTTTAAGGGGACGGCCCTGAGTGCCTTTAAAGCCCTGCTCTCTGCTCAAAACACGAACCGCCACCAATTCTTGAAAAGTTCATGGAAGTTTGTGACGGCAGGCTAAAAATCGTCATGAACTTCAGTTGGTGAGCCGCTTGGTGCCCATGCCTACCCCTCGCATTCACTCTCCGTCCACACACACACACACACTGACACACACACACACACACACATTCTGTCCACCAGAAAGAACGGGCACCCCACCTCAGTCCACACGAAGGGACGAGGCCCCCGGCTCCGTCCCTGCGAAGGGACGGGCACCCCAGCTGCGTCCACTTCAGGGGACGTGCACCCGTGCTCCGGCCATCTGAAGGGTCGGGCACTGTGCTCCGTTCATCTGTGTGGACTGGCACTCAAACTCTGTCCCTGCGAACGGATGGGCTCGCAAGCCCTGTCCGTCCAGACAGAGGAGCGCTCAAGCCCTGTCCGCCGCAGCAGATGGGCACTCAAGCCCTGTCCGTCGAAACGAATGGGCGTCTGGTCCCTGTCCATCGGAACGGATGGGCACGCAGGGTTGCACTCACTCACTCGCTCACTCACACTCTCACTCTGCATCCCTACGCAACCCCCTCCCCCCAGCTACCTGCCACTGATGCCCACCCCCACCCCCCGGCCGACTGCCGCCAGCTTCTGCCAGCCAACGTCATCAGGAGCTTCAGGCATGGCATCACGCCAGGCTTCGGGTCGCCTGGTGCCCCCTGCTTAGCAAGCCCTTCCGCTTCCGCGGAAGAACTTGCCTTCTGGATGCTCCCCCGTCTCTTCGTACGTGGCCCTCCTCTCCCGGTCAGCTCTCCTCCTCTTTGGATGGCCTCGATCTACAAGCTTCCTCAGTCTGCTGAAGAAACAGACAACAAGTCTACAAGGCCAGTCTGAGAACTCAGGGCCCCTTCCTCCTCAGCCCGCTCCCCTTCCCACTTCCCGAAAGAGCACACAGTGAGCCGAAAGGTTTAGCTCTCCCAGACACTGCCTTCCCCGTTGCTGGCATACAGGTCACAAGCCCTCCTTGCCCAACCCACCCACTGGGGACCAGGAGGGGCAGAGAGGCAAGCGAAGGAGTTGGGGAACATCGCTCACCTCTTTCAGTGGCCACGACTCCCTTGAGGGCTTGCAGGAGAACCTCATCAAAACTCCCCCGGGGTATCCCTACAAGGAAAACCCGTGGTAAGCAGGGACGGCTCCTGCCCTACCCTCCACCGGCATCCTCCAGGCTCCTCCACTGCCTTCGGTTGGCCAGCATCAACTGGCGGCTGCAAGCCCGAGTACATCTATTTCAACCTGTGCACTACCTCCCCTTCATACCTTAACTAAGGGAGCCCCTCCTCACACACACACACACACACACACCACTCCATTCACACCACTCCCTGCCCCACTCAAACCATCCCCTAGGCATGGGCACCAACCAGGGATATGCGGTTAGGTTCCTGGCTGAACTAGGGACGGAACCGCAATCCGAACGGTGCGTCGGGAGGAGAAATAAGGGGCCGAAGAGGACTAGGAGTTGCCTTGCAGCTTCGCATATGAAGTCCTACAAACCAGCGGCAGCACCGGTTGAGAGTACGGACTGGATTCCGGACCCTCAAGGAAGGAAGCAGTGTGAAAACAGAGAGAATGGACCCTAAGGAAGCCATTCATAAGGACTGAGGATTTAAAAAAAAAAACTGCTGAGAATGATCCAGAGGAAAGATCAAGAGTAAAGCTTGAGACTGCTTGCTAAACGAATCGTTTCAGTGTCAAAAGAGACCAAGCCCATCGCTTTGGCCAATGCCTTCGATACGCAAACTTCAAAAGAAAAAAAACAGAATGAGACAGTGTAATTTTGGAGAGGGGAAGGAACGGCAAATTATTAAGGCTGAAGGGAAGACTGTAGCTTGGCTAATTTAACCTCCAGCAGGCTCTACAAGGGAATAACCAGTGACTGTAGGAGGCCTGCTTATTCTCATTTGCTAGCGGGCCATTCAAAACATATCGTTATTGCAGGGTGACTCCAGAAGTTGACAAGTTAAAGACTGCGCGCCACAATGGGCTTGAAGCCTTGGAAAGAAGAGAAGCCTGGCCCAGTGGGAGTCATTGTGGGGACACTGAATGTCAGATGTTAACAGAAAACGGGGATAAGATGCTTTTTAGGTAGCTTGCTGCTTCCCAAGGTAGAGCAGGAATGGCAAAAACTCCTATCAGCCAATGCTGGGAACGGCAGGAGACAGATGCATGGTTTTTTCGCATCTGGAGGACTTGCTAGAAAGCCCGGGAATGCTGGAATATGATTCATGAGGAGAGGCAAAAGAGATTGAAAGGGCAATAAGCACAGTATACAATATGGACATAAAGAAACAGAACAAGAAAACTCCTCCACACGTCTAGCTACTTTGTTCAATCCATGGCAAAAGCAGCTGCTAGGATCCTTCATGCAACAAGATGGAAAACAGAATCCTGACCAGCTACTACTGACTGATTAGACAAAGCGTTAGAATACAGGACACCAGCAACACTTGCGTTCTTGAAGCAAAAGGCAAGAACTTTGCAATCCAGAAGAAAGCGGAGTCCCATAGGAGATCAGATTCGGGCGGGGGGGAAGGAGGTGGAGAGAAATCCTGGACTTTCAGACTGGCTATGTAAGCCTGGGGGGAAGAAGCATCAGTATGTCATCTACGGCGTTAGGGAGATGTACAAGAAGAAGAGAAGCATAGGGAAATGGCATCCTGATGTGTGTGTGTTTTGTTGTTTTTTCCCTATCTTGGAATAGTAGTCCTGTAATATGCAAGCTGTAGCATTTCTCTCTTTACTGAACCAAAACGGTCCAGTAAAAAAAGAAAAGGGCTCGGTGTCCCTTTCGGCCCCTGCGTTCCCGTCCCCGGGGAGGCCGCGAAAAACAGCGGCACGGGACAAAAAAAGAAAGCAGAGGTTTAAGGGGACGGCCCTGAGTGCCTTTAAAGCCCTGCTCTCTGCTCAAAACACGAACCGCCACCAATTCTTGAAAAGTTCATGGAAGTTTGTGACGGCAGGCTAAAAATCGTCATGAACTTCAGTTGGTGAGCCGCTTGGTGCCCATGCCTACCCCTCGCATTCACTCTCCGTCCACACACACACACACACTGACACACACACACACACACACACATTCTGTCCACCAGAAAGAACGGGCACCCCACCTCAGTCCACACGAAGGGACGAGGCCCCCGGCTCCGTCCCTGCGAAGGGACGGGCACCCCAGCTGCGTCCACTTCAGGGGACGTGCACCCGTGCTCCGGCCATCTGAAGGGTCGGGCACTGTGCTCCGTTCATCTGTGTGGACTGGCACTCAAACTCTGTCCCTGCGAACGGATGGGCTCGCAAGCCCTGTCCGTCCAGACAGAGGAGCGCTCAAGCCCTGTCCGCCGCAGCAGATGGGCACTCAAGCCCTGTCCGTCGAAACGAATGGGCGTTTGGTCCCTGTCCATCGGAACGGATGGGCACGCAGGGTTGCACTCACTCACTCGCTCACTCACACTCTCACTCTGCATCCCTACGCAACCCCCTCCCCCCAGCTACCTGCCACTGATGCCCACCCCCACCCCCCGGCCGACTGCCGCCAGCTTCTGCCAGCCAACGTCATCAGGAGCTTCAGGCATGGCATCACGCCAGGCTTCGGGTCGCCTGGTGCCCCCTGCTTAGCAAGCCCTTCCGCTTCCGCGGAAGAACTTGCCTTCTGGATGCTCCCCCGTCTCTTCGCACGTGGCCCTCCTCTCCCGGTCAGCTCTCCTCCTCTTTGGATGGCCTCGATCTACAAGCTTCCTCAGTCTGCTGAAGAAACAGACAACAAGTCTACAAGGCCAGTCTGAGAACTCAGGGCCCCTTCCTCCTCAGCCCGCTCCCCTTCCCACTTCCCGAAAGAGCACACAGTGAGCCGAAAGGTTTAGCTCTCCCAGACACTGCCTTCCCCGTTGCTGGCATACAGGTCACAAGCCCTCCTTGCCCAACCCACCCACTGGGGACCAGGAGGGGCAGAGAGGCAAGCGAAGGAGTTGGGGAACATCGCTCACCTCTTTCAGTGGCCACGACTCCCTTGAGGGCTTGCAGGAGAACCTCATCAAAACTCCCCCGGGGTATCCCTACAAGGAAAACCCGTGGTAAGCAGGGACGGCTCCTGCCCTACCCTCCACCGGCATCCTCCAGGCTCCTCCACTGCCTTCGGTTGGCCAGCATCAACTGGCGGCTGCAAGCCCGAGTACATCTATTTCAACCTGTGCACTACCTCCCCTTCATACCTTAACTAAGGGAGCCCCTCCTCACACACACACACACACACACACCACTCCATTCACACCACTCCCTGCCCCACTCAAACCATCCCCTAGGCATGGGCACCAACCAGGGATATGCGGTTAGGTTCCTGGCTGAACTAGGGACGGAACCGCAATCCGAACGGTGCGTCGGGAGGAGAAATAAGGGGCCGAAGAGGACTAGGAGTTGCCTTGCAGCTTCGCATATGAAGTCCTACAAACCAGCGGCAGCACCGGTTGAGAGTACGGACTGGATTCCGGACCCTCAAGGAAGGAAGCAGTGTGAAAACAGAGAGAATGGACCCTAAGGAAGCCATTCATAAGGACTGAGGTTTTAAAAAAAAAAACTGCTGAGAATGATCCAGAGGAAAGATCAAGAGTAAAGCTTGAGACTGCTTGCTAAACTAATCGTTTCAGTGTCAAAAGAGACCAAGCCCATCGCTTTGGCCAATGCCTTCGATACGCAAACTTCAAAAGAAAAAAAACAGAATGAGACAGTGTAATTTTGGAGAGGGGAAGGAACGGCAAATTATTAAGGCTGAAGGGAAGACTGTAGCTTGGCTAATTTAACCTCCAGCAGGCTCTACAAGGGAATAACCAGTGACTGTAGGAGGCCTGCTTATTCTCATTTGCTAGCGGGCCATTCAAAACATATCGTTATTGCAGGGTGACTCCAGAAGTTGACAAGTTAAAGACTGCGCGCCACAATGGGCTTGAAGCCTTGGAAAGAAGAGAAGCCTGGCCCAGTGGGAGTCATTGTGGGGACACTGAATGTCAGATGTTAACAGAAAACGGGGATAAGATGCTTTTTAGGTAGCTTGCTGCTTCCCAAGGTAGAGCAGGAATGGCAAAAACTCCTATCAGCCAATGCTGGGAACGGCAGGAGACAGATGCATGGTTTTTTCGCATCTGGAGGACTTGCTAGAAAGCCCGGGAATGCTGGAATATGATTCATGAGGAGAGGCAAAAGAGATTGAAAGGGCAATAAGCACAGTATACAATATGGACATAAAGAAACAGAACAAGAAAACTCCTCCACACGTCTAGCTACTTTGTTCAATCCATGGCAAAAGCAGCTGCTAGGATCCTTCATGCAACAAGATGGAAAACAGAATCCTGACCAGCTACTACTGACTGATTAGACAAAGCGTTAGAATACAGGACACCAGCAACACTTGCGTTCTTGAAGCAAAAGGCAAGAACTTTGCAATCCAGAAGAAAGCGGAGTCCCATAGGAGATCAGATTCGGGCGGGGGGGAAGGAGGTGGAGAGAAATCCTGGACTTTCAGACTGGCTATGTAAGCCTGGGGGGAAGAAGCATCAGTATGTCATCTACGGCGTTAGGGAGATGTACAAGAAGAAGAGAAGCATAGGGAAATGGCATCCTGATGTGTGTGTGTTTTGTTGTTTTTTCCCTATCTTGGAATAGTAGTCCTGTAATATGCAAGCTGTAGCATTTCTCTCTTTACTGAACCAAAACGGTCCAGTAAAAAAAGAAAAGGGCTCGGTGTCCCTTTCGGCCCCTGCGTTCCCGTCCCCGGGGAGGCCGCGAAAAACAGCGGCACGGGACAAAAAAAGAAAGCAGAGGTTTAAGGGGACGGCCCTGAGTGCCTTTAAAGCCCTGCTCTCTGCTCAAAACACGAACCGCCACCAATTCTTGAAAAGTTCATGGAAGTTTGTGACGGCAGGCTAAAAATCGTCATGAACTTCAGTTGGTGAGCCGCTTGGTGCCCATGCCTACCCCTCGCATTCACTCTCCGTCCACACACACACACACACTGACACACACACACACACACACATTCTGTCCACCAGAAAGAACGGGCACCCCACCTCAGTCCACACGAAGGGACGAGGCCCCCGGCTCCGTCCCTGCGAAGGGACGGGCACCCCAGCTGCGTCCACTTCAGGGGACGTGCACCCGTGCTCCGGCCATCTGAAGGGTCGGGCACTGTGCTCCGTTCATCTGTGTGGACTGGCACTCAAACTCTGTCCCTGCGAACGGATGGGCTCGCAAGCCCTGTCCGTCCAGACAGAGGAGCGCTCAAGCCCTGTCCGCCGCAGCAGATGGGCACTCAAGCCCTGTCCGTCGAAACGAATGGGCGTTTGGTCCCTGTCCATCGGAACGGATGGGCACGCAGGGTTGCACTCACTCACTCGCTCACTCACACTCTCACTCTGCATCCCTACGCAACCCCCTCCCCCCAGCTACCTGCCACTGATGCCCACCCCCACCCCCCGGCCGACTGCCGCCAGCTTCTGCCAGCCAACGTCATCAGGAGCTTCAGGCGTGGCATCACGCCAGGCTTCGGGTCGCCTGGTGCCCCCTGCTTAGCAAGCCCTTCCGCTTCCGCGGAAGAACTTGCCTTCTGGATGCTCCCCCGTCTCTTCGCACGTGGCCCTCCTCTCCCGGTCAGCTCTCCTCCTCTTTGGATGTCCTCGATCTGCAAGCTTCCTCAGTCTGCTGAAGAAACAGACAACAAGTCTACAAGGCCAGTCTGAGAACTTAGGGCCCCTTCCACCTCAGCCCGCTCCCCTTCCCACTTCCCGAAAGAGCACACAGTGAGCCGAAAGGTTTAGCTCTCCCAGACACTGCCTTCCCCGTTGCTGGCATACAGGTCACAAGCCCTCCTTGCCCAACCCACCCACTGGGGACCAGGAGGGGCAGAGAGGCAAGCGAAGGAGTTGGGGAACATCGCTCACCTCTTTCAGTGGCCACGACTCCCTTGAGGGCTTGCAGGAGAACCTCATCAAAACTCCCCCGGGGTATCCCTACAAGGAAAACCCGTGGTAAGCAGGGACGGCTCCTGCCCTACCCTCCACCGGCATCCTCCAGGCTCCTCCACTGCCTTCGGTTGGCCAGCATCAACTGGCGGCTGCAAGCCCGAGTACATCTATTTCAACCTGTGCACTACCTCCCCTTCATACCTTAACTAAGGGAGCCCCTCCTCACACACACACACACACACACACACACACACCACTCCATTCACACCACTCCCTGCCCCACTCAAACCATCCCCTAGGCATGGGCACCAACCAGGGATATGCGGTTAGGTTCCTGGCTGAACTAGGGACGGAACCGCAATCCGAACGGTGCGTCGGGAGGAGAAATAAGGGGCCGAAGAGGACTAGGAGTTGCCTTGCAGCTTCGCATATGAAGTCCTACAAACCAGCGGCAGCACCGGTTGAGAGTACGGACTGGATTCCGGACCCTCAAGGAAGGAAGCAGTGTGAAAACAGAGAGAATGGACCCTAAGGAAGCCATTCATAAGGACTGAGGTTTTAAAAAAAAAAACTGCTGAGAATGATCCAGAGGAAAGATCAAGAGTAAAGCTTGAGACTGCTTGCTAAACTAATCGTTTCAGTGTCAAAAGAGACCAAGCCCATCGCTTTGGCCAATGCCTTCGATACGCAAACTTCAAAAGAAAAAAAACAGAATGAGACAGTGTAATTTTGGAGAGGGGAAGGAACGGCAAATTATTAAGGCTGAAGGGAAGACTGTAGCTTCGCTAATTTAACCTCCAGCAGGCTCTACAAGGGAATAACCAGTGACTGTAGGAGGCCTGCTTATTCTCATTTGCTAGCGGGCCATTCCAAACATATCGTTATTGCAGGGTGACTCCAGAAGTTGACAAGTTAAAGACTGCGCGCCACAATGGGCTTGAAGCCTTGGAAAGAAGAGAAGCCTGGCCCAGTGGGAGTCATTGTGGGGACACTGAATGTCAGATGTTAACAGAAAACGGGGATAAGATGCTTTTTAGGTAGCTTGCTGCTTCCCAAGGTAGAGCAGGAATGGCAAAAACTCCTATCAGCCAATGCTGGGAACGGCAGGAGACAGATGCATGGTTTTTTCGCATCTGGAGGACTTGCTAGAAAGCCTGGGAATGCTGGAATATGATTCATGAGGAGAGGCAAAAGAGATTGAAAGGGCAATAAGCACAGTATACAATATGGACATAAGGAAACAGAACAAGAAAACTCCTCCACACGTCTAGCTACTTTGTTCAATCCATGGCAAAAGCAGCTGCTAGGATCCTTCATGCAACAAGATGGAAAACAGAATCCTGACCAGCTACTACTGACTGATTAGACAAAGCGTTAGAATACAGGACACCAGCAACACTTGCGTTCTTGAAGCAAAAGGCAAGAACTTTGCAATCCAGAAGAAAGCGGAGTCCCATAGGAGATCAGATTGGGGCGGGGGGGAAGGAGGTGGAGAGAAATCCTGGACTTTCAGACTGGCTATGTAAGCCTGGGGGGAAGAAGCATCAGTATGTCATCTACGGCGTTAGGGAGATGTACAAGAAGAAGAGAAGCATAGGGAAATGGCATCCTGATGTGTGTGTGTTTTGTTGTTTTTTCCCTATCTTGGAATAGTAGTCCTGTAATATGCAAGCTGTAGCATTTCTCTCTTTACTGAACCAAAACGGTCCAGTAAAAAAAGAAAAGGGCTCGGTGTCCCTTTCGGCCCCTGCGTTCCGGTCCCCGGGGAGGCCGCGAAAAACAGCGGCACGGGACAAAAAAAGAAAGCAGAGGTTTAAGGGGACGGCCCTGAGTGCCTTTAAAGCCCTGCTCTCTGCTCATAACACGAACCGCCACCAATTCTTGAAAAGTTCATGGAAGTTTGTGACGGCAGGCTAAAAATCGTCATGAACTTCAGTTGGTGAGCCGCTTGGTGCCCATGCCTACCCCTCGCATTCACTCTCCGTCCACACACACACACACACTGACACACACACACACACACACATTCTGTCCACCAGAAAGAACGGGCACCCCACCTCAGTCCACACGAAGGGACGAGGCCCCCGGCTCCGTCCCTGCGAAGGGACGGGCACCCCAGCTGCGTCCACTTCAGGGGACGTGCACCCGTGCTCCGGCCATCTGAAGGGTCGGGCACTGTGCTCCGTTCATCTGTGTGGACTGGCACTCAAACTCTGTCCCTGCGAACGGATGGGCTCGCAAGCCCTGTCCGTCCAGACAGAGGAGCGCTCAAGCCCTGTCCGCCGCAGCAGATGGGCACTCAAGCCCTGTCCGTCGAAACGAATGGGCGTCTGGTCCCTGTCCATCGGAACGGATGGGCACGCAGGGTTGCACTCACTCACTCGCTCACTCACACTCTCACTCTGCATCCCTACGCAACCCCCTCCCCCCAGCTACCTGCCACTGATGCCCACCCCCACCCCCCGGCCGACTGCCGCCAGCTTCTGCCAGCCAACGTCATCAGGAGCTTCAGGCGTGGCATCACGCCAGGCTTCGGGTCGCCTGGTGCCCCCTGCTTAGCAAGCCCTTCCGCTTCCGCGGAAGAACTTGCCTTCTGGATGCTCCCCCGTCTCTTCGCACGTGGCCCTCCTCTCCCGGTCAGCTCTCCTCCTCTTTGGATGGCCTCGATCTGCAAGCTTCCTCAGTCTGCTGAAGAAACAGACAACAAGTCTACAAGGCCAGTCTGAGAACTCAGGGCCCCTTCCTCCTCAGCCCGCTCCCCTTCCCACTTCCCGAAAGAGCACACAGTGAGCCGAAAGGTTTAGCTCTCCCAGACACTGCCTTCCCCGTTGCTGGCATACAGGTCACAAGCCCTCCTTGCCCAACCCACCCACTGGGGACCAGGAGGGGCAGAGAGGCAAGCGAAGGAGTTGGGGAACATCGCTCACCTCTTTCAGTGGCCACGACTCCCTTGAGGGCTTGCAGGAGAACCTCATCAAAACTCCCCCGGGGTATCCCTACAAGGAAAACCCGTGGTAAGCAGGGACGGCTCCTGCCCTACCCTCCACCGGCATCCTCCAGGCTCCTCCACTGCCTTCGGTTGGCCAGCATCAACTGGCGGCTGCAAGCCCGAGTACATCTATTTCAACCTGTGCACTACCTCCCCTTCATACCTTAACTAAGGGAGCCCCTCCTTACACACACACACACACACACACACACCACTCCATTCACACCACTCCCTGCCCCACTCAAACCATCCCCTAGGCATGGGCACCAACCAGGGATATGCGGTTAGGTTCCTGGCTGAACTAGGGACGGAACCGCAATCCGAACGGTGCGTCGGGAGGAGAAATAAGGGGCCGAAGAGGACTAGGAGTTGCCTTGCAGCTTCGCATATGAAGTCCTACAAACCAGCGGCAGCACCGGTTGAGAGTACGGACTGGATTCCGGACCCTCAAGGAAGGAAGCAGTGTGAAAACAGAGAGAATGGACCCTAAGGAAGCCATTCATAAGGACTGAGGATTTAAAAAAAAAAACTGCTGAGAATGATCCAGAGGAAAGATCAAGAGTAAAGCTTGAGACTGCTTGCTAAACATATCGTTTCAGTGTCAAAAGAGACCAAGCCCATCGCTTTGGCCAATGCCTTCGATACGCAAACTTCAAAAGAAAAAAAACAGAATGAGACAGTGTAATTTTGGAGAGGGGAAGGAACGGCAAATTATTAAGGCTGAAGGGAAGACTGTAGCTTGGCTAATTTAACCTCCAGCAGGCTCTACAAGGGAATAACCAGTGACTGTAGGAGGCCTGCTTATTCTCATTTGCTAGCGGGCCATTCAAAACATATCGTTATTGCAGGGTGACTCCAGAAGTTGACAAGTTAAAGACTGCGCGCCACAATGGGCTTGAAGCCTTGGAAAGAAGAGAAGCCTGGCCCAGTGGGAGTCATTGTGGGGACACTGAATGTCAGATGTTAACAGAAAACGGGGATAAGATGCTTTTTAGGTAGCTTGCTGCTTCCCAAGGTAGAGCAGGAATGGCAAGAACTCCTATCAGCCAATGCTGGGAACGGCAGGAGACAGATGCATGGTTTTTTCGCATCTGGAGGACTTGCTAGAAAGCCTGGGAATGCTGGAATATGATTCATGAGGAGAGGCAAAAGAGATTGAAAGGGCAATTAGCACAGTATACAATTTGGACGTAAGGAAACAGAACAAGAAAACTCCCCCACACGTCTAGCTACTTTGTTCAATGCATGGCAAAAGCAGCTGCTAGGATCCTTCATGCAACAAGATGGAAAACAGAATCCTGACCAGCTACTACTGACTGATTAGACAAAGCGTTGGAATATGGGACACCAGCAACACTTGCGTTCTTGAAGCAAAAGGCAAGAACTTTGCAATCAAGAAGAAAGCGGAGTCCCATAGGACAGTGGTCCCCAACATGCGGGCTGCGGCCCGGTGCCGGGCCGTGAAGGCCATGGCGCCGGGCCGCGGCTCCCTCTCCCCGCCCCCCCCGCAGTATAAAACTTCCTAAGCCGGGAAGTTTCTTACTGTGGGAGGACGGGGAGAGGGAATCTTGGCCGGCCGTGCCCGTGCTGGCGCGGCCCGATGCGCAGGTGCGGCCCGTGGGTGCAGCCCGATGCGTGGGCGCGGCACGTCGGCGCAGCCCGCGGGTGTGGTCCGATGCGTGGGCGCGGCCCGCGGGTGCGGCCCGATGCGCGGTCGCGGCCAATTTGTGGGCATGGCCCACGCGGGCCATGGGCCGCGCCCCGATGCCCTCACAAAGGTTGGGGACCACTGCCATAGGAGATCAGATTGGGGCGGGGGGGAAGGAGGTGGAGAGAAATCCTCGACTTTCAAACTGGCTATGTAAGCCTGGGGGGAAGAAGCATCAGTATGTCATCTACGGCGTTAGGGAGATGTACAAGAAGAAGAGAAGCATAGGGAAATGGCAGCCTGATGTGTGTGTGTTTTGTTGTTTTTTCCTTATCTTGGAATAGTAGTCCTATAATATGCAAGCTGTAGCATTTCTCTCTTTACTGAACCAAAACGGTCTAGTAAAAAAAGAAAAGGGCTCGGAGTCCCTTTCGGCCCCTGCGTTCCCGTCCCCGGGGAGGCCGCGAAAAACAGCGGCACGGGACAAAAAAAGAAAGCAGAGGTTTAAGGGGACGGTCCTGAGTGTCCTTAAAGCCCTGCTCTCTGCTCAAAACACGAACCGCCACCAATTCTTAAAAAGTTCATGGAAGTTTGTGACGGCAGGCTAAAAATCGTCATGAACCTCAGTTGTAAGCACGGACGACTCCTGCCCTTCCCTCCACCGGCCTCCTCCAGGCTCCTTCACTGCCTTCAGTTGGCCAGCATCAACTGGCAGCTGCAAGCCCGAGTACATCTATTTCAACCTGTGCACTACTTCCCCTTCATACCTTAACTAAGGGAGCCCCTCCTCACACACACACACACACACACACACACCACTCCATTCACACCACTCCCTGCCCCACTCAAACCATCCCCTAGGCATGGGCACCAACCAGGGATATGCGGTTAGGTTCCTGGCTGAACTAGGAACGGAACCGCAATCCGAACGGTGCGTCGGGAGGAGAAATAAGGGGCCGAAGAGGACTAGGAGTTGCCTTGCAGCTTCGCATATGAAGTCCTACAAACCAGCGGCAGCACCGGTTGAGAGTACGGACTGGATTCCGGACCCTCAAGGAAGGAAGCAGTGTGAAAACAGAGAGAATGGACCCTAAGGAAGCCATTCATAAGGACTGAGGATTTAAAAAAAAAAAACTGCTGAGAATGATCCAGAGGAAGGATCAAGAGTAAAGCTTGAGACTGCTTGCTAAACATGTCGTTTCAGTGTCAAAAGAGACCAAGCCCATCGCTTTGGCCAATGCCTTCGATACGCAAACTTCAAAAGAAAAAAAACAGAATGAGACAGTGTAATTTTGGAGAGGGGAAGGAACGGCAAATTATTAAGGCTGAAGGGAAGACTGTAGCTTGGCTAATTTAACCTCCAGCAGGCTCTACAAGGGAATAACCAGTGACTGTAGGAGACCTGCTTATGCTCATTTGCTAGCGGGACATTCAAAATATATCGTTATTGCAGGGTGACCCCAGAAGTTGACAAGTTAAAGACTGCGTGCCACAATGGGCTTGAAGCCTTGGAAAAAAGAGAAGCCTGGCCCAGGGGGAGTCATTGTGGGGACACTGAATGTCAGATGTTAACAGAAAACGGGGATAAGATGCTTTTTAGGTAGCTTGCTGCTTCCCAAGGTAGAGCAGGAATGGCAAAAACTCCTATCGGCCAATGCTGGGAATCCGCTCCCGTTCCCAAATGTCGGACTGGCTGTTTAAGACTGGGCAGAGGAGAAGCAGTCTGTCATCTATGGCATTAGGGAGAAGTACCAGAAGAAGCTCCTCCTCCCACACACAATCACACACAGACCCCACTCATACCCGTCAGCTCACTCCACTCCCGTCCTCCATTCTTTTGAAGGGACCGTAACTCAAAGTGTTTCCCTGCGAACTAATGGGTTCACAAGCCCTGTCCACTGGAACGGAAGTGCAGAAAAGCCCTGTCCATTGGGAACGGATGGGAACGCAAGCCCTGTCCGTAGGAATGTACGGGCACGCACGGTCCCTCTCACTTACTTACTCACTCACTCTCCCACCCTCGGATGGTCCTTCCATCTGAAGGGACCAGGACTCAAGGATCCCCCCCTCACAGACTGTTTTGTGCCAGGCATGAACCTCAGTGTTTTCTCCCTCTTCCCCACCAGGGAAGGCCTCAATTTCTCATGACGCTTGTTAAAAAAACATGGTGATATTTTACTCATACATCTTTTGTCATTTCTGTCCTTCGACATTCATGGGCTGGCTGAGATCTCCCTGCTCATCTCCTTTGCCAATTAGCCCCTCCCCTTCCCTGCCATTTCCTTATTCTCATTATAGAACTGCCCCTGTTTGATTTTTCAATTTATTGAACACATTTGTAAGCCATCTTTTTGCCTCGTGGAACTCAAGGCAGCTTATTATATTTTATGTATCTATGTATGTTCGTCTGCATTTAGATTTTTTTACCCTCCATTCTCAGAAGCCATCTCATGGCGAGTTACCTTAAAAGATAAAAACCCCACATACATTAAGACATTAAAAATCACCATACTCCAGCACAAACTCCGAGAGGTGCTGACTTTTCGAGATACCTCTAGGTCTTTTGTCTGATTGATCTTAAAGATAGTTCTTAGCTGTGGAGGGGCCCCACGATCTTCCATGCCCAGGCCACAACAGAAGACCTGGGGGAAAAAATCCTTTTTACTGGTCCTGCATCGCCCTCAGCTGTTCTGGGAGCTTGTTCCACCAAGTCGGGGCCAGGACCGAAAAGGCCTCTAGTGGGCCAGGAATCCCTTGGCCAGGAATATAACCTCACCTTTCTCAAAACACACTTTAAAAAGCCATTGTCAAACCTAGGAATGTCACAACCTCAACCCTTTTCTCCTTCCTATTCACCATCCAACTTACCTTTCGGGGGTCCCCTGTCTTTAGCTTTCCCCCCTGCTGTTCTCTCCTGCATGGTCTCCCCACAAAAGGTCTCCCTCGGTGGCCTTGTGGTCACCACCTCCAGGCAGGTGCCCGCTGTGTGCCTCTCTTGGCCTAGGCTTGAGCCCCCTCTGCAAAGTCAGGTCTGGTCCTCTCAGGGGTGCATCTCCAGAAGTGGCTCCTGGGACTTTCCTTGGTGAGGCCTCCTGCATCAGGGCATCAATGAACCAGGGCCCTTTGGGGGCTGTTTCAGCCACCCAGTCTAGTCCTGCCTCCATCAAGGCTGAGAACGTCTGCGAGTTCTGCTGGGGTTGCCAAGTGACCCTCAACCGCCACGGAATTCAGGGCTTGGGGGAGGGGTTAGAAGCACGGACTTTTCATCTGGCGAGCCGGGTTCGATCCCGCGTTCCCCCACATGCAGCCAGTGGGGCGACCTTGGGCTCGCCACAGCATTGTCTGTGGTGCAGAGAGGAAAGGGAAGGCAATTGTAAGCCACTTTGAAATGCCTTTGGGTAGAGAAAAGCAGCATATACGAACCAACTCTTCTTCTTCAGTTATCTCAGGGTTCTCTCAGCCTCACCTCCCTCACAGGGTGTCTGTGGTGGGGAGTGGAAAGGGAAGGCGAATGTAAGCCACTTTGAAATTCCCTCTGCTGGAGAAAAACAGCATATAAGGACCAAATGTTCTTTTCTTCTTCTTCTTCTTCAAGCGACAGATGTTGCTTCTTCTGGGGAGTTTTGATTCCGTGAAGCATTGCTTCCCTCAGAATTTTTTCCTCCAGACTTGGGACTCCTTCAGGCTTGAATGGAGATCCCGACTGTCCCTACTTCCACTTTGGTTTTCTACTATGGAACAGTAGAGACACGGATATATGGCTGATCCCAGGAGAGTTCCAGGCCCCTCCTGAGTAGTATTCCTAGCCCCCAGGTGAGACCTGGGGATCTCCTGGGATGACCGTCTCTTTCCAGTCTAAGACATCAGTTCCCTTGAGGAAAATTGATGCTTTGGACACTGGATGATGTTTGAGGGTTCTGATGTCATTGGAGAGATTCAGGGATATTTGGGAGAGGGTCTGTGGAGAGAGATCTGTAGTGTTTGCTCTCTTTCCAATCTCCAAGCCATCCAACAAGGTGGAGGTAGAGGGTCCCCTTAGATTCCCTCATTTAAACCTTGGTGTTGTAGACACCAGGTTTTTTAAAAAAGAATAAGCACTCAGTAATGCTGCCCTAAGCAGCGTGACCTCCTAAGGCCACTGATTTCAAGCCGTGAACTGAGAAGAGGGTGCCTCTGAGCACAATGGCACCACAGTGTTTGTTGCCTGTACAACAAAAAAAAATTGAAAGGGTACAGAGGAGAGCGACGAAGATGATCTGGGGCCAAGGGACCAAGCCCTATGAAGATAGGTTGAGGGACTGGGGAATGTTCAGCCTGGAGAAAAGGAGGTTGAGAGGGTAAATGATAGTCCTCTTTAAGTATTTGAAAGGTTGTCACTTGGAGGAGGGCAGGATGCTGTTTATGTTGGCTGCAGAGGAGAGGACACGCAGTAATGGGTTTAAACTTCAAGTACAACGATATAGGCTAGATATCAGGAAAAAAAATTTCACAGTCAGAGTAGTTCAGCAGTGGAATAGGCTGCCTAAGGAGGTGGTGAGCTGCCCCTCACTGGCAGTCTTCAAGCAAAGGTTGAATACACAATTTTCTTGGATACTTTAGGATGCTTAGGGCTGATCCTCTGTTGAGCAGGGGGTTGGACTAGATGGCCTGTATGGCCCCTTCCAACTCTATGATTCTATGATTCTATGATTCTATATCTGGCAGGCATGACCGAGAGTTAAAAGCATCAGGCCAATGGCCCATCCAGTCCAACACTCTGTCTCGCACAATGGCCAAAACCAAGGGGCCATCAGGAGGTTCACCGCAGGGCCAGAGCTCCAGAAGCAGTCCCACTGTAGGCCTATGCAGACCAACACATTGCGTCACACCGTGGCCAAAACCCAGAGAAGAGGAGGTGGCTAGAATTCCAGGAGTCTTCCTGTTGTTGCTTCACAAGCACCAAAAACACAGATTGCCACTGCCCCAGATATAGACACAAGAGAAGCCATGTTGGGTCAGGCCAATGGCCCATCCAGTCCAACCCTCTGGGTCACACAAAACCTAGCTTCTGCCAGGAAGGCCACAAGGAGGGCCCGACTTCCTCTGAGAAGGCAGTGCTGTTCTGCCTAGATTCCTGTTTTCCCCCCACAGCTTTTAAACCACCTTTGACCTTCAGGGATTTTTGCCTGTCAATAACCCATGGTCTGAAGTGACAGAACTAATTTAAAAATGTTTATCCCACGAGGCAAATAATGTCTTTATTTGCCCCATTCTCTGAAATGGATTGACGGCCAACTCCGGATTGCATCCCTTGCTCAGAGGAGCAGCCAACCTGGATGCAAAGGGCAGGATTCCCAGATGTTGTGCCTTGTAGAATCACACTTAGAAGAGAACTTGGGACCTCCTCCTTATAATAAAAGGTGTGTATGGATGAGAGCCATTCTTTCTGACTTAGGGTGACCCAATGAATCAATATCCTCCAAAACGTCCAGTCCTGAACCGCCTTGCTCCGGTCCTGCAAACAGAGGGTCGTAGCTTCCTTCCTTGAGTCTCCTCACCTCTTTTCCTGCAGCCTTCAAATTTTCCCTGGCGTTATTGTTTCATTATATTGCTAGCAACAAATAACAACAATAATAATAATATAACGGGCTCTAGAAAACTGATGCTCAGGGGAAAGGTGGACATGTCAGCGTTACATACATAAAAGCAAAGAAAGTAAATCCATCCATCCCTTCATACATGGGTTTCTTGATGGCCCACAAAGGGTTTCCCAAAGGGGTGGGAGTTCATTAATTTTTAATATGTATTTTTGTATGCTATGACCATTGTATTCTCTTGACAAAATTCTACCAGCCTGTGCCCTGCTTCATTTTGTACTCCAAGGCCAAACTTGCCTATTATCCCGGTTTTCTTTTGGCTTCCTATTTTAGCATCCCAATCCCCCATGATGATAAGCACATCATTTTTTGGCATTGCTTCTAGAAGGTGTTGTAGGGCTTCATAGAACTGGTCAACTTCATCCTCTTCAGCAGCAGTGGTTGGGGCATAGACCTGGATTACTGTGATGTTGAATGGTTTGCCTTGGATTCGAACTGAGATCATTCTGTCATTTTAGGGATTGTATCCCAAGACTGCTTTTCCTACTCTCTTATTGATTATGAAGGCTACTCCATTTCTTCTGCAAGATTCTGGTCCACAGTAGAATACCTGATGGTCATCTGAATTAAATTCACCCATTCCTGTCCATTTTAGTTCACTGATTCCTAAAATGTTGATGTTCAGTCTTGTCATCTCTTGTCTAACCATGTCCAGGTTGCCTTGATTCATGGATCGGACATTCCAGGTTCCTATGGAATAAAAATCTTTACAGCATCGGACTGTCTTTTTGCCTCCAGTTGCCTCCACAACCAAGCATCCTTTCAGCTTTGGCCCAGCCGCTTCATTCATTCTGGCACTACTCGTACTAGCCGTCTGCTCATCCCCAGTAGCATAGTGGACACCTTCCGACCTGAGGGGCTCATCTTCCGGCGTCATATCATTTTGCCTTTTGGAACTGTCCTTTGGGTTTTCATGGCAAGGATACTGGAGTGGTTTGCCATTTCCTTCTCCAGTGGATCACCTTTTCTCAGAGCTCTCAGCTATGACCTGTCCAACTTGGGTAGCCCTGCACAGCATAGCTCATAGCTTCACTGAGCTACGCAAGTCCCCTTGCCATGGCAAGGCAGTGATCCTTGAAGGGGGAATATGCATTTTAAAATCTGTTAAACATTGACCAGGTGATATGACCATATATGGGAGGGGAGCCGCCCTAGGGCATGTCCACAGCTCTGCTTCCCAACCATCTTCTGCACGACTGTGCCACTGCTGGGGTGTCTCGAAGCCTGAAGAAGGTTTCTGGGGTTTCTCAGGATTAAAAAAGGGGAGAGAGGCTGCCTTAACAGGTCGCACAGTTCTATCTCCCCCTGCCTCCCAGGATCTCAGAAACAGGATATGTGCTTCCACCTTCCCCCATCAAAAACCCCTTGTGTTAGGCTGAGAGAGAGAAAGAGAGCGAGAGCAGCTGGCCCAAGGCTACTCAGCCAGTTTCGGAAGAAAGGATCTGAACCCGCTTCCCCAGAAGAGACTTGCTCAGCCTTGGATCATGGCAATGCGTGTAATTTGTTCTCACCGGACAGCTGAGAAGGTTCCGATGGTGAAGAGGACATCACAGGACTGAGAAACCTAGTTGCGGGTATGAGAGTCAGCAAAACCCAAAACTCCAAATGAAACAGACAAGAGTCCCAGGGGAAGCAGAAATAAAATATATTTGCCAATATGGGGACAGCACAGCAACAGGGCTGAAATGCAGATCTCTATCCCAGCTGGCAAAGATTTTCAATAACTTTCCTTTCTTATAACTTTGCAATTCACATATTCCCATGGGTCTCGACATCATTCTTAAGTGTGTATGACACCGGTTGGTTGGCCAAGCTCTCAGGGCAATTGTTCTCCCCCCCTCCCAAGTATGGGTTGACTCATGGTAAAGACTTAGGGCCATTTCGCACGGCTTCAAAATAGCACAATGGTTGCTAATTGAAAACGCTACTAATTTTGAATAACGCACGACGTCGTAGACAATCTGCAACACTCCTGAAACCGACCCGCAAAAAGTGCTTCGTTGTAGCGCTTTTAGGGAAATCCCAAAAAGTGGATTCACCCTCCGGAAAGCGATACACTCCTGCAACCAATCTGCAACACTAGCGATAAAGACCTGTGCGTTACCATTGTTGCGGTTTCTTCAAAGTCCCTCCTCCTGAGCCTGTCCTCCAAACTTCCGGCCAACTGTTCGCCATTTTTTTTTTCTCGGACCGAGCTCAGATCAACGAGGCAACGAGACAGCGACTGGGTTTCTAGCACGATCGCTATCGGAAATTGTGCCCGAACACCACAATAGTATTTCAAAAGCACAGTAGCACACACCGTCACAGTCCCAAAATATGCCCAAAGCTTAAAACCCCGTCTACCATCGGCCAGTCCTAGCGGAGTCAACGTACAGGGAGCATTTTAAAAAACTTTCCTCTGAGCGTGCCAACGAACGTTCGCCGCTCGCAGTCTCCTGCTTAGCTTAGAGCGGTTCAATAGATATGATGCGATGTGATATCATGAGGGGCGGTTTATGTGTAGTGGGTCTTTGTGTGGTTCCGGGTGTGTGGTTGTGCTTTGGTGCGGACAACCCCTTCCATCGGCGGCTAGACCTCCGGCTAGCGGAGTCGCCGTTCCCCGTTCATTTTAAAAAACTTTCCTCTGAGCGTGCCAACGAAAGTTCGCCAGTAACATGTCATGTTTGGTTGATTTATGCTGTGGCTGGTGAATATTATTGGGGAACTGTCGAGTACTGCTGCACTTGCTCTCGGTTGAACACCGGCATGCGTTTGTGTAATGGCGGACATTTCAGTAAAATGGCTCCTGCCGCATGTCCATACTGCTCTTCTCGCGTGTAAACGAATCAGCGCATGCGAGAAGTCAAACAACAAGAGCGCCAATCTGGCCATTAGGGGCAGATCCTGTTCCCGCGCGAGGAGTTTTGAACGTGACATGTGACCTCGTGTGGCCAATGTGCGTGTCCCCTACTGCCCACCACCAATCAGGAGCTGGCTAGTCCCTTTGTCTTTCTGTGCGGGAAGGTATATGATCCGTTGCACCCTGCACCTCGCACCTCCATTTTGCTTAGCTACTCGCGAAGGCAGTATGGACTCCGGTTCACAGTCGTCGTCCGTCCAGGCAACCGGCAGGGGGCCAACATGGAGGGACGCCGAGATAAGGGACCTCATGGCGATTTTCACAGAGGAGAAAATACAGGACGCCTTCCGATCCTCACATCGGAACCGGGAGGTGTTCGAACAGGTGGCGATTCGGATGCGCGCCCTGGGCCACCAAAGGACCGGCCTTGAATGCCGGTCCAAAACAAAAACTATGCGGGCAGAGTACATGCAGGCCATGAACCACAATAAGGGTTCCGGCAACGCTAAAGTAACCTGCCCGTATTTCGAGGAGCAGCGGGCACTGTACGGCGAGGAGGACGGAGACGGCCGGCCAAAGCGCGTCGGGAGGAGCCTGAAGGTCATCCGTAGGCCGGCTGCCCCAGTGGAGGAACCACCCGCTGCGGAGGATCCCGGAGAGGGCACCTCGTCGACCGTCCAGCCTCCACCCCAGGTCCAGCAAGGCGGTGCGGACCTCATCACGCTGGACCTACTTGCCATCGTTCCTGGGGAGCCAGAGGACAATGCGCAGCAGACGCCCCTTGCCTCTGGTAAGCACTTTTATTTTAATTTTATATTTAATTTTGTGCAAATGTGTGTTCTGACGTTTGGGAATCGTTTTCTCGTGTATTCGTTGCAACGCATAATATGCTAGGCTGTTTGTGGACTGCTTGCTGTGGTTACTATTTGAAACGGTTATGTTTAACCAACAACCCCAAAAGATTTGCAGCATGCCTCAGCTATAGGCCTTCTGCAGTACTTTGGTTCACTACTTTGGGAGCATGCTGTGTGGTTCAGGTTGTATGCTTGCTCCTTTTTCACTATTGTCTGCTGTTGTCCACAGAGACACAGATGCCAGGGACGGGGCCCCTCGAGTCTCCAGCAGCGGTGGACGTGGATAGCGATTCGGGGGCATCAACAAACATTGGTAAGTATTAGTTACAATAATGGGGGGGGTGCTGTTTTAACTGCTTTGTGCTTTTCTGTTTGTGCAGGGGGCAGCAGCACTGCTAAGAGAAAGAAGAGAGTCCCTCTACGTTGCTGGTGTAGCCTTTGAAGCTTGCTTTGCCACCCTTCGGTCCTAGATCTGTTTTTTTTCTTTTTTGCAGATTTCATACCCGGAACACAGGAGGAGGAACAGCGTGGGGTGCCTGGACCTCCTGCCCAGCGCAGGCGGATACAGATTCAAGATGGTGAGCGTGCATGAACTGTTCCTTTCGAGCCATAGCTGCAGGACAATGTCGCAAGCCACTAACCATGTGCTCCCTTTTCATTGTTGTGAGTCTTGCTGTGAAAGTAGGCAAACGAAAAAGCCCACCATGGGCAAACAAACACTAACCATGTGCTCCCCGGGCATTGTTCAGAGTCTTGGTGTGAAAACAGGGAAACAAAAAAGCCCACCATGGGCACCATGGTAGGTTTTGATTGTATCGATGGTACTAACAGTTCTGTTTCTCATTTTTTGCCAACAGAGGTTCTTTCAGATGAGGAGGAACCACCCCTGGGTCCAGCCAGCCCACCACCTAGAGGTGCGCTCCCAGCAGAGGAGAGGCTTATGAGGGAACGCGGCAGGCTGAGGCGCGTCTCCCTCTTGACCAACGTGGGAGAGAGGCTCCTTGAACACTGCCAGGAGGAGACACGGCGTGCTGCAGCCGCCGACCAAGCCATGCTCACCCTCATTGCCCAGGAGGGGAAAGAATTGAGGGCAATCCTTAGGGAGTCGAACCAAATCCTACGCGAAAGCCTGGAGGAGGTGCGACTGATAAGGAGACTGATGGAGAGGGCGGTCGTGGTAATGGAAACGGCCAACCCTCCACAAATCACCGTCCACGTCCCCCCCCCCCACCCACACCAACACCACCACCTCCAGCACCCACCCCACCGACCCCGTCTCAGAATGCCGCCACCCAAACAAGAAGGAGGACTATTCTCGGGAAGAGAATAATAAAACCAGCGGACAAGTACTCCCCCTCCTAGTTTGGGCCAGTTTTTCTATTTAATTTTATCTGTGTTTGTTGTTGTTTGTTAAATAAAGTTTATATTTTTGACTCTGTCTCTGTATACCCTACTGTAGAATCAGGAAGGCCGAAAGCGGCCTCTCTAGTGATTGTGTATATTCTGGTACTGTTGTGTGGGTTGGAGGTTGGAGGGGTGTCAGTTCAAGGAGTTTTAGGAGTGTGGGGTGAAAGGTGTGCGAGTGTAAGGAGTCACACTGGAGTCTTTTAAGAAAATTTGCAATAACATTTTATTTTCAAAAACATTTTAACAGGGGAAAAACATTAGGGAATGTAACTTGGAGCCCCACCAGCACCCCCACCCCCCACCCCCCTGGAAAACCAATTTTTTTTTAACAAATGTATATATTTAACAGGGGAAAAACATTAGGGAATGTAACTTGGACCCCCCCACCACCCCCCACCCCAAAACACACACAGAAAACAAAACTCAAGTCCCACTGCTCCCCTCACCAGCCCCTTTCCCTCCGCCCTCTGTCATCTCCCTCAGCCTTTTGCTCAACCGGGTCACTGTGCCCCTGACTTTTCGCTTGAAGAGGTCTTCCTCCTCCTTCTTCTTCACTGTGTGGGGAGGAAAAACAGGTACACATTAGCGCCACAGATATTTTTTAATCTGGAGTTTACATGGATACAGTTTTTAGTGGCCTTAGCCACAGTATGCGGAGAGTTGGGCGGTGGGGAACATAACCTACGTTCTTCCGCCTCCCTCTGCTGCCTCTGCCTCTCCAGCTCCCCTCTCAGGTCAGCCACTTCTGCCTGCCCTGCAAATGGGTTAAAAACAAATGGTAAGCCATATATGTAGGCTAAAGCGACAAAACCCACACCCAAGCACAGGTGCAGTACTCACAGTCCCTTTGCTGCTGCTCTACGAGCCCCTCCAAGGATGCCAGCCTGGCCTCCATGGCACGCATCCTGGCCTCCATTGTTTCTGCTATAGAAATCAAATAAAAAGAATTCAATCACAGTTCTAATGGAAGCGTCACAGCAGGCTCCCTTATGGCTTCATGGGGGCACACACACATGGGTCTCCCTCAAAGAAATAAAACTCTCACCTGCAGCCTGTGCTGAGGTGGAAGGCCCCTCTTCCTCCCCTTCCTCACGCTCAGGTAATTTGGCCAGGGCAAGTTTTGTTGGTGATTGTGTGGCTGGGCGAAGAAAAAGAGAATTCATAAGTAAAAGCACACAAACCAAAGATAAAACACAGCTGATGGCCACACCACAATCAGAGCCAAAGTGCATTACCAAAGTGGTTTGACAGTACTGGCTGGCGATGTCAGAAGGAGTTGACAGCATCTTAATGCTTTCTCAAATATCATGGAGACAGTTGGGGAAAGAGGCATCTAGACAGTCCATGCATGCTTTAGGGTAAAACATAACGAGGGCAGCACTCACCCATATGCCTCCTCATGTCCAGGGGGGGCTTCCCAGCCTTCTCCCATATCTGGACCATCAGATCGTGGAAGACTGTTCTTCCACTTGGCTGCGGAACCCCCCCCCCCCACTGTTCTAGACTATTGAGGAAGTCCAGCTTAATCCGCTTAAATTTCGTCCGGACCTGCTCCCAGGTCCGGACGTAGCCCCTCTCCCTCAGCTTGGATGCCAACACCAGGTAAGCACCCTTGGTGTGGCAGTGGGTGCTGGCCATAAGGCAGCCAACGCTTTTGGACTGGAGAACCAGCTCCAGAAGTGCCTCAGCCTCGGCGCGCTGCCAGAAGGAGCCCTTCCGTGGCTTCGGCATCTTCGGAATGACGGTTAGGCAACGAAAATGCGTTGCTCCGATCAACCACCCCAATTTTAAATGTATCAAAGCTGCCCACCAATAAAATTATTCCTTGGAACATCAGTGGTTTTATCCTCCAGTTTGACAGGGGTCGCCAATACTTCCTGGCTACCCGCCTCCCCAACCTTTCCCTGTTCAGCGTTTCCGTACTGTGTTTGTCAACTTCAGCGTGGAGTTAGCATTAAGGTCTGTCAAAGTGCTTTTGGACCAGAGATTCCCCGTTTTTTGGCTGGCTAAATAGACAAACCGCACAAGACAAGGTTAAACAAAGAACATAAACCTTTATTTTACAACAGAGTAGAAAAAAACAATCAAACACGCCTCCTATTTCTGTAGAGGTGAGTGGCTATAGCGTCCCGAACCTTGCACCCCTCCGCATAGATCCTTTTTCTCCTGGCTTCAGGGATGTCTTGTGTATCCTGAAGGACTACAGGTTCAGGTTCAGCCACAGGGAAGGGGATGTTATGTCCCTTGTCCTCGCAGATGTTGTGCAAAATGACACATGCGATGATCAACGGAGTCACATTGTCTATATGCACATGGAGTCGTGACATCAAGCAACGGAACCGAGACTTCAAACGTCCAAAGGCACGCTCCACTACATTCCTTGCCCGGGAGTGACTGAGGTTGTAGTGGCTCTGCACGTCTGTCCTTGGCCGCTTATAGGGAGTCATGAGCCAGCGGCGTAATGGGTAGGCTCCGTCCCCGAGCACCAACGCCGGCACACGCACGCCCTCAATGGTGACGGTGGGGTTTCCTGGAACAAAGACCCCTTCGTCCATGGCTTTCCTGAGGTTAGATTCCCTGAAAACAAGGGCATCATGCCTCCTCCCGCTCCACCCCACCTCGGCATCTATAAACCGTCCGGAGAAGTCCACAGTTCCTTGCAGGAGAACAGAACAAAAGTCCTTCCTGTTCCCGTACTCCTTTATGCTTCCCCCGGGTGCACGGATAGGGATGTGGCTTCCATCGACGGCTGCGAAACAGTGCGGAAATCCTAGCCTGGCAAACCCGTCCATACTCTGAAAAAAAAGAATAGAAACCATGGCATGTTAGCGTGGGGTGCATCGCGTATTCGTTGCTCACCTGTCAAACAAGAAAAAAAAATTTAAAGGGAAAAGGGGATAGAATGACACTCACCGCTCCAAGCCGGTCTCCGAGGCACACCACTTTGCTGTACAATTCCGCCTCCATGGCGAGGCAGAACTCCTGAAGGATATCGCCAACCGTTGTGACTCCGAGTCCGAATTGCTGGGCTACTGTCCGGAAGTACTGAGGGGTGGCCAAGTACCACAATGCGGCTGCCACCCTTTTTTCAACTGGAATGGGGCGCCGCATGCCAGTGACTTGCCTTTCCATGCGGCCACGTAGAGCCTCCACGAGTTCAAAAAATGTCCCCCTCGACATCCTGAAGTTGGCAATCCAGTGGTCATCATCCCAGCGAGACCACACAAAATTTTCCCACCAGTCAGAGGATCGTTCGTCCACCCAGAACTGTCTGGGGAACCGGACCTCTGCCAGAGCTTGCCAGCGTTTCTTAGCCGCCATGGTTGCCCTTAGAGAACGTCTTCTGCTGGTGGTCATCGTTCCGGCCATACGTTGTCGGTAGTCCTCGATAGCAGCCCTCCTACGCGACACGGTGGTATGGATACGCTGGACTACCGCAAGCATCTGAGCCAACAATTGAAAAATAATCCTCTGCATTGCAACGTTAACCTGTGCTGCGGGCAGTAGGCTACGCAAACAAAAGAGTGAGGCCGACCGCGTATCTGCCTAGGTGCATATAAGCAGGTAACCTGTGGGCATGTACTGTGGGCGGGGATTAACCAATCAAACATATCAATGCATCAACCTCTGGTTCATAGAAAACAATAGAAAACCCGTTCCAACGGCGCCAATGATTTGACGATGACGCGTTGCCACGGGGTTTCCTGGGTTTTTTTTTTAGAAAAAGGGAGCCCCAACAATTTCGGCTTTAGGGTCGAGGTCAAAGGTGTCCCTGCAGTTTGATTGACGGCAACGGGAGACCAGAAGCGCTAAAAAGGGACCTCCTTTGTGGCGATAAGACGGAGACCGGAAGCCTGTGGGTTACGAAAGTGGCGAGAAGTGAAAGTGCCAAATTCCGCAAAAACCGCAGCTGTGCGTTACGGGCACAGCTAGTTACATTTCGCTAGTTAAAGTAGCGATTTCACAAACGGCAACCAAATAGCAACTTTGAGCTCTGTGCGAAATGGCCCTTAATATCCTGAAAGTTAGCAGAGCGCCTTAGTAAGGCAAGGAAGCGCAGAGGGGAAGAAGGGGGAAGCAAACAACAAACAAATAACAGCACACCCACAACGCTGGCATTGAAGTCACAGAGGAGTTTGCTTCAGCAAGGCCAACCACGTAGTCAAAAGCGGAGTAGTAAAAATCAGCTCTGCATCTTGATCCCCAGCCCACAACATCCCCTGGCTTTTAAGGAATTGGCCCACATGTGTGCATGTTCCCACTGCTGTATAGAACATTGTTGAGCAATTGATGTGTCGTAACTGAAAGGTGAAAACTTGGGGCCATTCTGCACAAGGACCAATGTTGCCAATTGTTCACAGAATGCAGAAACGCTATATTAAATAGTGGAATTTCGTCATTCCGCATACCTTTTTTTTTAGTGGAATATAGAAGTCCCAGTAGTGTTTCATTCATTCCCCACAGGTTTCCGGTCTCGCTGAAATCGCAACAAAGGAAGCGTTTTTTTTCTGCGCTTCTTCCCGCCCCTGGCCTTCAATCCAACAGAACAGCCAATGGGCTATTGTGTTCATGCTCCCAAAAGGAAACTTTCCCTTTAAGAACCGTTTTTTTTTTTTACCAAACACACCCGTTGCAACGAATATGCGTTCAATCGTTGCATCGGAAAGACCTTTTTGCTGGCGTAGGAGCTGGCGATTAATCGTTTCCACGCTCCTCAAGTAGAAACAAAAATCCCCCCCCCCCACAGGTGCGATTTGTGGCCAAAATTACGAGCAATGCCGAACAGGGGGCTGTGTTGTGCTTGGGAACTTAGGGAGCTTTATTTTACTTTAAATCACTTCTGTAGAAGGACTTTAGCCAGTGAAGCCTCGCTCGTTGGTTGCTTTCGCAGGTCTAAGGGAAAAAAATGGTGATCGCTTCTCCGGAAGTTCGGAGCAAGAGCGGGGGAGGGAAATCTGTTTTTTCCCGCAAGTCAAAAGGTTTAGGCACATCCAGAGTTGGCAGTAGCCAAGGGATAGCATCTGGGTGGCAGGTTGACATGGACAGAGAGGTTGTCGAGAGGCATTTAGCTGTACTGTATGAGTTCAAATCCCCTGGGCCATATGAAATGCACCCGAGAGTGCTTAAAGAAGTTTCCGGAGAACTTGCAGAACCCTTGTCCATCATCTTCAGGACCTCTTTAAGGACTGGAGATGTCCCGGAGGACTGGAAGAGAGCAAACGTTATTCCGATCTTCAAAAAAGGGAGGAAGATTATCCAGGAAACTACAGACCAGTGAGTCTGACCTCTGTTGTGGGGGGGATAATGGAGCAGATATTAAAGGGAGCAATCTGCAAACATCTGGAGGACAATTTGGTGATCCACGGAAGTCAGCATGGATTTGTCTCCAACAGGTCCTATCAGACCAACCTGGTTTCCTTTTTTTACCAAGTAACAGGTTTGCTAGATCGTGGAAATTCGGTTGATGTCGTTTACTTGGATTTTAGTCAAGTCAAGTCAGATTTTATTGCATGTAGCCATAGGCCATTACAATACAAAACGAAAATATAAAAAGTGTCCCCGGGGAGGCCGCGTAAAACAGCGGCACGGGACAAAAAAAACACACACACAGGTTCTGTCCGGCCATCTGAAGGGTCGGGGACTGTGCTCCGTTCATCTGTGTGGACCGGCAATCAAACTGTGTCCCTGCGAACGGATGGGCTCGCAAGCCCTGTCCGTCCAGACAGAGGAGCGCTCAAGCCCTGTATATCATTACTGCAGGGTGACTCCAGAAGTTGACAAGTTAAAGATAGTTCTTAGCTGTGGAGGGGCCCCACGATCTTCCATGCCCAGGCCACAACAGAAGACCTGGGGGAAAAAATCCTTTTTACTGGTCCTGCATCGCCCTCAGCTGTTCTGGGAGCTTGTTCCACCAAGTCGGGGCCAGGACCGAAAAGGCCTCTAGTGGGCCAGGAATCCCTTGACCAGGAATATAACCTCACCTTTCTCAAAACACACTTTAAAAAGCCATTGTCAAACCTAGGAATGTCACAACCTCAACCCTTTTCTCCTTCCTATTCACCATCCAACTTACCTTTCGGGGGTCCCCTGTCTTTAGCTTTCCCCCCTGCTGTTCTCTCCTGCATGGTCTCCCCACAAAAGGTCTCCCTCGGTGGCCTTGTGGTCACCACCTCCAGGCAGGTGCCCGCTGTGTGCCTCTCTTGGCCTAGGCTTGAGCCCCCTCTGCAAAGTCAGGTCTGGTCCTCTCAGGGGTGCGTCTCCAGAAGTGGCTCCTGGGACTTTCCTTGGTGAGGCCTCCTGCATCAGGGCATCAATGAACCAGGGCCCTTTGGGGGCTGTTTCAGCCCCCCAGTCTAGTCCTGCCTCCATCAAGGCTGAGAACGTCTGCGAGTTCTGCTGGGGTTGCCAAGTGACCCTCAACCGCCACGGAATTCAGGGCTTGGGGGAGGGGTTAGAAGCACGGACTTCTCATCTGGCGAGCCGAGTTCTATCCCGCGCTCCCCCACATGCAGCCAGCGGGGCGACCTTGGGATCGTCACAGCACTGAGGGTGTCTGTGGTGTGGAGAGGAAAGGGAAGGCGATTGTAAGCCACTTTGAAACGCCTTTGGGTAGAGAAAAGCGGCATATAAGAACCAACTCTTCTTCTTCAATGATCTCAGAGTTCTCTCAGCCTCACCTCCCTCACAGGGTGTCTGTGGTGGGGAGAGGAAAGGGAAGGCGAATGTAAGCCACTTTGAAATTCCCTCTGCTGGAGAAAAACAGCATATAAGGACCAAATGTTCTTTTCTTCTTCTTCTTCTTAAAGTGACAGATGTTGCTTCTTCTGGGGAGTTTTGATTCCGTGAAGCATTGCTTCCCTCAGAATTTTTTCCTCCAGACTTGGGACTCCTTCAGGCTTGAATGGAGATCCCGACTGTCCCTACTTCCACTTTGGTTTTCTACTATGGAACAGTAGAGACGTGGATATATGGCTGATCCCAGGAGAGTTCCAGGCCCCTCCTGAGTAGTATTCCTAGCCCCCAGGTGAGACCTGGGGATCTCCTGGGATGACCGTCTCTTTCCAGTCTAAGACATCAGTTCCCTTGAGGAAAATTGATGCTTTGGACACTGGATGATGTTTGAGGGTTCTGATGTCATTGGAGAGATTCAGGGTTATTTGGGAGAGGGTCTGTGGAGAGAGATCTGTAGTGTTTGCTCTCTTTCCAATCTCCAAGCCATCCAACAAGGTGGAGGTAGAGGGTCCCCTTAGATTCCCTCATTTAAACCTTGGTGTTGTAGACACCAGGTTTTTTAAAAAAGAATAAGCACTCAGTAATGCTGCCCTAAGCAGCGTGACCTCCCACTGATTTCAAGCCGTGAACTGAGAAGAGGGTGCCTCTGAGCACAATGGCACCACAGTGTTTGGGAATTCACATATTCCCATGGGTCTCGACATCATTCTTAAGTGTGTATGACATCGGTTGGTTGGCCAAGCTCTCAGGGCAATTGTTCTCCCCCCCCCCCCAAGTATGGGTTGACTCATGGTAAAGACTTAATATCCTGAAAGTTAGCAGAGCGCCTTAGTAAGGCAAGGAAGCGCAGAGGGGAAGAAGGGGGAAGCAATCAAAAAAAAATCATCTTCGGGACCTCTTTAAGGACTGGCGATGTCTCGGAGGACTGGAAGAGAGCAAACGTTATTCCGATCTTCAAAAAAGGGAGGAAGATTATCCGGGAAACTACAGACCAGTGCCATAGGCCATTACAATACAAAAGGAAAATATAACAAGATTTAAAACATTTCAAATCAGTAATAAAAACAATGTGCAATCTCAGACAACAATCACTTAACATCATAAAAACATTTCCAGACTACATATGTCCACCTATCCTAAAGCTCCTCTAGGTACTTGCTCTCTGCAGCACCACTCTGGCCCTTATTTTCTTTGCTGCAAGGGCAAATAATGACATTTTTTAGAAACAAATGAATTAGTATCCGCTAACAAAAACACAAGTTTTTCCTGGTCAGATTTATCATTTAGCCCATCTAGTAGGCCAGCTAGAAATTTGGCCCTAGGATCTGTATACAATGGGCAAGTGAGAATGTAATGTGGGAGATCCTCCAGGACTAAAGCTCCACAAATACAGAAGCATTGATCTTTTGGTGTTTTATGGTATCGTCCACTCAGTACAGTTGTTGGCATTGTTTGAAATCGCATGGAGGTAAAAGCTACTCTGAGACTATGAGTTGAAAGATAGACTAGATAGGAAGATCTCAAATGGTTTGCTTTGAATAATTTGTACCAGGGTGAACTTTTAGATGGCAGGATTGATGATCTATCAATCAAGGCATCTGAGATAAATACCCAGTCTCTGAGTTGGTTATTATCTCCTGAAGAGTTTAACAGGTCATCTGGGATGGAATAACGTGACAAAATGTTATTTAAAAGTCTGGAGCAAGAGGGATACTTGGATTTTAATAAAGCTTTTGATAAGGTTCCTCATGATGTTCTGATGGATAAATTGAAGGATTGCAATCTGGATTTTCAGATAGTTAGGATATGGAATTGGTTAGAGAATCACAGTCAATGGTGTTTCATCAGACTGGAGGGAGGTGAGTAGCGGGGTACCTCAGGGCTCGGTGCTCGGTCTGGTACTTTTTAACATATTTATTAATGATCTACATCAGGGGTCCTCAACCCCCGGTCCGCGGCCCGGCACCGGGCCTCAAAGGCCATGGTGCCGGGCCGCAGCGAGAGGGGGGGAAGAGGCAGGCACAGCTGCCGGCACACCAGCGATGCAAACGCACACGCGCGGAGCTGCTGCGCATGCGTGTTTACGCCCCCTGCTACCGAAAACGTGCACGCACGCCAGCTCTGCGCACTCGCTTTAGTGCCACCTAGTGGCAAAAACGTGCATGCGCAGCAACTGAGTGTGTGCATTTACGTGCAGCTGCAGCAGCCAGGCCGCCGGCTCTCTCCCACCCTCAGAGGCGGTCCGCAACTACAAGAAGGTTGGGGACCACTGATCTACATAATGGGGTGGAGGGACTGCTCGTTAAGTTTGGTGATGACACCAAATTGGGAGGACTGGCAAATACTCCGGAAGATAGAGACAGAGTTCAACGAGATCTGAACACAATGGAAATATGGGCAAATGAGAACAAGATGCTTTATCTTTAATAAAGACAAGTGTAAAGTTCTACATCTGGGTCAGAAAAATGAAAAACATGCCTCCTGGATGGGGGATACGTTTCTAGGTAACAATGTGTATGAACGAGACCTTGGGGTACTTGTGGATTGTAAGCCAAACAGGAGCAGGCAGCGTGATGCAGCAGTAAAAAGGTGAATGCCATTTTGGGCTGTATCATCAGGGGCATCACATCAAAATCACAAGATGTCATAGTCCCATTGTATACGGCACTGGTGAGACCACACCTGGAGTACTGTGTGCAATTCTGGAGGCCTCATTTCAAGGATGTGGATAAAATGGATAAAATTGACCCTTTGTGTCCCGTTCAATTCTTTGCTGCTTCCAACCTAGACCATTTCCTGAAACAGGGGTTGGACTAGATGACCCTGCGTGTACCCATTTAACTCTTTGCTACTTCCAACCTTGACCACTTACTGCATCGGGTTAGACTAGATGACCCGGGGCATAACCACCTAAGTCTTTCCTACTTTCAACCTAGATCTCTTTCTGAAACTGGGGTTGGAGTAGATGACCCTGAGGGTAACCATAAACTCTTTGGTACTTCTGATCTAGACCGCTTCCTGAAGCCAGGGTTCGACTAGATGACCCTGGCTGTGAACCGTAAACTCTTTGCTACTTCCGACCAAGACCACATATGGAAGCCGGAGTTGGACAATGACCCTGGTAGTCAGCTTCAGCTCTTTGCTACTTCCAACCAGACTGCATATTGAAGTCGGGGTTGGACTTGATGACCATGGGAATCCCTTCAACTCTTTTCTGCTTCCAACCTAGACCGCTTCCCGAAGCCGGGGTAGGACTAGATGACCTTGGGGTAACCCCTTCAAGGTTTAACACTTCCAACCTAGACCCCTTCATGAAACCAGGGTAGGATTAAATGACCCTGGAGGTCCCCTTTAAGTCTTTGCTGCTTTCAACCTGTTGTTGTTGTTAGGTGCGAAATTGTGTCCGACCCATCGTGACCCCATGGACAATGATACTCCATGCCTTCCTGTCCTCTACCGTTCCCGAGAGTCCATATAAGTTTGCACCTACTGCTTCAGTGACTCCATCCAGCCACCTCATTCTCTTTTGTCCCCTTCTTTTTTTGCCCTCAATCGCTCCCAGCATTAGGCTCTTCCCAGGGAGTCCTTCCTTCTCATGAGGTGGCCAAAGTATTTGAGTTTCATCTTCAAGATCTGGCCTTCTAAGGAGCAGTCAGGGCTGATCTCCTCTAGGACGTCCCGGTTTGTTTGCCTTTGGTACTATCCAGCGGCCACCATGGCTGTGGCTCCCCCTCAGCATGGCACTGCGCAGCTGCTACTGGCAGCGCTCCCCA